>NW_020698242.1:8261087-8347842 GCF_002925995.2 Terrapene triunguis
CAAGCTGCCCGAGCCAGCGCTACCGGCTCGGGCAGCCCCCCTTGCCTTTGGGGAAGGGGTTGGAATGGGGGCAGAGAAGGGGCGGAGTTGGGCGGGGGCGGGGACCCGTGGAGTGTCCTCTTTTTTCAATGTTAAAATATGGTAACCCTATATTACTGTCCACAAGTGTGTTGCCTCATGCCAATGGCGCCCCTTCCTCCTGGCTCATCTAACTACTGGCAGGGACACAACAGCTCCCATTTGCAGCACTACGCCACGGTCAGCTGGTCTTCCCTGTGCCATGCCCATGTGGCCTCAGCAGGGCATCATTTCCTCCACAGCGTGCTGGCTTCCCCACCCCTCACACCATCCCCATCATTATTTGTATTGCAGTGACAGGCCCTTCGACAGAAATTGGGGGCCCAAGGTACATCCTGTTCGCTGGGGCCCAACTCCTCTCATTTCACTGCAGTCACACAGACATTGGGGGAGGGGTTGAGGAACTCTGGGCCCCCCCCTCAGTAGCCCTGCATCTGGGAGCTTCCCCCTCCCCGCGACCCATTGCCACCCCACCCGCGGGCCCCCCTCCTCTCACCCTGACGTGCGGCCCCTCCGCATGCCGCGCCGCCAGCGCCTCCACCAGGTCGCCCCTGAGCTCCATCAGGAAGCGGAGCCCGCCCTCCAGCCGGCCCAGGTGCTGGAAGAGGCCCCGGTAGCGGGGGCTGAGGTAGTAACGGAGCCGGTCCTCGGCCTGGAGCAAGGCGCCCGGCTCCCTCTGCTGCTCCCGAGCCTGCAGCACCTTGGCGCTGAACTCGGCCACCTGTCCGTGGTCCACGCCGAAGTCCCGGGCCAGGCGGGCCAGCAGCTCCGCCCGCCGGGGCCCGGCCTCCAGGGCCCTGTAGGAGCGCATGAACTCCGCGCTGCGGAGCTCGGCCGGCGGCGGCGCCTTCTCCCTCGTCTCGTAGGGGGGCAGCGGGGGCACGGAGCGGCTCAGCAGCTCCTCCATGGCCAGGCTCGGAGCCGCTGGGCCCGAGCACAGGGAGGCGGCGGCGGCGCCTAGGCCCGCGCAGGGTCCCGTCCCTATGGAGACGCTGCTAGGCCGCCTCGGCAGGACCCAGGACCGACGGAGCAGGCGCGGCGCAACCAGAAAAGGGCCCAGCCGGCTCATGCTGGCCAACCCGCACCCGGCCGGGACCCCTCGGGCAGCGGCGCCAGGCTCCTCTCTACGCCGTAGCAGTGCCAGGCCGCAGCGTTTTCGGGGGGCACCCAAACAAAGAGGCTGATTGGGTAGCATTGCAGATTGCTGGCGGCGACCGCCAATCAGAGAGGGAGTGGGCGGGGCGTTAGAGTGCGGCCTTGTCTGCGTCTGGCGGCCATCTTGAGTGTGGCCTGGAAAGGTAAAGGAGCGGTGGGACACGGCTCTTCCTCCGGGGCGGGGAAGCACTGGCCGCGCCCCGCCTCTCTTCTCCCCTAGACTTGGCCCTCCGCACCCATTTTCGAGTCTCTCCCCCTCAGGGCTCTGCCCTGCCGCAGCAGGTTCTATCCGCCCCCCCCCCCCTTGTCTCCTTCCCCTGGAGACACCGCTTTTCCCCTTCCCCCGCTGTGTCCTTCTCCTCAAGTAGCATGGGCCACCAGCTCGTCCTCCTGCTTCCCCCTCCCGCACACACACCCCACTCATCCCTGTCACTCCCTTCTAGGGGGACATATGCAGGAGCCCCACCCCTCTCTGAGGCCCCGCCCCTGGCTCCTCCTCTTCCCCCGAGGCCCCGCCCCCTCGCCAAGCTACATGCCAGAGCCCCTTCGTGATAAGAGCTGCCAGGGAGGCCCAGCTGCTGTGGGGAGCTTTCCACTGGTCCTGCACAGAGGGTTGGGGGTGCTCAAGAGTAGCCCCTGGCCTATGTTCCCACTCTGTGGGGCATGCTGCCCTGGGCAGATGGAGGGTCTAGGACTCTGGGGCTCCCCACAGCGGCCCCAGGCTCCCTGGGCAGCTCTTACTACTTCCCAGCTCTGGCTTCTGGCCAACCAGGGGCAGGCCCTTGGGTGGAAGAGACTAGTGCCACCCCCGAGCCTCAGGCAGGCATGGAGTGGCACTGCAGGGAATCTAGGCAGTAGTGCAAGTAGGGCGGCACCCTCCAGTACGCAGTGCCAGCAAGAGATTTTTACTGGGTATGGGGTACTGGAAAGTCTTGGGGCTAGCCCCCCTCTCCAGAGATGGGGCTGCGCACTGCTTCTTTATATGGCTTTAACAGCACAATACATATGCTAACAAACTTAAACAAAGCCTTTGTTTAAGTTTGTTAGCATATGCATTGTGCTGTTAAGTTGGTCAGGAGTCCTCAAGAGGGGAGGGGTGGCGGGGACGGAAGGTGTTTAAACAGTGTTTTTGATTCTGTTTCTCCCCATTGGTCTGAATTATCCATGACATCCATACTGCATCACATCAAGTCCAAATCATTAGAGAAATGCCTCTGCTTGCACTGACCAGAGGATTCTGAAGTCAGCCCAGTTCTGCAGGCTGACAGGAATCAAGTGTTGTCCCCAGTGTACACAGAATTCTTCTTTGCAGCCAAACTAGTCTAATGTGCATTTTGTAAACTGGAGCAGCAAAACAAAGAAAACAAATGCCTCATTTTCCAGCTTTGCGGGTGAGAGAACTATAAGTGAAGATGATAATACTGGACACTGATGGCCGTAAACCAGCTGCCTCAGGAATCTGCAAAGAACTTTGCTGAAAATATGTTCCTCATCCTAGCAACAGAGCTAGGACTTATCACACATCTGCCCACCTTTATTCGAATGAAGCTCCTTCTGATCTGACAGCTCAGGCATTGTCAGTTTCATCCAGAACAATTTCAGTTTACAAACTTGGAGCCTAATCCTGTAAACCCTTAATCATTTGATCAATCCTATTGAAGACAATGGGACTACTTGCATGACTATGGACCACTTTTGTAGTAAGAGTTTCAGGAGTCTGTTCTGTTCCTATAAAGGAAGTTGAATCTCCCATTGAAATGCAATGTTTGGGTACAATACCATAATGCAGTTTAGGATACAGTTCTACTTAAAATTTGTCTTTTAATAAGTCATACATATGCTGAAATGGCTCCTCACCCAACTCCCATATTCTATATAAACAGACTGAAATACTACATATCTGGGGGGGAAGTGAGTAGTTAAGCATGTTGATGTTTGTATATACAAATACCCATTTCATCACTGTACTGGAAAACATAGCTGAATTTAATTTTCTATGGAATTTGAAGAAAGTTTAACAGCCCCAATTATTTTCTGTGTTAATCACTCAGTGTGTACCTGAAATAATTACATGCCTTCTAAGAGAAAAGAATCAGTCCACACTTGCTGGGAAAAAAAATGCCTTCCAACTGGTGTTCAGAAGAGTGCTACAAGACATACATAACCTCATGAGCAGAGGGCAGAGAGGCTACCCTCCCACATTATGACAAATAATAATAATAATCTCAAAGAGGCAGAGGTTCACAGATTTGCAAACCTAAAAACCTGTGTTATTCTTTAAACCACCTCAGCACATACCAGGTTTATAAACATTAAAAAGTTAACTGCAAAGGAACACTGAAGTCCATTGACCTTAATGTGTGCCAGCCAGTATGCCCTCACTGACGAAAGGAGCAGTCACACCTGAACAGCTAAAAATTAACCTTGCCCTTTTAGGCTAAATAGAGTCATGTCACTGGCCCCATCTCTGTTACATAACAGATAACAAAACTCCAGTGGGGCATGGTGATGGCACATAGGGTCTCAGGTACACGGTGTGATTTTTCAGAATTTCTTTTGGGAATAGTCATGTACGTGAAATAGCTGCTACTTATGATTATACTATTTCTATCCATGTATATTCATCTTGGTATCTGAAGTTATGAATATTAGCTATGTTTACTACATGTTTGCTTGCTCGTGTGGTAATGCCCACAAAGTATTTAGCCAGCACATGAAGGGACAAGTCAAGTTGAATGGCCCATTAAGGAACACTTAGCTCACAATGGACCCTGGAAAACGTCTGTCTACACTTAATGGACTTTTTTTTTAATTTTCTAACTAGAATATGAGTGGGGGTGATGGACATTAACTTGCTCATGTGACTCCAAACACCATCTTCACAGTGAGAACAGATTTCCCTTTACTTGGCACTTGGCAGAAGCTAAAAGGTCCTGGCCTTGAAACATCTCCATTTTGCCTCTTTCCTGCTCCGGCCTCTGGACTATGAACATATACTAATGGGAGCATTCTAACCAAGGGACTGAGGACTTTAAGGTAATCTGGAGCCTTCATATTTCCTTGATCCTTTGCAGATGGACTTATGAGCTGGATGGTACAGAGACTGTTCTAGCCTCATTGATTGCTGATTTCTCCCTTGCAATGGACAAAGATCAGACGTCTGATGACTTTCTCACATGAGTCAGCAGCCTTTGATACCTGTGGTATAAGCAACATAGCCCTTGCTTGAGTGTTTTTTTCTTTCCTCTCCAAATATCAAAGCCTGTTCCCATTGAACTCAATAGCAAAACTCCTTTTGATTTCAATGGGAACAGGATTTGGGCCCAAGAGATCAGAGAATGTGATTTTGATTAATTGCTTCTCTCTCCAGAGACAGTTCTCATGCACGTTCTGCCAGGCTGATTTTGAGTGCCACTCCTGTATGTCATGCTGAAGAAAATAATAAAACAATTTGGGCTGTAGTTCTATCAAGATGTAGATGGCACACACAGTTCTATGCTCTTTTCCATCAAACCCAGATGGCGCAGTAGCTTTGCTTTAGTTTGGACATAAGGGAGGCACTGATAGTGTGTTAAGGGAAAGTGGGGTGATTGTCCTTCCTATCCTTCTTTCATTTAAGAAGCTTTTAATTTGTGGTGCTGCTGGATCTTCAATGACACCTGGTAGTACAGGTGGCACCAGGGACCCAAAGCATCATTTTACAACTGCATCTGTTCAAAAGATGCAGTTGTAAAATTTTAGACAGGTAAGGGGGATGTCGGAGGGGACAGGGAGAATGTGGGGGCCTGGGGCTGGAAGGAGTCACATGGAGGGTCATGTGGGGAGGTCTTGTGTCCACCCCCCGTTTGTGTCCCTCCCATGAGTGAAGTACTGGCAAGAAATGATTTCTATTTGCACCACTGAATACTGCTGTCCCGGAGTCATTCAGCCTGGGACTTAAGAAATGTACATTTTGAGACTGTCCCGCCCAATTAGGGATGGATGGTCACCCTACTCCATTCCTTGCCACCAGACAACTCCTGCCGCATGCTCCCCGCCCAGCTACACTTCAGACTGTCTTCCATAGCCCCCATCCCATCCCGAGTTACCTTTTGTTCTAGTCCTGTACTGCTTAGGCAAGAACCTCAGGGTGTATCTACACTACAAGCGCTGCACAGCTACAGTGCTGCCGCTTCACCCCTGTAGTGCTGTGGTGTAGGCATTTGGAAGAAGTCTTTCCTTCGCTGTAGTAAATCTACTCCCTCAAGAGGCTGTAGCTAGGTTGACAGCCATCTGTGTCTGCCTTGGGGTTTAAATCAGGTTAAGTACATCTCACGGTGTGTGATTGTTTAACACCTCTGAGCGACATAGCTAGGTTGACCTGTTTTAGGTGCAGACCAAGTCTGAGACAAGAAATGGACCATACTGTACAAGTCAACAAACTTGGGTTCTGTCAGACTGGAGGGAGAACTGAATACCATTAGACAAGGTCTCGCCATCAAGAATAGCCTACCTCCACCACCCCTTACATTGGAATCTGAGGACTGTAAGTGCTTCAGCAGTATGTGAGCACAGAGGCCGTCTCACAGTTAGGTAGGTCCCAAGCCATATACATTGATTTCATCACGTATGAGAGGCCAGCTTCACAGATGCAGCTGCAGAATCAAGTTCTAAGAGCACAATCCTGTAAATTCTGCGTCTGTGGCACCTCCATTGAAATTGAAATACCCTATAACACAAACTATGTCCCTGAACCTGCAAACTCTTACAACTGGTGCATAATACCACTCATCTGTAATGAGTTCTGTAGGACTACTTGTGAGTAAAGTTAAGCATGTGCTTGTTGCTTGCAGTGTCTATGGGCCCAATTTTAATTCAGTATAAACTGGCTATTAATATAACTGGGAGCAGTATTGGGCCCCATAGATCAGATCCTGAGAGGCACTGAGTGTCCTTGACTCCCATGTACGTCACTGGAAGTTGAGGATGCTTGTCCTCATGCAAGATCAAGCCATCTATGCTAGTGAAAAGCACTACACAAGAGCAAACTATTGTCACATATATTATGAAATGTAATTAAATGTTTCTAAAATGACACACTAGGGTCACACAGGAAGAACAGAAAACAAGATTGTCACAGCAGTCTCACACGTGTGCAGGGTGGGTCATAGACTCAGATAATTGAAGGGGGAAAAGGCAGCAAGACTCAGGAGCATTAAAATATAGGAAAATACATTTCTATTAGAGTGTGTGGGGACAGAATCTAAAGTTAACTGAATTGAATTACAGAAATTCCCACAGCAACCTCATAACAGTATAGCACCTGCTAAAGTAAAAGCCCCTAGGGTTGCAACAAGTCTTTATCTGGGCTAAACAAATCTTTTCAGGCAGGTGAGTCCCTCTGTCAGACCTTAAGACTACACTCGGGCTTGTCTACTCTTGAAATGCTACAGCAGCACAGTTGCACTTCAGTGTAGACGCTACCTATGCTGATGGGAAGTGTTCTCCCATTAGCATAGGTAATCCACCTCCCCTTCAGTCAACCTAGAACTGTCTACACTGGAGGTTAAATCGGCTTAACTACACTGCTCAGTGGAGTGGATTTTTTGCATCCCTGAGTGACGTAGTTAAGCCAACTTAATTTTCTAGTGTAGACCAGGCATCAACCTTTCAAGACAAGAAGAAGCCTCTGTGAGTCAGGTTCGCATGCTAAATTTAGTCACAGGCTAGCTGTATTTCCCAAACCTGGAGCAGATTTCTGTCTAGCGCCAACCTTCCCAGGCCAGACTGACTCTTTCAAAGCTAGGGCATGCTTTATAGCCCATGAACCATGTTCTTACTAAATTCAAGCCAATTATCACCTTAATAAAAACTTAAGCAAGGCAAACAGCAAAAGGCTTGGTTTAGATCTCATGGTGTTACACTGGTGTGTGACTTCCATAAAGTTACTCCTGATTTACCCTGTCATGAGATGAAAATCAGAACCTGGAATCTGGCTCTATGATTATATAGAACATTTATTCCTCCACGACACCGTTTCCATTAGACCACATGAGTTTATTTAAAAAGCACATATAGTGGCATCGTTAAAGTACTTAGCTCAGATTTGAGTTTGAGAATAGACTTCAGTGAGCCCATGATTGGGCCCTAAATGATTAAGTCATGATACTGCAATGAGTTCAATTATGTGGGACCTATGTGCCAGGGGCATCATTTGCTATGGGACCAGATGTCCATTTACCCACCCCCCACCTTTTAATAGGTCACTATGCTCCATTATGGCTTCCACTTCCTGCACCCCAACTTTGATCTTAACCCTTTGCTATGTCAGCAGGCATTCATTATTCATCTATTTTTGCCATCCCCAGAAGTTTTCTGAAATGATGCCCTGCTCTATGCCCACAAGGTGCCTCATTAACTTCATTGTGGCTCCACATGGGGATAGAGGGGCCAACTAGATGGCGCTCATTGCAAGGCCTTAGACTTAATATTGGAACAAATATCAAGTTTCTGAAAGACTGTACTATTGCATTATTATTCCTTTCCCCCCTTCTCTGTAATATGATTGTGGATTTTCAATTTCATGAATAAGGTAATATTGATCCATTCAGATAAAATATTTCTTTAAAATTGCAGTAAAACATGCACAGGAGGAATGTTTTATTCAATTTATTTTAGTGTCACCGTCACAGCTCTTAAATACTTGACAAGTTTTTCTGATACTGTCACATCTAATTTTAATCAATTTTCCCCCCAAATGCACAGTGTTAATCAAAATCAATGTCTGTCTTCAAACTTAATTTAATTGTAAATATGGGGGCAAAATCCCAAATTGCTAAGTACTTACCTTGTGAGGATTCAATACCAAAAAAACATAGCAAGAGCTGTTAAGAAATTATTAAGTTATTAAATATTTCTTTTTTTAAAAAAAATAGTATTCTACTACAGAATTGAGTCTGAGGGTCCCTGATGCAGTCATTTTCCATTGTCAGTGGGTCAGATTTGGAGCATGTTAATCTTTAACATCCTCCACAATTGGTATTTCTGTTGGAGATATCCACAGGCAGGCTAAGGAATGAATGATCATGGAGAATGAGCTACCCTCTCACCCTTATTTGTTTTTTTCTGCTTCATCACTGGCACGTACAACATGCCCATATTTGTACCTGCTCAGTTGATAGAGGTACTGCAGCTTTAAATGGTGTCAAATAAACTGGCATCTTTCACAAGCACTTTTTTAAAAAACGATCACTTTTTAAGTCTGAACGAAAAACAAGAGTATCAAATAGCAACATTTGTTAAAAAAACAGAGTGGACAACAGTTTTACTGACAAAAATGAAACCAAGAAGATGGAGCTTTTTTTTTTACATATTTCCTCCCCTCCTCCCCCAATCATCTAGCTCAATTAGTTTAAAAACAGTTGTAATAAGAGGTGTGTCCATGCTAGGTAATGAGTGTCTCCTGCAAGCCACAGAGGGCCCAATCCTGCAAACATTTAAGCATATGTTTTATTTAACTAGCATGAGTAATCCCACTGAAATCAATGGATTTACTCATGGTAGTAAAGTTAAGCAGATGTGCAAGTGTCTTCAGGATTGAGGCCTTAGGTTCTGGTCCTGCATCCATACTATTCAATGGGAAAATTCCCTCTGACTTCAAATTGTAGGATCAAGCCCATAGTAAGCTCCAGTTCCACTTCTCAGTGTTTGCCTCAGGTGGCACATATTTGGTCCCCTAGTTGGATTATTAGTTTCCCCACTTTGGGCCAGGTACTGACGGATACTGTGACGTGAACACTAATACATGCCCCCCACTGAAGGCAGCAGAGGGAGTTGACAGCATGTCGGCTCAGATCCTCAAAGGTATGTAGGGACTTACCTCCATCTAATTTCAATGGGAGATAGGCACCTGAATACCTTTGAGGATCTGGGTCTCAATACCTCATAGAATCAGGCCCAATGTTTAAACTTAATTACATACGTATAAAGTGCTTTTCCTCCCCTCACTCTAACTATCTAGATTGGCTCTTTTCCTTATTCTCACAACAGCAATTTGTTTCTACATAAACTATAAGCCATTTAAAAATGTGCCAACATGTATTGCTCACCCACAAATACCATCATGAAGTAAGTGAGAGAACTTTCTATAAAAAGTTAGACTTAATAATAAGTAGATTCATTTTTTTTCAGGAAAAACAATTACTTGCATCAGTGTTTTTGTTGGTTTTAAAAATAGAAATATGTTTCTTCAGAGGGAAACTTGAGCTTAGATCCAAAAGGTAGGTAAGCAAGTACTTCAGGTCCAAAAATGTATTTTCCTTGAAATCAGAAAGATTTTATAAAACTCAGTATGAACAAAAATGTTTTCATGACATTTAAACATGCGAAAAATTCCCCTGCTTCACTGAAAAACCTGAACACAGTAATATTGTGCTATTTTCTAAAAACCAAAAAGTGAAATAGAATGTAATTACACTTTAGTAACTGTAATTTGAAGCAGTAAAGTTTCACAATCCCAGCAAAAAGCAAGCTAACAGTATAACTGGTGAAAATTCAATTGCTCAGGTGATTTTTACCAACCTTCAGATTTTTATTTTTTAAATGAAGCTGCACAGTTTTCAAAATAGACAAAGGGAAAATATTGTTTTGTACAAAATAACTGCACCTACTTGGCACTGAGCCCCTTGCTAAGTGCTCATATGCTAAATTTTAATACGTCTATTGAATGATGATACTATCATCTAAGAGCAAATTCAACCATCAAACCATAAAACCATTTATTTGCCGTAACCATCCATTTATATATGAAAATCATTTCTGATATTATGGAGTATCTAAATTTGTAAATAAAAACATGCATCGCAGTTCAAGTTAACTCCAGACTGAACTGCTTAAAAGAAACTTATTGGAGGTTTTTGTTTTTATCTTGTCTAAGCCTCTTCCATCTGCAAGTTGTAGTCAATATACAGTTCTAATACTTGTGAAATCAATTTCACTATCTCACTCACTTAATTCCCATTTTCAATAGATACTTCTAAACTTAAATATAAAGAGTTTATCATTAAGATCCCTGATCCTGCAAACACTTATGCACATGCTTACCTTTGCTACTGCGAGTAGTCCCATTGACTAGTGAGACTATTCATGGTAATAAGGTAAAGCACATACATAAGCATTTTCAGGATTAGGTCCTAAATAGGGATAAAGGCCCTAATCCTGCCTAAATTACTCTCATTCTTAATTTTACTACCTCATTTTAGATGTAAAATAACAGAAAAAATTGTGGTCCAGATTCTTAACAACTAGAAATATGCATAGCTCTGTTGAAGTCAATGAAATGAAGCTGATTTACACCATCTGAGATTCTGGTTCTAAGTTTTATTTTATTACAGCCTCTTTTTTAAAATTTCAGTCAAAACTATAGCACTGGATATCACAAGATGAAAAGGAAACAAGTTTCACTTGAATTTTGTGGATCAGAGTTGCAGCACATATCCAAAGACATGATCCATTTGAAAGAAATGGTATTGACACTTATGTGTAAAGTTAAATATTTGCATAAGTTTTGATAGGAAATGGGGCTTAAATGAGGCCTGGACCATGGTGCCATCAAAGACAATGGCAAACCTTCCATTAACTTCAATGGGAGCAAGACCAAACCCAAAGCACCCAACAAAATGTCTTATTAGGAGAAAAGCCATTCATCGCAGGTAGTGCTGTCTCTGAAGTGCTCTGTGACGAGATATTATTCCACACCTCCAAAAAAGGGCACAATGATTTTAAAATATTGTTATACATCAAGAATTAGAAGCATACAGGAGTTTTCCATTTCTTTCAAACTAAAAATGTTGAAATAAATGTTGAACTGATAGAACACATTAAAAAGGCCTAATGGTGTATTTAATTGAGAACAGCCTTTTTCATTTTAGAATGAGTAGCAAGGCTAAGAGGTAATAAAAGGTTTCTCTTTTACTGCTTGGTAAATTACAAGTGGAAGCAGTAGTTTCGGGATCGCAGCACAGCAGTAAATTGTGTTTTAAGCACATTTGTTGATGGATATTTGGGAGAGCCTTTAGGATAATTTTAAACAAGAAAGGATTTTGTTTTGAAGATTTCATAAATTTCATAATGCATTATTGAAAACAAACTGACACTGTAGTTATTTTGTAGAAAGCAGAACTTTTTCAGTTGTAGTAATGGGTCTTCAATTATTTAAATCTGGCAGGATTAAGGGCTGTTTAGTTACAAATCCAAAAGCTTTTTGTTGTTTACTGAAATTAAATGACAAAGTTGTACTCATAACTGCAACTAATGCTTAATTTTAGATATGTACAGCAACATCAGTAGAGTTATTTAGCTCTAAATACAACTCTACTTCTCAATAACATTAGGCTAAACTCTGTAATTCTAAAGCTTCCATTACATTCAAATAGAATTTTGTTTAAGGACTGCAGAGCTCAGCCGTATGGCCCCAATCTTGCAAATGCTTATACATGTATGCTTAACTTTACTACCTTGAGTAGTCCCATAGCAAGGCGCTCAATACCGTGCATGTGCAGTTATTTTGTATAAAACATTTTTTCCTTTGTCTATTTTGAAATCTGTGCAGCTTCATTTAAAAAATACAAATCTGAAGGTCAGTAAAAGTCAACTTTTTATTAATGAAAAATCAAAGATAAAGCTATTAAACATTTTCAGTGTTTTGGCAAATGCTGCAAAATAGCTTAATATTGTGGGTGAGATTCACAAGGGAGATTTAGATGCTGCAACACCGCTTCACTTTAAAGTGCCCTGCTGTCTAATGGAATTCACAATCCTGAATTAGGTGGCCAGGCTCCTTATACAATGCATGGGAGAGTTACGTGCCGGAGGGCTTGTCTACACTTACCGGAGGGTCCGGCGGCAGGCAATCGGTTTTCTGGGATCAACTTATCGCGTCTAGTGAAGACGCGATAAAATCGATCCCTGATCGCTCTGCCGTCAACTCCGGAAATCCACCGCGGCAAGAGGCGGCAGCGGAGTCGACGGCAGCGCGCCAGTGGTCAACTTTCCCCCGTCCTCACAGCCAGGTAAGTCAACTTAAAATACGCAATTTCAGCTACGGTATTCACGTAGCTGAAGTTGCGTATCTTAGGTCGGACCCCGGCTGTAGTGTAGACCTAGCCTAAGAATGGGATTCACAAAAGTCAGCATACTGAGCAGGGAGCCACCTAAACTAGCCAAAAGGAAATGCTGGGAAGAAGGGTGGGGCATAAGTCCAGCCTCTCCAAGGAGTTAGCTGCTTAAGTCTGGGCCAGAGGGAGGTGCCTATTTCCACTCGGGAATCACAACCATGAACCCGCTTCTGGAGTTAGGTGCGTAAGCCAAATCCGCTTTCTTTCAAGAAAAGTGGTTGTGGTGTTACTGCTGCTCCACCCGTATAACCTTAAGCCCACCAGTTAGAACAGGATGTGGGATCAAATCCTCCCTCTGCCTGATGTAGAGCAAGAATTAGAATTTAGGTCTCCTACCTCTCAGGAAACTGCTCTTAACTACTGAAGTATTCTGGTATAGGCCTTCCACAGTAGGATTTTAAGGCCAGAAGGAGCCATTATGATCATCTAGTCTGACCTCCTGTATAACACAGGCCATAGAAAACTTCCCCAAATTATTTCCTATAGCATATTTTTTAGAAAAAAAAAATCCAATCTTGATCTAAAATTTCAGTGAGGGAGAATCCACCATGACCCTTGGTAAATTGTTCCAATGGTTAGTTACTTTCACCATTAAAAAGGTATGCCTTATTTTTCAGTCTCTCTTGTTAAAGCTATTCCACTATGTAAATTACATAAAATTAGTGTACATATGTTACAGGACAATAGCAATTTTCACCTTGCACTTGCTTATTTTGTATCCACTTGTCACATTCTTTATCCTTAATTACTGAGCTAGTTCTTTTACAATTGCATTAATTTTTGTTTCCAAGCAGCAATTCTTAATTTGATTAAATGCTAGCCGGCAATAACCAGACTGACTAGTGTAGTGGTAGACTACCTTCACTTTGTTCCAGACCATAACCAGGATTATAAAAATGGGGGGCAGGGGAAGTGCAGTTAAAGCTCTGCATAAAAATTGAATATAGAAAAGAATTTACACTATAGCCCTTTCACATAGTTAATCACAGAAGCCAAATGGTGAATTTAATGAAAGCTCTCCGCTTAATGCCCTGTCCAATCAGATAACGGCCCTTTCACTCTCCTCTTCCCAGTGTCTATGAACTGGTTATAGATACTGGACTAAATTCATCCCTGCTGTAACAAGTCACATTTTAGAATCTTGCATTAATTCCTTGTAGTCCTCTTCACTTTTCTCTCTCTCAACGTAATAGAGGAGCAGTTAGATTAACAGTTCAATACAAACTGGACAAAACTCAGTTTGAGTATATTGTAGCACTTAGAGGATAAATGACCTGCAGCCCTGGAAATCAAAGTCCTTTATTAAAGCAGAGGGCTGCTGGGTGTAATCGGTTTCAGTGCAAGCTGATACATTGTCCACCAATGACCTCAACATTGACCCTGGGAGGACCAATCTCTTTCTCTGCCTCCTTGAGATTAGGGTGATTTAGTTCCCATGATTCAGCCCTAGCCTTGGCTGAGCAGACATGTTCAAGAGCATAGAGTTTAGCAAATTTTATGAGGAGCAGTTTTATGATGTACTGTAGGCTTCTGTTTACTCCATAAATATTATTTCTCTGACAATTACTGTTTGGATCTAAGAGGTGAATGTAAACTATTGGTTACAGTCCAGTACAACTTCATTTTGTATAGAGTTTTTCATGTATCCAAAAACACTCTGTAGAATTAAGTGATGCAGAATGAGAGAGAGAAATTAAAAAGTATGTTCTAATTTCATTATTAATTGTTCTTTGCAGCACGTAGTGCAATGTTTTGGAAGTAATGTGGTTGGAAGCTTTTGGGTTTTTTATACCAAAATAATGGCTTTTGAGTTTCTTCAGATGATGTGTTCTAGATTAATGGGCGTATTGGAAGAAAAACAATTTTGAATAAGGTCTGACTATGGAATTTTTCTGGGGGTTAGGGCAGAGGACTAGGAATCAGCATTCCTGGCTTCTACCACTGACTTTGACATAGTCATTTAGGCCCTGATCCTGTCAACACCTAAGCATATGAGTAGTTTTACACATGTGAGTAGTCCCATTGAGGTTGCTCATATGTGTAAAGGTAAGCTTGTTCTTAAGTGTTTGCATGTTTGGGGCCTTCACCTTGCTGGAACTCAGTTTCCTCATATGAAAAATTAGGATAATACCCTATTCACAAGGGTGTTGAAGCTTACTTACAGTGAAAGCTGTGCAACACTGACCTATCCATCTGTCACCACCTCTAATGGCCAGTAAGATCTTCATTCTCATGAAGGTTTCTCCACGGCAATCCCACCATTTTATGACTACCCATCATTGACCAGGAAAATAGAAATCCCTCTAGTGGCCATTGTCATTAGGTTTCACTGTATTTGATGCTTATAAATTGCTCTGGTTTTCTCAGATGAAAGGTGCTGTATGAATGGAAAGACATTATTTGCTTAATGTAACTGCTGTGAGGATGACTTGTTTTGGCACTGCTGAGCATTTATGCCTCATTCAATAGTGGATAGACATTCATTTTACTATTATTGTACTATAGTAGTGCCTAGAGACTCCAATCAAGATCCAGGCTACATTGTGATAGGCAGGGCATAAGCATAAAGTAATATATGGTCCCTGGCCCAAGATGGAGAGGGATATACCATATGCATTTATGAAATTAGCAAGATGCATATTCAAAAGAATAGCTGCTAAATAATTTGTGGAATAAAATGTATTTTAGCTCTCCATTATAACAGCTCAGAAGAAGCAAGTATAAATGCCTCCTCTCTAGAATCCTCCGTTCTTTTTCACAATTTCACCACTTCCACCTGAAATGAGTTATGCTTTTGCTTTCCTGGGGGTGATGTCTGGTTGCAGATGTCACGTTTGCTTTAGGCCACCTGATGTAACTGAAGGAGACATGAGGCGTGTGTGTGTGTGTGTCAAGGAAGGGGATTTGAAAGATCTGTCTGAACCATCATGTGGGTGGTTAAGTCATTGGTTAACAAAGTACCGGCATTACCTGTGTGTCAGTGCATGTACCTTACATTTACAGGTACACGGATTTCAATTTAAACTTGGTGTTGCACTGTCCTTGAAATAACTGTGCACACCACAAGCTACTATGTCAATGGATTCAAGGCTCTAGGAATCAAATGTAATAGATACTCATTGTAACAAGCTTTTCCAGACTGAAATTTCAGCTGTGGTGCTATCTTTATTCCAGGGTCTAATTTTGTTCAGCAGAACTATAAACAGTTGATGTGACTAGTGTATGCCCATGAGGTCTGCAAGCAGAAATTGCAATGTAAATGTTTGAGTCCAATTTAAGAAGGAAAAAACGTTTGGAATTTTGCACGAATGTGTGCAGGTGTTAGGTTATGTCATTACTTAAAAATCTAAATGCAACTCTAGCCCAGTTCATAGTTCTCGTTTAAATTTTTCATTGATTAAAAATTACCAGCAGATTGGAGCATGAAAGACTAAATGTGTGTGGTGAAGAGATTTACTTCAGTTAATGTGTCAGTAAATATAGTTATTCAGAGGGAGAAGAACTCTCTGAGGCCTTTCTTAATGCTACTGTTGGTTTCTTGCAAATACTGCACTGGAGGCTGGTTAAACTTTAAAAACGTGTAGGCAAATTACAGAGATATGGGTACAAGATCAATTTATAGCACAAAAGATATTGTAAATTGTAGGGATTCATGGGGAATGCTCCCTGTGGGAGGAAAATGCTGTTTTGGGTCTCTGGATACGCCACTGTTCATCTCTGTACTTGAAGCTGAGTGTTGTATGGAGGATGTGCTGAATTTCTGGATTGTCTGTTAGAATTGATACAGAATAGAGCAATTATGGTTCATCCACGAGTTTCACATTGCAATTATAAAGCAGATTTTCAAGTTTTGTTGTGCACAGATGCATGCACATAACTGCACACATCTACATGGTGTGCACATGGCTGATTAGGTGCCCAGTGGTCAGGTGAACATATCTGATATTTGCATATATAATTTAGGTATCTACAATTTTTGTGTGTGCAACTGCATACACCTACATTTGAAAATGTAGCTTTGTGCACATTTTAATGCAATAATTCATTATTATTACAAAGACAAACTAATGATAGTGGCATGAGAGGCTGAAGCAATTAAACAATCTTCTTTTACACATTGATTTTAAAATCAAGTGGTACTGCAATCAAAGACTTTTTATTTCCAGATGGTCTTTCAATTGCATTTGTGTGAATTAACAAAGACTAGCCTGGGAGTTTAAAAATTGAGGCGTTTGAGATATAGTGCTTTGTATTGCATCTTACATCCAGAACCTCAAAGCACTTAATAGATAATTCAGTTGTAAAATATCAGTGTATTAGCTAAGTATTTTATAATTAATACTAATGTGCCATTTTACATCTTTGAAATGTTTTACACACAATTGTCTATCCTATAGAGGAGTAGTAAGAGAGACACAAATTGAATTTGTTCAGGACTGCACAGCTACTCATTAGCAAGGCTGAAAATGGAACTCAGGAGCTTTGGCTCCCACGTTCTGTTCTCTAAACACTGCACAACACATTCTTTGAAATTCCCAAAGAATATAGTATACAACTTGTCAGCTTTGGAAGCAGTTGAATTCAGATGAGACTTTGCTGGTCCTCACTAATTTCAAGTGAAATAAACAAAAGCAAGAAGTTTTTCATGTTGCCACTTTTTAAAGGATGTTGCTGAAACCCTTTGGCTGAAGATTCCTTTAAAAAAATAAGACGTTCTGTTTTCCTCCCCCCGGTTGTGTTTTTAAGACATAATTAGACGTGCAGTTTGTCTCATAGCTGTCCATGTTTCACTGTGGAAACTAAAAAGGGGTGGAGATGTAGAAATAGAGGAACACATACCTGCCGTCATCCTGTTTTGTCATACAGAGAGGATGTAGGTGATTGTAGAAAGTCACTTTCTAAGCCAGGAAAAGTAGATGGGTTTTCAGTGGAAACATTTTATTCTCCAGTGCTGAACTTAGCGAATTTGCTCAAGCATCTCTCATTTGAAGACTCTTCCACCTTTGCTTTTGTGTCTCAACAAGACATAATATGGGGTGGCAAGATGAAGAAGCAAGGCCTTTGTATAAAAGAGCCATTCCATTGTATTAAACTTGTATGAAATATTGAGGGAGAATAGTTTCATATGTGATGGTGTGGCATTTTTTACAGCAAGTAGTGGAAGGTTTGATGACATTTAGAATTCAGTTTGTGTTTTGCTGTGCCAGCCATAGTCCCACAGTATTTCCATTCCTGTGGGTTTGCCACTCGCTCCTTAAAAAAAACACTTAAGTTTTTTTGTTTGCTTTTTAATTATTCAACCAATTAAGATGTTTAAAATGGGCTTGTCTTTATGCCTCAAATTAAGCTAGTTTTGTTTCTGCTTTCTTTCAATTATTCCCGTAATTAAGATTCCTAAACCTATCACAGAAGGGGAAGAAAGTAAGTAAAAGTGGCACCCATGCTATTTGGCTGCCTTAATAATAAATTGCTACAACTCTTTCTGAAACAGCCACTACAAAGGAAATGATTAAGGAATTTGACATCCAGTATGTAGTTTTGAAGAGAATACAAAGTTTTTAGTACAATAGCCTCATCAGGAATCACAATTGTAATCAGTCAGCAGTGTAACCACTTAATTATGAAAATCTGGCATGGCACTCCTGGGAAGAACTTAAAAATGCTAAACCTGCATACCACATCTAAGTGGAATGTTCAGTCAAGTCAAATGCTGCAGTGTGCCCTATAGCAAGCCAACATAAATTTAGGCTTTTAAATATTTTATTAGTGTTGATGTTCATTCTAGCTATAAATCAGATCACGGTAACAACAACTGAAGTATTTGTTTCACATGGAGAATGTAGGACTATGATACGTAATTTTCTCTGACACTTATGATGGCTACTACAGACGGTGCCCTCAAGGAAAGCTGTGCTTGAGATATGAAATGGTTTAAGCTGAAATGTGCTAAGATGGTCTGGATACCCTACTAAAAAAAAAGAACAATCCATAAACACACTGAATTCTTTTTCTACTACTTGGTATCATTAAATATATTAATATATAAATGGGAATATCATAGTAACTAACTGATACATACAGCATTTTTTTTCAGAGTCCAACAACACTTCAGAAGAACAATTGAAGGACAAAATCTTATTCTTCTTTATTTTTCAGTTATTTGAGCTTGCTTTATAGGAATTCCTTGTATAATACTTGCCAAGTCAGTCATATTAAAAGGAATCATATTTGGAGTTTTTTCTAACCCTTTTTAGCACTTACTGAGTTTTTAGCAAGCTAACTTTGACTACCTTAAGTTTGTGTGTTGCAGTCTGGGTCAATGCATTCATCTGTGAGCTATAAATTATTTGTAATGTACTCAGTATTTTATGACGCATGCAATGAAGGGCCGCTATAACAGCCATTATATATGTACTATGTCAGAAATACATGTTTTGGTCTTTTGAAATCTTCTGGGATGTTGTTTAGGAGCTAGTTCATGACCGTGCACTGTGAAGTTAAAGGATAGCGCTCTGCTCTCTAAAATACCTTTCACTTCTGAATTTAGTGTGTGTTAAGTATTTCCAGGCACTAATGAAAACCACCATTTCCTTCAGCATTTTTAATACAGACATTTGAAACTTCATTTAAGGGAAAATTAATAGCCCTCAGTACAATTAATGCCTAGTTTATGCAGCACGTTAAAAGCCAAATTCATCACCACCAGTGGTATAAGCAGATTCTTCTACTAACTTTTAGCAGAATTGAGCCCATTTACACCAGCAATGAATTTTGTACCAAAATCTTCAGTGTTTTGTAAACACTAGCTAATTCATTCAATGTACAATAAAGCTGTAAGCAGATGTTGCTAGTGTAGACCCAGGTCTCAATTCTGTAATTGCATATTGGTTGCTCCCTGTGCTTGCATGAGTCAAACGCTGGATCAGGACCTGAGATTGCCACCAGCCTAGTTTTGGGATCTTGGGCCATTCTCTACTTATTAATCCCGGGTCTGTTTGCTTTATGAAGAAGCAATATCATTATGGATCATAATATCATCCATCACACTTTCAAAATCCTGTACTGTACAGTGCATTGCTGTTTGACATTCTGCAGTAGTGCATTCTATGAGATGACTTCCTGGTGCGTGTGAAGAACTTTCGTGCTATTTGTTTTGAATGTACCTGCCATTCACTTGATCCCTTGTTCTTAAATCTACTTAATGGGACATAATAAAAATAAATATCTGGTCATTTGTTGCATATATAATAATAAAGGAGGGCTCCATTTTTACATTTAAACAGACTCGAAACATATTTGCATCTTTTTGTTTAAGCCTGGCCCACTCCTCGTCAGCTCTTCTCTGTCTTGATCTAGGTAAATGAGCATTGAGAAATGTGCTTTTCCAAGCAGAGTTTCTAACTCAGTGTTTGTAGAGTAATCATTTGCCAGAAGTGTCATTTCTTTATCCACTCTACAATGTCTCATTGAGAAGATTCCCAATTATAAGTTGAGAGTTTCGAGTTGGCTATTATTGGTGTTTACCTAGGCATGCTTTTTGTGTCTCATCCTGTAATTGATTTTCGTATCTTCTGTCTTGGGATCTGACACATTTCTACAGTATTATCCTTCCGAATCTATTGCCTGAGCAGCACTAAGAAAGGTGAAAACTGTCTGTTGTGCTTGGTGTTGGCAAAATAGCAGGACTCAAAATAAAATCTTTATCTGTGTCTTGTGAAAAACACTGCAGAGTTTTGGTGGCTTATCTAGTATCCAGGTCTCACAAGAGCACACACTCCCTACTCCCTTTCTGCTGGAATTCTATTTGCTAAAAATACTCCTATAATGCACATGGAAGAACAGAAAGCAAAACAGGATGACAATTACTGATAAGAAAACAGTGTTTGTGGTGGACCTTGATGACATGACTGCAGTTGGTGCTCTAAAGTAGGATAAGAGGACGTTAAGTATTGAGAACTGCCATCAAACTAAAAAGTCAGATATTCAGTGCTTCAGATATGTATCAAAAGAACATAAGTAACTTACTAAGCAGAAACCCAGTCTGTATGAAGATCTTTAATCGGAAAGACCACACTAGCCACTGGTATCTTATAATTGGAGGATAATTGTTGGGCATCAATAATTTTATTTGCATTTTGATAGCCCCTCAAGACCCCAACTAAAATCAGTGTCTCATTGAGCTAGGGACTGTACAAAAATATAGCAAGAGACAGTCCTTGTCCTGCAGAGCTTAGTCTAAATAGACAAAAGGTGGTAGGAGATGTAGCTTGTCCAAGGTTGTGCAATAACAAAACTCAGGTCTCCTCACTGTCATTCCAAAGCCCTGTCCATTAGACCATGTTAGACCATAATGTTTCCCAACTTCATCTCTGGGGTTAGCTTTGGTGCTTCTAAATGGTTTTTTTTCAGAGGTGTAGTCACTTCTTTTCACTTCTATTTCCTGAGGAATTTTCCCTGCCCTGTGGATTAATTACCATATCTCCTTTCTACTGGTGGTACTCAGTAACTTTTATTTAAGCCATCTAACCTAGTTATTTTCTATTTAAACGTTCTTCATGTTTGCGGGAGGGAGTGTCACTTCAATTTACTTTAAAGCCTTTATTTTCTGAATTCTAGACATTGTATTTTTCACCTGTTTTCATAGTTCATTATTTGTAATTAGAGCAGCATGACGTTTTTGGAAAAAACCTGAAACCAAGTTGTGGGATTTAATTATTGATCCAAAACTCAGGTCAGGTTTTCAGATGTTTGCAAACCTATTGGCAAACATGGGCAGAATTTTGAGCAAAGCTGGGCAGACTTAGGATTTTAAGTAGAAACTAAGCAAAACCCTGTGGTCAGTTTTCTTTAGCATCCTTTTTCTATTGTCCCCTGACTCTTGTTCTTCTATGTCATGTTGCCCTTGGGAACCAGTTAATCACTTTCTTTTAATCAAATCTTTCCTTAAAACACACTTTTTTATTAATCTGATCAACAATACCCCCCTCCCCCCAGAATGAAAGTATGGAAACTTTAAAGAGAGAGAGAGAAATCTATACCATTTTGAGACTATTGTACTCCGTGCATTGTCCTAGCACTGTATTGCCTAATGTAGGCTTCAATAATGCAAACACTTATATCTAAAGATAAGCAAGTATATATGAATTGTCCCGTTGACTTGGTATTTGCAGGATCTGGGCCATCCTATGCTAATGGCCTCATAAGCCTCTGATTTGTACAGCACTGAGCACCTAGGCAGCAAACAATAAACAAATGTAAACTTGATGGCGGCCCCAGATTCTCTAATGTAGCTTGTGGAGGCTTTCAGCAGCGACTAGCCATTGACTTATTTGCTGAATGCTAACAATGTGCACAGTGTGGTACACAATATGGGGGACCTTGTTCATACCCAAAGGAACCTACAATCTGAAAAGACTACAGAGGGCAGAGGTTTTGAAAATCAGTCATTACTGAGGGGCAGGACACTGGTGGAGTTGGTGATGATGATACTGTAATTATGGTTGTTTCTAATGAAAATATATCTCTAGAAGAACATACAAATATATTCATTGGTTATACATTGGACTGTGTATTTCTGGGCACAATTCTGAACTTCACTAACTGCAGGCATCAGTGAGACTATGATCCAGTTTACTTCAATTTGTGCTTGAATGCTTTTTTTATGATTTTTTTTGATGCGTACATGTGTCAGATAACTCATCAGGCTGATGGAATGTGTTTTGATATGTTTCAGTGCAATGCCCTTTAGCCATTGACTGATCATTTTGTTTTAGTAAGGAAGAAAAAAAAATTTACTGCTGAAACAACGAGCTTTTCCTAAACTCTATGGATAACCAACATTGGGCTGCAGGCAGACGGACCTCTGTACTGAGGGATAGCCAGGCTACTATAAGCTTTGCTTTGAATGAAACATTCCTCTAGAATTGGAATGTATGTGGGTCATGTATCTGATGTTAAGGCCACTGAGGCTGGGTGTGAAGGGTGAGGAAAAGATGTTGTTTTCTTTTTATTGCCTATTCTCCATAATTTGAATGTATCAAGAACTTGTAGGAATGTGCGGGATAAACAGTGAATATCATGTTTACTATTTGCATTATACTAAGTGCTTTGAACCTCAACTAAAACCAGGACCCCATTGTTCTAGGCACTGTATATACATGTAATGAAACAGTTCCGGCCTTGAAGATCTTACGATCTAAAAAACCAAGACAAATTCTACAGAAACCATACTGGTTTTGTATCATGTTCATCAGCATGTTTTATAATTCTATTTTGTATTATCTTTTCATTCCGTTTACCTGGTAATTTAAAAAAAAAAAAAAAACTCATAGGTTTGCAATTCTCAGGATCAACCCCAGCACCATATTTTTTTTAGAGGTCTGTACACCTTTGCTCTTCTCTAGCCTTCTGGTATGGTTATTGGTTTTAATATGTGTGTATTTTTGTTAGCAGTTCAACCACTTTTAAGTTTTTCAGAATTCTTAAATATATATCTGATGTTCTTTAATCTGTCAGTTTATCCCAGGACTCTCTCTTCTGAAACCTCAGTATCTGAAAGTGCTTCATCTTTATTATCTGCAGACAATAGGTCCAGGATAGATGTCTCCCTGGGAACTTAGCTTCTCAGCAATGTCCTTGTCTTTGATTGTTCCTTTTACTCCCTGATAGTTCAGCACACCAACCAGTTTTCTAAGGGGCTTCCTGCTTCTGTTATGCTTAAAGAATTCATTTCAAGTCTTTGACTATCTATTCTTGAAGATCCATTTTAGTATTCCTAATTTCCTTTTTATATTTTTATATTTTAACTGCCATACTTTAAGAGCCCTTCTATTGGTTTCATTAGCATTGGATTTCCATCTTCTGAGTATAGCTGTTTGGAATGAATGACATCTTGAGCTTTGCCATTCAACCATACAGGTCTTCCTTTTCTCTTGCCTTCCTCCTTCCTTGATATGTATAATTAATAGTAGATTTGTATAGGAAACAGCAAACTTAATAAGGACTGTGAGGTTTTTTTTTTAAAAACTGGTAAATTGACTATTTGTTTTTAAACAGTTTTCTAGCCTTAGGGGGTTTTATTAAAGTTCCTTATTGCTAATTCAAAATATTCCATTTCCCCCTCTGATTCTGTGTTCAGCTGAGTATTTCACTCAGACACTCTTAGAGGTTGTGTCTTATTGTTTGTTAGGATTTTGGGACGCAGGAGAATTTTAACAGGAATGGGAGGCTACCTAGATCTTGGTATTGATTCAGTCCTCAAAAAATAAGGATTTCATTAAGGTCATTGAGGACCTGTTTAGAAATGACATTTCTCACTTTAAAATATGCAGCTTCTGCCTCCAAGTTGTCTCTGGAGACTCTTGTATTTGTGCCCAGAAGCATCACTACTGCAGAAATTTAAGATCCTTGGTGCAAAGTTCAATCATTATTATTTCAGAAGACTGAACCCATGGACTGAGGTTCTTGTTAATTTGATTGTTTCTAGTAAATCTCTTTCAGCAAATTCTCCTGTATCCCTGGGCTGCCTGCCTAGCAGGATCCTGTGACGGATGCACCATTGCTGTAGTGTGTGGCATATATTAAAACAATAGCAAAATAAAATGAGCCCCATGTGAGAAGTGAAGGGAGGATGTTTTTGGGGGGTTGGGGGAGAGACAGTGCCTTGGTTATTGGAACTGAAATCTCTCCGGTCAGCAGTTCTCTGCAGTTGCAGATGCCTCCTAACATTTAAGACTTGATCTAAACCATATATAAGCCTTAAGTGTGTTTCATTTACAGAAAATGTATCTTGATCCTAAATAACAGACCCGAGACAGCAAGTTCATTTATACAAATAAAACCAAGCAAACCAGAAACTTCTTATGATGATTCGAGTTGAGAAAATGTCTAATCCTGCAAACACCTAATGCTGGTAGCAAACACTACACCTATTAATAAGCATTTCAGGATAAAGCCCTTGGATTGAAAGTTCCTTGGGGCAGGGACTGCCTGGTGCAAGGCTGAGCATGCTATTGACACTTAATAATTAGCCTGCTATTGGTCAAGCTAATACACAATCTTAATTTCGGCAGAGGAAATAAGTTTTTTGATAAGCTGGCTCATGTCTTTTATGAGCAGAGTGTTTGTGTCAGGAGTGTCATGGAGAAGTGTCATTTTCATCTATGTAGCTTCACTGTGATGGGAGCAGAGAATGAAGCCAACACTAGCAAGAAACTAATGAAAACTAAATCCAGCTCTAATGAGGAGCCAGCAGAGGAGCTGACTTTAGATAACTATGGCTTCAAAAAATGACAGTTTAATTAAAATTGTTGTTGGAAGCACAATGTAATATAACTTTGTGTTTACAGTGTGTGCAAATATTCTTCAAAATATACATGCGTTTGGTTACTGGCTGCATAGAGAGCATTGACGCTGACAGCAGGCATCTCCACTATCACTTTGCAATGCTGTTGTCTAGCAACACTGAAGAAGGAAAAAGTATGTTGCTTTGATTTTGTGTGACCAGCTTCTGAACTATTGTGAACAGCAGATATTAGTGGTTCACTAGCATTTCAGGTGCTATCCAAGTGGGGCTTTCTGATCAATGTTTGAGAGTGTTACGGAGGTTGTAGAAAAGAGCTGAGTCAGGAGCAGGGTGTGTGGCACTTTCATCATG
This sequence comes from Terrapene triunguis, assembly GCF_002925995.2. Lineage (NCBI taxonomy): Eukaryota > Metazoa > Chordata > Testudines > Emydidae > Terrapene > Terrapene triunguis. The sequence continues at coordinate 8,286,129 of NW_020698242.1, forward strand.
AATTTCAAAACAGGGTGGAACTTGCCTGGGTTAGGGCTTTGATACTTGAGTTAGGGCCAGCTAAAGGTTTGCTGATGATCTTGAACTCTTCAGCAAAAATGGACTGAGTTTCAAATGAGGTTGATGTATTGTTTCATTTGAAAACATGTGGAATTTGGTAGCTTCTGTCCCAAACCAGACACATTCACACTTTGGTTTTTGAGTTTAAGTTTGAGTTTTTAATTTTTGTTTCCTTCGTGAAAATGAACTTCTCCAAGATAATTCTTTTTCATTTTGTATTCTGCGGTGCTTCACAGCACTGTTTGGACATTAGTACACTCCACCAGTGTGAGGTAGGTGTTAATCCTCCTCATTTTACAAACAGTAAAGCTGAAGGAAAAGAGGGATTACGTTATTTGCCCATGGTCATATAGCAAGCTTGTGGCAGAGCCAGGATTTTAGGGTGACCAGATGTCCCGATTTTACAGGGACAGTCCCGATATTTGGGGCTTTGTCTTATATAGGCGCCTATTACCCCCCACCCTCTGTCCCGATTTTTCATACTTGCTGTCTAGTCAGCCTACAGGATTTGAACATGCAAGTTGCTGTCTCTCTTCTCTGAGATCAACTCACTAGATCATAGGGTTAAAAGTGGGGAAAAGTTTCATGTGAATCTCAGTTCATTAAAACCAGTGTTAGGTTTTTGTTGTTGTTGTTTTGTATCACTCTACTCTAGGAGAGTGTTTAGTTCTAATATGCTCTGAACCACTCGCTTCTTTGGGAATATCAGGCACATTTTTTGACTTTCTTGCCATCCTTTCAACCCAGTTGGACAAATGGGAAAAACGTACTGTTGTTGGAAAGGCCAATGGGGGCGGCGAGAAGCCGCGGCCAGCACATCACTCGCCCGCGCCGCTTCCCGCCGCCCCCATTGGCCCGGGACGGCGAACCGCGGCCAGTGGGGGCCGCGATCGGCCGAACCTGCCGCGTCAGCCTGTAAATAAAACTGGCCTGGCCTGCTAGGGTGCTTACCCTGGCGAGCCGCATGCCAAACGTTGCCAACCCCTGATTTAGGGTGACCAGGTGTCCAGTTTTGGACCAGAACACCTGGTCAAAAAGGGATCCTGGCAGCTCCAGTCAGCATTGCTGACCAGGCCGTTGACTGTCTGGTTAGCGATGCCGCCGCTCAGTGGGACTGGCAGGCTCCCTGCTAGCCGCCGCACTGCTCCCAGGTCGGGAAGCAGCCAGCACGTCCGGCTCCTAGCCTTAGGGGCGGCCAGGGGGTCCCGCGTGCTGCTCCACCCTCCGCCCACAGGCGCAGCTCCCATTGGCTGGGTCAGGGCAGGGGAGGAACTAGCACAAGCGCGACTTGCCAGCGCTCAGCAAGCGACTGTTGAGGGGTCACGTGGCATGTGCCTCTCCCGCTGCTGCCCGGCCTCTTCTCGTGCTCCTCGTGTGGCTGGGCTCCAGCTGCGGCATATGCCCTGCGGCGAACCGCAGTCTGTTTGTCGCCCCATCGCCAGCACCCAGGAGCTCAAGGTGTGTGTATCCCCGTCTCCGAGTGCTGGGAATGGGGCTGCACCCCATCCCCCTCACTGCATCCCTCCCTGTCCCACCCGCTACCCCATCCCCCACACTGCATCCCTCCCCGTCCCATCCTGTTCTGCTCCCCACTCCTACCTGTCCCAGCCCTGTACTCTTTACAGCGCTCTCCCACCCATCCTCTCCACCTCCCAGATCTGCCACCCCCATGTCCCTCACCCCCCACAGCCCTGCACCCCATTCACCTCCATACACTGCTGCACTCCCATTATGTCCCTATGTACCCCTGTGCCCCCCACATCATCATGCACCTGTAGCCTTCTGCCTCCCCCTACATCCCCATCTACCCCACATAGCCCCCCCACACACACACAACCCCTCCTCTCTCCTTCACTGCCTCCTCTCACCCCTACCCTGCTCTCATCCTTGGCCTCTTTCCCTCTCTATCCTCTCTCCTCCCTCCCCCCTTCCCCAACACATCTTTTTCCCTCCAGCCCACCCTCCTCCCTTTCCGGCAGGGTGATTTAGGCAGCCCCTGGAAAAGTGTATGAAAAAGTGTCTCTGTGTAGGCAAGTGTGTGCATGCATGCATTGTATGTGTGTAAGAGACTGTGTGCCTTTGTGTAGGGAGGTGTGTGTATTGCAGCATGTGTGTATACCTGTGTGAATAAAATTTGCAGCCTAACTCTTTGACTTTTATTCCCTTTGCTGGCTTGCGCACAAAAAATGTGATGGAATAAAATATGTGTGTTTTCTTTTCATAACAAGTTTTTAAAAGAGAAGGGAACTCTAAAGGAAATGTATTACCGGTATTTCTTAAAAAGTGAATGTTGTTGACTAGTAATTTCAGACGAGCCAGTGAATCAGACATTTCTCCCCACCTTTGTCTAGTTACATTATAAACTCTTTGTTGCAGACTCTCTCTTTTCATGTGTATGTCCAGCACCTAGCACCCTGGAGCCCCGATCTTAGTTAGGTTCTCTAGGCACTAAACAACAATTGTAATACTAAATAATGTGGAAGTATGTGTTAGTGCATGCTAGATGTGTACACATGAATACATGTGTGTATCTGCATGTAGGTGTGGGAGTCCGTTTCTACAGATTTATTTATATAGGTATCTGGACAGGTGTGCATTTCTGTGGTTGTGCTCTATGGATTTGTATTTGGGCTTCAGAAGTGGGCCTTTAATGGACCCATTGCCGCTATGATAATGTGTGGTCCTAATTCCACACCTAAAATTACAATAACTTTAGTGAACAAAAAAACATGGAGCTGGTTACGAAAAATGGGAAGAGGGGAGGGAAAGAATCATGAAAACCTTTGTGAAACTTCCTTTTTTTTTTTTAATTACCCTTTTTGACTATTTTGCTGCCAGTTCTAGCATCCTGTAACAAATAAAACCTGAACTTAGCATAATACATCTGTTGAAACAATAATATGCCTGTCTGGGCCTTGCAGTGAACATGAGCATGCGAAAGAGGGTGGGAGAGAGCAAGCGATGGAGGGAGGGGGGATGGAGTGAGCAGGGGCTAGGCCTCAGGAGGGGTGGGGTGGGGCCTCAGGGAAGGGGCAGGGAAAGAGTGTTCAGTTTTCTGTCATTAGAAAGTTGGCAACCCTAATTGTCTGTGGTCCACAATTTGGCATTTCAAACACCGATCTTTTCCAGACCCAAATGTGTACGAATGGGACGACCTGAATTTTGCATAGTTATGTCACTGGATCCTGTGTATCACTGTCTGCCTACAGTTTTTCATCTATGTTTTCTGCACTTTCTTGGCTTCTGTTTTAGCTCTCCGTCACGCCAGTGCTTAAAACGAACCTTGTAGGGCCAGACTTTCAAAGCTCACTTGTATGGTTATAAATTGAATTGTACAGATATAAGTAGGGTGTGCAGAAAAGTGGAACCATAAGAGAGATTTTCATACTCTTAATATATATGCTTTACTTTTTATACTTTATAGGCTTCTGCTACTGATAATTTGTATGGTCAGTCACTGTAAATTTCTTAGGATGTTTTATTTAAATAGCGTTTTCTTTCCATACCTCCTCCTCCCATGTTAGCCCTTTAGCAATCCCAATTTCTTACAAGTTTAGCTGGGTCTTTGTGTCCAATTTAATTTATGCTTCTGCCAATGAATGTTTTAAATAAAATTTGACTAACTCTACAAGAAGCCCCTGGAGGAATAAATTTTTATGAGAATGAGATATTCTTTCCCCCATGAGTGAAAAATGCTTATGATTATTTCCTTCTGATGCTACTGTGGTCCGCTGGCTTTTTGATTTATGCTGTAAAGTACACAGAAAGGTATGGGATTTAAAAAGGGTAAAAAGTCCACATTACCAGTTGCCTTACTACTGTTTTGCCTGCAATTTTCAGTGCTGCCATAAACATGCCCAACCCTATTGGTAGTTCAAAGTTCAAACACTGGCAGTGGTATGAAAAAGATGGAAAGCTAAAAGAGCTTGTGGGTTATTGCCATGCAAGGGAGCACTCCAAACATCACGTTGCTTCAGAATTCTTAGATCTTCGATCTGTGGCATTGCCTCAACAAGAAACCCACACGCTCTTTTATTTATTTAAGATTTTATTGCATCTTTCTCACTCTCAAAGACCAATTATTTAAAAAAATCACAAATGTTAACATTATGCAATAAATACAGCTCAAGAAAATCTTTAAAAAAACAACATTCCTAGAGAAATTCCTGAGGTGTAGAATATTTTTTGCCATGTTTATTTGAAGGTTCTTAGGAGTCTCCATGGCAACCTCCCAACCTCAGCCCACCTGACCAATTCCTCTTTCCCACCCACCCAAGAAAAAGTCTTAGAGAACAGGTGCATCTCTCTGGTCCTAAAAGTATCAAACCTGAGTTTTGGTCAATCAAAGTAGGAAGGGAATTCCAGAGTTCAGGAGCCCTTGTGGAGCTACTGTTCTATCTCATGAGGAGAAGTGGTTCTGGGCAGACAGGACTAGAACCATTTTGGACTCTATCTAAACATCTTTTAAACCTTGCCCTGGAAATCAATTGGCCAACCAGCAGCCAACGAAGTTCATGAAACATCAGAGTCACGTACTCCTGGTGGACTTCAGGGATGCCACATCCTGAACGTGTTTCAGCTTCTGAATGGTTTTAAGGTGCAGCCTCAGCTAAAGTCCAATCTAGGTATCAAAGTGCATTATTATAAATATATCTTGCACATCACACTGTACGCGATGTAGCGCGATCCATCACTGAAAGAATACATTTATTACTGTTCAAAGTGACGGGGAGAAAAGCAAATGTCCATAGTGTCATTTGCCAATTACTTGAATTACTGTAGCTGGGATATTTCAGACTACATGTAGTGTGAACCCCAGGAGAAACTATTCATCTTCCTCAGACTGGTATTTGATTATAATTGTGTGTGCGTGTGTGTATATAGAAAACCTATTAGTTTGCAAGTGTAATTGGATCAGCAAAGCTTGATGATGCCAACAATTTCCTGGGGATTCCACTACAACAGTCTAATTAAAGAGGTGGAGATTTGAGGATTTCAAAAGAAAACATTGGAATACGCAGTTCAGAGGAATGACAAGGTTCTGAACAATGTGTTGTTGCAAATAGCTGGACTTCGGTGTGCAGTTTATTACAGCACGTCTGGCATTGCATACACCTTCACATGGGAGTCTGTCTCATTCCGGTTAAGCATAATTAAAAAGAGGACTTGGGGACTAGCTACATATCAGTTAATTGGGCAGTGATGGTAACAGAATAGACTTTCCCAAATGTGTGCCATTTTTGGTTTTGTTTTAAAGACACTGATGAGAATTTCTGTTTAAATTAGAGAGTGTCACACTTGGGGGGGGGGGAAACATTGCTGGAAAGACTGGGAATTGATATCCATGTGGCCTAAGTATAGGTAGCAATAGGCACCTGGTCAGTCACCTTGTATTGAGAGTTCACATCTCAGCAAGGAGCAACCTGGATTGAGTCTGATTGTGCTGAGGATAACAGGGTTTGAGTTACAGCTGTACTTAGCGTAGTCCAGCGGTACAATTTAGCAATTTTAGTTCTGGCTGAGCCACTCACTTTCAATGGAGGTTTAAAAACAAACGAAAGAGTGAGGAGAACAGGACACCAAAGTAAAGTAAAAGAATTGTTTAAATTTAACCAGCATTTTGGAAAGCTGCCTCATAGCTCTTCCTGGATTATAGGTACTTGATGGGGGAAGGAAGGTTTTCTAAACCATGAAGACTGAATAAGAGAACTAGCACTGAAACAGTTATTTACATTGAGGGCTGCTGTGTAATACCTGGCACACTTAAACCTTTTTAAAATGTAGCCTATGTTACTGAAATACATCAACTGGGGTTTTTTTTGTTTGTTTGTTTGTTTTTTGGTAAAGTGAGACGTATCCTTTTTTGCATTTATACATCGGGTAATGTGTGTCTGGTGTATACCTGTTTGTGACTCTTCATTGTGTTCCTTTTCCAGCAAAATGATGGAGACCTTCCCAAAGGCAGATGAAGAGCCCTTCTGTACATCCAAAGAGGACAGGAAAGAAATGGTTAGGAAAAAAGAGGCTAAAGATACTTAAATCAGGGGACTATCAATAACAGCTGTAAAATTTAGTTTGCAAGATAATTTAGTGGTGACAGAAAGGAAATCTGTATTATTTCTGTATCTAAAATAATCTGTCATTTGTACTTAAGTAATAGAACAAGAGAGGATCAAATACATTAAAGAAGGAAAGTGAGTCTATAAGGTGAGTGACAGAAATGTTCATTGCTTCAAATCATTCCTATGATATTCCTCCCCTTTTCAGGAAGGAGTTTTAGGAAGAGTATTAATATTGCTGTATTGCGGTGCTTTATAAGGATCAAAGGATATCTTTTTCTCTGTCAAAACCTGAAAGTCCATTTCAGTTCAAAACCAATCAAAGAAGAACCAGAAGACTGATTTCATGCCTGTCCACCAAGAGCCAAGGATGGATGAAGTGGTTGTGTGGGTTATTCTGATATTTCTCTAAAAAACATGTACACTGGAGACTAAGGCAGGAGAATGAAGTTGGATGGTTCATTCAATATAGCAGATGAAAGAAAATCTCTATGGCATGTAATAAGGCAGCTATATAAAAGCACCTGATGTACAGACGCGGATGAACGGCAGCTGGAAATGCAAAAGGGGGTGGGAGTAACGAAACAGCGGAATGCCAAAAAACAGAGGAATGAGAACTACATACAGATTCTGGCCCATACTCCTGTCACATTTCTCTGTTGCATTGTAAATGACTTACCACATAAACAATGCATTGACCCAACACAACCAAATGAAGCCACTTGTGCTGAAAATATTCAAGCTGGTGCCAAACGAGACAGCCCTTCTGCTTTAGTAACACAGCTTACCATACACTGCATTCCCACTGGGCATGGTCCAATTCTAGATCCATCAGATATTCAAAGGCCTCCATGAGATTGGTCCAAGCCAGGCATAAAATCCACACCTGCCCAGGGGGTCTGGAACAGTTTTTATAGTGGAGGTGCTGAGAGCCACTGAACCAAACTGTAACCCCTGTATAGAATGGGAACCACTTCAAGCCAGGGGCCCGCACTCCTAGTTCTAGCACCTATGCACCAGTATCTCCAAAGGGTTTGGAATGGTGCACAACATGGAAGTATCCAAATGTGAGCCAGGTGAATTAGATTACTCGAGCATGGTAACTAATGCAAATGGCTTTGTGTAGTCTTCAGCTCTTCTTCCTTCTCTGGTTCTAGGAAGCTCTTCCTGGAGAAGGAGTAGAGAGGATGGGAGGAGTTGGTATAATTTTCATTTTGGTTATAGTGGGTAGTACACTATTTGGGCCCAGAACCTTAAAGGTATTTAGCTTCTAACTTCCATGGAAATCACTGGGAGTTACATGCTTAAATATCTTTGAGGATCTTGGCCTTGGTGCTTTTTTGCTTTGTTGGGGCTTGGGGGGGGGGGGGGAGGGGAGAGGCTGAATCTCTCTCTCTCTCTCTTTCTCTCTCTCTTCCGCCCCCCCCCCACTCACTCACACACACACACACACACAGAATCCTGAACTAATTTTATTAACAACAAGCCGGAACAACCGTACCCCAAAATGTATAACGTGCCCTGCCCTGCATCTACACTGTTACAGGGAGTTTATTCTCATTCCCAATGCATTAGCTTTCATTTCCAGCTACTTGACAAACATTGCTTCTGACTACATTCCTGTGAGGAAGGAGAGTATAATCCCCATTTTACGCAGGAAGAAGTTGAATAATTCTTGCAAGGCCACAGAGGGAATCACTGTTGAGACCCGGATTATATAATTCTTGCTTTTTAGTTCTTTGCTCGAACCAGTAAACCATGCATGATATATGATAATCAGCTGAGCTACTGGGAAAGTGATCCATGTGGAGAACATTGCCAAGGTTTAGATTAAAAATATATATATTGGGATTAAAGGGATTTTCACTGTATAATGGAGAAGTAGCCATAGTTAAAATGTCCAATTTTGAGGTGTATGGATTGTTTATGAAAAGAAAAAGCACTTTGCCTCCTTGCAATGCATACCGAAGAGAGAAAATGTCTTTGAAGTAATAGCAGGCTCCATTTCTAGGAAGAGAAGATTCAGACTGACAGAGGTTTGCTAATACCATTGCTAAAGAAAACCATGTGAATCTTTCAATACATTGCATCTTAATATCAGTACAAAATAAGAAGCTTCTGTACAAAGTTGCAGCTGAGGAACTTTCTGAAGAATATAAATTAAGTGGAAAATCCTTCTTGCTGTGACAGGCATAGGGTTCTGTAAAAATGTTTTCTATTCATTACACGCTGGCATTTGGGAGTACAGAGAAAACTGTAGTACATTGCAGACAATGTAATATTTATGTGGTGTGATAAAGGCACTTATCCACAGGCTTTTTTCTGTTGGCTTTTCAGATACTGGGGGTCTAAAAACAGCAAAATGTGTTGTTTGTTGCAATGGTTGATCCACAATAATCTGGCTAGCTCTAGCTCGTTGTTTAGATGGTAATATAATCCTAGTATCTTTTTTTGCCATTGCAGAAGGATAATTCATTGCTAATTGAATGTGAGAGTCATATCAATACATAGCAGAATACAGTTCATGATCTATTGATTATTATTCTACATGTAAGAAAACCTAAAGATTATTTTGAGTTTACAGAACAAAGGGTGGTTTGAGTTTTGACCAGCTGTAGATTCAACATATAAGATGAATAAATAGCTTGCAAGCATGATATAAGTTCCACATTTTGTGTGTGTGTGTGTGTGTGTACACATGTACCTTTTGGGTGGGGTTCTGCTTGACACTTTTTATGATGTGTACTAAATATATTCTAGGGTAAAGTTGGGAGAGAAGGGTAGACAAGAAAGGATTAAGTAAAAGGGAAAACAAAGGAAGCCAGAGTCAAGCAGGGGTGTGATGGGATGTACAAACCCTACACAAGTCAGGAAAAGTTTAATAGGCGGCTGGGGGGCTAGAGGGAGGAGCTAAAGAGGTGAAGCACTGCCTAACTGCTGCCTGGCTGGGTGGAAGAGAAGTTTTTGTGCTCTCAAGTGGGAGAGAAGTCTAGCTGGGGTCAGGAACAGGGAAAGACTGCTGCCTATCCAGGTCTCCCTGAGGGAAAGGATGAGTTTTACATATCTTTGTGTTTATTTTGAACTTTGGGTACCCTGGAAAGGGTGGAACTGTTGCGTGACCTAGCCAGGGGGCTAAGTTACCTCAGCGCAGAAGGTGCTTGGAGGATGGATGGATCTGCTGAAGGCACGGTGGGAAATAGACAGAGCTCCTGCTGCACAGAACCATGCCAAAAAGGGGCATGCCAGGAGGGTACGTGGCCACAGGGAGGATAAAGAAGGCCATGGAGGGCAACTGGAGCAAGGCTGAAGCAAAGAAACTGGGAGGTAGGGAGGAAGGATTGGGTGGCTGGAACAAGTAGTCAATTGGCACAAGGTAAAGAATGTTTAGAGAAAACTATCGGAGGACAATACCAATGTTCAAAGGCCCGTGCTTAAACTGATTCTTCTGGCTTCTGTGTCTGGCAGGCTCCATTCCAGGGTTGTTTTTATTTTTTCTTTCCTTGATCCCACATCAACATCAGAATTTTATGAATGACGTAAAAATGTGTAATGCCATCAAGCACCAAATATGATGATTAAATTAAACCATAACTTTTGGTTTCAAGTCTCTTTCAAAATTTCTCGCTCTTTATCTATTAAAAAAGGGATGAGGTCATATCTTGCTATGTCACACATTAAAGCTTTAAACATAGGTTGCCAGTTTTGCCAGCATAAATCCAACTGAACATTTTATTTTAGTATGGTTGATGTGAGTTAAGTGCATATGAAAATAGGAAATTAAGGGCACTGGTTGAGAGCCAAGCAATGTGAAATTATGCACTCTGTCCCCTCTCCATGCAACTCTGCCAAGACTTCTCAGCCCTGCACCCATAGCAGCCCTGCCATTTGTGTTGTATTGGTCCCAAGTTGTGTGTTGGTTTTGTGTTGTGGTTAGATGTTTGCTAGGAACTAGGGTGGCATTAATAAATAAAGGTTCTCGGTGAATCTCCTGAGTTTAGGCCCCGGATTCTGGAGGTGAAAATGCGCTAGTCCGCTACACCAATAAGATATCTTCAGATCAGGGTTTCTAACATTGTGTTAAATTCAAATAACATTAAAAAATGCAGGTGGTGGATATCTTTTTTTATATAAAGCGAATGAATACCTGCTCTTCTGCAGCTCTTTACATGTTGTCAATTGTTTGATATGCACTTTTCAGAGGGAGAAAGAATCTAAAGACAGGAAAGGAACAGGAGAAAATGTCAAAAAAGAAAAACCAGAATGATGAAGTGAGTAGTGAATCTGTCTGCTTCAAGAGATTGTATTTTCCAATCTTCTGGCTTATAGGACAAACTCTGTGGGCAAAAAATGTGTATTTCCCCCAGCAATCAGTTAAAGTAAAATTGCTGCTGACTGATTCCCCATTGACTTCATTAGTAAAGAGAACTTTTTCAAAGTGTTTTAGCTTTGACTGTCATTCAGGTTAAAGAGACAAAGTAGGTGAGGTAATATTTTGGACCATCTTCTGTTGGTGAAAGGTACAAGCTTTAAAGGTAATGAGTGAATTAAACAAACTCATCCAGGGTCAAAACTTTCAGAAGAAAAGCAAAAATAAGTGAACCTCTATTCTAGAAGCCAGGAATTCTTCCTTTCCACTAAATTTAAACCACCAAAGTCCATCAGCATTAACTGAAAGACTCTTATTGACTTCAGTGGGCTTTGGATCAGGTCCAGCTTGAATTACTAGAATAGGTTGCCTGTTATACCATGATGGATTGTTTTTCTCTTTCTTCCTCATATGGGGTAAATCCTTGCTCAGAGGGACTACTAAACTTTAGTCTGCAAGTAGTCCCAGTAAAATCAATGGACTACTCAGGTGCTGTTGTGTTGAGCAAGACTAATCAAATCAAGCTGAGTTCAGTGGCAGAAAGATGTATGTTAAAGGCATGGTAAAAGATTAGAGGAACCCCAAAGGGAGGTTGCCTATCTGAATGTAACCAACACAGCGCAGTCTGCTAGCTTTATAATACACTATGCAATTTGAAATTCACTTCATGTGACTATTCCAGAATTTGAGCTAGAAATTCACTTTTCACAAGAATTTGTGCTGGTAAATCTCAAGCACTCAAAACTGAACATGTAAGGGACAAGAGCACTGTCAAATCATCATCATTTGCTCCAGATTCAAATGACTGTAGTTGGGAAATTTTCCTAATTTTTTCCTCAGTGCTAACATTTATACCAACTCATCCAAACTTCTAAAATGTTCTGATTTGGGTCACAGTCTTTGCACTCCAGCAGCTTCATTGACCTTCTGCTCAGAAAGGTTTCTCCTCATGTTTCCATATAGAAATTAAGGTCGCTGACCTCTTCTCCATTACACCAAATATAATTTGGGTGCAAGAGGGTAGTATGTTCATAAATGTCAGCTGACTTTTTTGTAACAGAGCCACTAGGAACCTGCTCTTTCCTATCTTCAAGACTGCTTAGAAAATAAGCAGCTTGCAAAATTCTGAACACTTTAAACCATCAGAAAATGATGAAGCCACAATAGATGATGGCTTAAATCTACTAGGATACCAGCTATGAACTCATTCTGATGTATGAAGTGAATGAATTGGATGAGTAATGTGGAACAGTTATTAAGCCCTAAGGTTTTCCAAGTGGAGCTTAGACAGTTGCTCCTAGAAAAAGTGAAACATAATTTTCTTGGGTCAAGCTAGCTTTAATGAATAATAAATCTGGAGTGAAAAGGCCATTTTAAGTTACACCAGGCTGGCATACTTCCAAAGATGCCGGAATTATGTTTGGAATTCAGATGTTATTTAGTTTCTTCTGAGAGTTCTGACTGGGAAAATAACTTATCCCTTGTCATAGCACCATCTGAAATGTGTAATGGAATGCACCCCTCTATTCACACCCTACACACTATTGTAATAATCTTTGTACAAAGTATGCCTTGTGAGGTATCATCTGAAAACTCATAACTTGCTGATCATTAATATCATGGTAAAATGCAAGTAGCCACATTATGTGTAAAGTTATCAACATGAGCTGAGATCATGACTGAAGTGTGTTGTCCAGATAAGTCTGGGGAGTGGCTAAACCAGTTTCTCAAAAACTAAGAGCAAGCGGATGCCCCAGCCAGATGTCAACAGAGCTGATGGTGCATCACTTATGTGGCCATTCTTTGGCAAGAAAAGGGTTCAGGGAGAAAGAGCTCTGCATCTTAGCAAAAAAGCAGGCTAAGGTCTCCTTCCTCCATCAGAGCCCCATGTCTTTTGGTTCTCAGCTGGAAATGCTTTTCATAGAGGGGCTGAAACTATAAAAAGGAGGGGAAAACACCCCAAGAGACCCTTCCTCTCTCTCCCTGTCCATCTCACTCTTTGCACCTGAAAAGGCAAAGGAAGCAGCCGTTGGACTCTGGAAGGGGGGGTCCTGACCTGAAAGTTTGGTCGGTAATGCTGTTGGAAGCCGTGGTAAGAAACTTTGCTTGAATCTAACATAGTTTTAAGTTTAGGATTAGATAGTGTTTTCTCATTATTTTTCTTGTAACCATTTCTGACTGTATTGTCTGTGTATTCTCACTTAAAATCTCTCTCTTTGTAGTTCATAAGCTTGTTTTCTTGTTTTATCTAATCCAGTGTGTTTAAGTTAAAGTGTCTGGGTATCTCCATTTAAGGTGGCAAGTTATGTGTATATTATTCCCTTAAAGGGAGTGTCTAGGAGAGTGCTGGGCAGTACAAGATATACTTTTTGGGTGAAATCTGGAACTTGGTAGTGTGTTGGGGTCAGCCTGTGGAAGTAACCCAGGCTGGTAAAAGCCAGTGTGTAATCCAGATGTGGTTGGCAGGTTGCAGTTACACAGATACTCAGAGTGAGACTTGCATGACAGAAGGCTGTTTGTGAGTGGCCAGGTGTGAGGTACTACAGCAAGGTATTGTAAGGCAGCCAAGGTTGCAGGGCAGGGGTGACCTAGCCCCTCACTGGTTTGGATTGCACTCTGATATGTCACAGTAGCGCCATCTGAAATGGGCAAGAGTTTTATCCAAGGAGAGTTTTGCAGAGCACTTGCCTCACTGATCATGAAGTACGGGGAATTAAAAACTAAATAAAAAAAAATTCTCCAGAGAGCTGGGGAAGTGAAGCCAAGTGAGTTATAAAAGCTTTTCCTCTTGATTGCTGTAAATTTTCAGTCAATGCCATATCCAATGCAAAAGCCATTCTCTACTCAATTTACACCAAAGCATTTTAGTCTCAGACCAAGAGAGTTGTAATTTCCAACAGAAGATAATGTTCTAACAACAAAAGGGGATATAAGGGATAGAAGCACTAAGCTGGGAAATGAATAGGAAATAATCCACTATTGCTCTTGATTATGAAGTGGAAAACAATTCCTATAGAAAAACATAGAGGAAAAACATTTGAAGAAAAAGATGGGTAATAACCAACCTACCTACCTGCTCCCATGTCCTTTTTCAGTCTTGCTTCAAAACAGCTGGGAAATACAAGAGTCATATTGTATTCTTTATGCTTTTGTGAACTCTAGGAAGAAGTATTCTAAAAATACACAGTCGACAAATTCCTCATCTATTTCATTTTGAAGAGCATAAAAAGAATAACTATCTTTGCAATCATTATAGAATGACTTCTTTCTCTTGCCAGCAGACAGTCAATCTTGTTAAAGATTAAAGAAATAACATCCTGACTTTCCTATAGCCAATTCAAAGGGTACGTCTATACTTACCTCCGGGTTCGGCGGTAAGCAATCGATCTTCTGGGATCAATTTATCGCGTCTTGTCTAGCGGAGCACCCTCGCAGGGTTGCATACACAATGCCACTAGATTGGGTATACACTGGACAAAGCAGCAAAATAAAACACCAAGGACTAGGACTAAAACTAAAACCCCATACTATAAGAGGGTTTTTATCCACCCTGAGGGTAGCCATGACTAGATATAACTCCACTAAGGAGGGAAAACGTCCTGGCGGATGGCTTGAGCATAACATTTCAGCATATCAATTTGCTATTGCATGCAATTACTATTATCAGTAAGCTTAAAACAACACATTTCTTTTACTGTCTCACACCCCAGATATTGCTGGGTGGTTTGCAGACAGGAACAAAGCAGGTACTTAACAGACCTTGCATGTCTGGGGCAACAGCCAGGCAGAAATCAGATTGATTTAATACTTCTGCCAGGCGGACCCAGATGTTAAACTGCAGCCGCTGCTCCATCTGGGGTTCGCCTTGGCAACCAGGGGCCAACAGGAAACCTCCCAATACACACAAAATAAGGAGTGAGTTAGCATTAAGGCAAGCTAACAATGTCACAAGGTAATTTTCTGCGGTAGGTTCCAGCTGCTGCTGCACCCGCAGCTGCTCGGCCTGCAATGAGAGGGCTTTAACCTGTCCCCAGGTCATGCGCTGCGGGGGCTCCTGCAGGGGGCGCTGGTGAGGACGCTCAGGATCCTGTAGATGTAGGTTGAACTGCGGAATGGGGTTCGACAGTCCCTGGTGCCAGGCCATCGCCGTGCCACGGGCGGACGTTACGCGCCGGGACCCACAACGGACCTGTAGGAAGAGAAACGGCAGCATGCCCCTGTCCCCACGTTATAAGGGGTACTGGGCCATGCCACTGAGGATCCGGGGCCTTGCGATATTTAACAAGGGGGCGGGGCAAAGCCTGGTGGCTGCGAAAATGACGTTCTGACGCAGAATAATTGTCGGTCAAATTCAAATGATTCAGGGTAAAAAGCACTGCAGCCAGCCATTCCTGGTGGGGAGGAAGGCCTACTGGAATCCCCCCTTTTTGTTTTTGGCGGGCCAGAGCCTGTTTGAGCGCACGGTTGGCCCGTTCCACAATGGCCTGGCCTGTGGGGTTATACGGGATACCAAACGTGTGGACAATGTCCCACGTGGTACAGAAGGAGGCAAAGGCCGAGCTGCAGTAGGCGGGGCCGTTGTCGGTCTTAAGATGGGACGGGTGACCCATGATTGCCATAGCGCGAATCATGTGATTAATAACATGACGAGAGGCCTCACCCTTCTGGGGGGTGACCCACACATAATGGGAAAAGGTATCTACACACACGTGAAGATACTGCCAGGGGGCAAAAGGAGGAAAATGTGTAACATCCATTTGCCAGAGCTGATTGGCCGAAGTTCCACGAGGGTTGACCCCCACCTCCGGGCTATTGGAGAGAGAAGCGCAAAGGTCACACTGGCGAACAATGGCCTGCGCCTGATGCAATGGGAGAGCGAACTGTTTGGCAAGGGCTTTGGCAGACTGATGAAAAAAGGCGTGGCTTTCGATTGGGGAGGAAAAAATCGAGACCACCGATTTGACCGCCTGGTCGGCCACCGCGTTACCCTTTGTCAATAGGCCCGGTAGTGTGGTGTGACTGCGAATATGTGCCACAAACAGTGGGCTAGAGCGGGAGGAAAGGAGCTGTTGCAGGGTGAGAAAAAGGGCCAACAGATTGTCATCACAGGAGGGCGACACATAGGAACCTGGAAGAGACTTAAGAACATTAGTAACATAAAGACTATCAGTAATCAAATTAAAAGGGTCATCCTGGAAGCATCGGCAGGCCAGGATGACAGCGGCCAATTCTACGCGCTGGGGGGAGCGCTGAGGCAAGGTAAAGCGGACTTGCCAAGTGCCCTGCTCCTGCCAGCTGACCGCACCTCGCGTTGGGCCGCCGTCTGTGAAGAGGGTAAATGCATTCTCAATGGGGACGGTTGACAAAGACGGCCGGAGGTGAAGGTAACGTTGTTGGAGGAGTGAAAGACGGGGGTCAGGGGGAATGTGATATTTAATTTCCCCGACATAGTCAGCAAGAGACAATTGGAGGCTGGCACTGCAAGAGACAGCGCGTTCCCAGTCTTTAGCCGGGATGGGGACAATAATGGCAACGGGGTCCCAACCCAAGAGGGTGCGGGACCGTTCTCGCACTTTAAAAATCAGCTCGGCGGCCTGTTGAGGGAGTGTCTGAATAGTATGCGGAGGGGAGTGGGTCAAATAAATCCATTCAATTAAACGAAGATGCGCTGCCGCCCCCTCCTGGGCGAGGACAGCTGTCGGTTGTGAAAGTGTGGGAAGCAAAATGGCAAAAAGGGGCTGTTCCCTTTCTCGGCGGTCGACCCACACTTGGGCCAGGGTCTGGTTAATGAGGGTGACCGCTTGGCGCTGTTCCTGGGAAACGGGAATAACATCCCCGGGGAGGCGGCCCTGCCGAAGGCCAGAAAAAAGAAGGGACAGCATGGAGGTAGTCAGAGGACAAAAAGGACGAATCCAATTGAGGGACCCCAATAACTGTTGGAGCTGTACAAACATAAGAGGGTCGGGCAGCACCAGCTCGAGACAAACTGGGCGGGCATATGACTAGAGCATACGGTGACCGAGATACAAAAAGGGTGGCTGACGCTGGACTTTGTCCGGTGCTATAACCAGGCCACACGCCGCAAGCTGGTGGCGCAGTTCGTCCAGCCAGTCATCAGGAAGGATGGGGTGAGCCACCAGGATGTCATCCATATAGTGGTAAATTAAAGCATCTGGGTGTGCCGTGCGAAAGGGCCGTAGGGCCTGCGCGACAAAGTGCTGACACAAGGTGGGGCTGTTCAACATGCCTTGAGGAAGCACATTCCACTGATAGCGTGGAGTGGGCTGGGAATAATTTAAAACCGGAACGGTAAAGGCAAAACGCGCCCGGTCCTCAGGGTGCAGGGGGATGGTAAAAAAACAATCTTTTAAATCTATTACAAATAATCGGTAATCACAGGGGATAAGATTGGGATTGGGGGTACCACACTGCAGGGGACCCATAGGCTGTATAATTTTATTAATGGCGCGAAGGTCCTGCAGGAGGCGCCACTTGCCAGATTTCTTTTTAATTACAAACACGGGGGTATTAAAGGGGCTAGTGGACTCCTCCAAATGCCCTGCCTGCAGCTGGTCATTAACCAAGTGCTGGAGGGCCTCCAGCTTTTCCAGAGGAAGCGGCCACTGCGCAACCCATACGGGCTCGTCAGTAACCCAACGGAGGGGGAGGGCCGTATGCCTAATCATCAATATGGATGGTGGCAGTGAACTGTGTTAATAAATCACGGCCCCACAGATTAAGGTGGACGGGGAGAATGATAGGCCGGATATGGGCGCGGCGGTAAGAGCGCCGAATCCTAACCACTAGACCACCAGGGATAAGCTGCCCGGGGCGTGCCCTCCGCCTGCTGGGGGATGCCCGAAAACTGCCCCGTGCCATATAACTACTCAGCGAGATAGGCCCCCCCCACCCTGTGCTGCCGCCGCAAGCGCCTCTCACTGGTACTCGCTATCCCACACAACGTATTGCGCGGGAGACAGCACCATGCGACACATGTCTTTCCAATCTTGGGGGAGCAAGAAATAACCATTTGACACACCTTCCAAGATCCCCAGGGTGAAAGTGGACCACACCCCGGTCTCACGAACCGCCTTGCGGAGCTCGCGCAGAACCGAGTAGGGGAGAGCCTCCCAGTCCACTATCTGCCCCCCATTTCCATTATCCCGCCAAGAGACGGGAAACGCCTCGAACCCACAGCTGGATTCCTCGTCGGTCAAGAGACCGGCCTCGCGCGCTCGCCGCACCGCCGCGACGACAGCGCCCTCCCGCCCGACCGGTAGGCATGGGGGCGCCGCCATGGGCGGCGGCGCAGGGAGGGTCAGCTGCGGGTAGGAGGAGGGTGGCCCATCACCTGGGGGCACAAGGGAGACCGGCTTGGGGCCGTCGGGGCCGACCCCCTCCAGCGCCTCCTTACAACGCTGCCAGAGCAGCAGGTGCTGAACTGGGGCACGGGGTTCACTATACAAGATGGTCCCAATCCGTATCCAATCAAGAAGCCGTAACGACCCGCAGTCCGGATACCAGGGGCACTGGCGATCTATTTCCCTTAGAAAGTCCTCAATATGAGCGACCGGGACAACGACACATGATCGTTGCCGTATAATCTTTTGTAACTCTCTTGCGTGCTCCTTCTGGGCACTGGAAAGTCCCGTCCCCCCCCCACTCACGAATCAGGGGCGGCAAACGGCCACGGGTGCGCTCGGCGTATCCAGCTGGTGAGCAGGGGGTTATCACGTCGGGGTCACCAGCTGTGGCGACGACAGAGGAAAGGAAACAGAACACCAGGTCTGTGGTAGCCAGAAAACCCAAAAAGCCTCAAGCCAAAAAGCCTCTCAGGGAACTTTCCCCGAGGTTTTTATTATCTTCTACTTCCCTGTTTACAACACTTCTAAGTGGTTAAATTCTTGCGCATAAAAGAAGCATACAGTGTACAGCCACATGAGATAACAAACCCATATCTTGTGCACGTGAAAGCCAGCTGCGAGGGAGACAAACAGGCCAGCCAAGAAGTTTCCCAAATCACAGACGCTGGGGTGAAGGCCACTCCTGCCTCGTTGCCATGGGAACAGTGTGCCGTACCCGTGGGCTGGCGATTCGGGAGCTATGCGTCTCCACAGGATCGATCCCGGAAGTGCTCGCTGTCGACGCCGGTACTCCTGCTCCGCGAGAGGAGTACGCGGAGTCGACGGGGGAGCCTGCCTGCCGCGTGTGGACCTTTGGTAAGTACCTTTAAGTTCGAACTAAGGTACTTCGACTTCAGCTACGTTATTCACGTAGCTGAAGTTGCGTATCTTAGTTTGAACTGGGGAGTTAGTGTGGACCAGCCCTAAAAGGCAAAGTACTCTAAATTGTAGTTATTTGTGTAGAATCGGTTACAAACCTGATTCTGCCAGCGTGCATGTGAGTAACCTGATTTGTGAGCAGGACAGAAATTGTTCACGTGTATGAGTGTTTCCCGAAGTCAAGTCTTAATCAGAACATATACACAATGGGCTAAAATTCTGCTTAATTAACACCCTGTGCAACCCTGTTAGTAAGATGGGTTGGAAAGGATTTAAGTTGGGGCAAAAACGTGGCTGAAAGTTTTGTTTGGCACAAATAATCAAAGTGCCTCCAAGAGGAGGCAAAAATGTTCACTCTGCACAACATTGTCTTCGCTAATTGGATCTTGAGTATTGATAGCAGGGTGTTGCCTCTGCTCACTTAGGAAGTTAATCAAATCATGCTACGTGACACTTCATTCTGCCTGTGTAACATATTAATCTCTCATATGCCTCTTTAGCAAAGGACGCCAATGAAGAAGTAAAGTTACACCACACATTTTAATGGCGAAACCAATTATTACTTGTAATGTCATGGTGCCCATGATCGGCTGGCTGAAGTTTATGAAGAAATAAACCATTCCCATGCTGCTGATTACACTTCTTAGGCCCAATGGCCTCTGCATTTAATCAGCACAAAAGGAGCCATTAATTAGTTTGTAAACCCCTGCCAATAAAACACTATTGCTCAATTAAGTTGCTCTTGACTAACTGCGGAACTATTAAGCAATAAGACCCAGTAGCAGCTGAATTATTACACTATAATTAAGCCCGAAAGTGTTGAAGTAACATAAATTTAGATCTCAAACAGTTTTTTTTAATATTTTAAAAGATCAATTTTAAACAAGTCCATTAAAATCTTTCATCATAAAAAGAAATTAATTAAAGAGAACTTGGTAATATCATAGACCAAGAAAACCTGGCCAGATTTGCATCCACTGAGGATTTGGCCCTTTAAGTTTGTTTATGTTTATTCCTTTAAGTTAAGGAATAGAAAATTAATCCGCAAAAAAGTTTTAAGGTTATTCTTGCTAATATGTCTATGCTTTTTCATAGTTGTCTATGGGGAGGCTGGTATGGTTAATGAGTTGTGACTGGAGATGTTTGTAAATTGCACTGCTGCAATGCTTGTCAGTAAATCAAAAACACCTTTCTTTCCTCCTTTCATTACTATAATTTCAGTCAATTATAAGTGTCTCTTTCTGTGTTTAATACTTCATTTGTTAGAGGAATTTGTGGAGCAGTTTTTAATTGACTTAATGTTCAATGAAACTCACTTTTGTTTGTTTTTTTAAGAGTGATCTGCACCTGTTGAGTATACCTAGATCTGATAGGACAATTGATAGTCCTTGCTAGGCACTTAATATGTCTGAAAGTTGAGTTAATAGTTTAGTTGTTAAATGTGCTTAAATGCTTTGCTGAATCAGGACCTTAAAGAGAGAATGATGTAACAAAGAACCCAAAATGGGAAGTATGTTAGTTTTCCTGGTCACTGTTCAATGTTAGTTCACTAAGTAAAGCTGTATTTGTAAGCTCTGAGTGTAACCTTTTCTGTGTGACACCCCGTAGGTTACTTCAGACAACATAATAAATCTCACTAATTCTGACTAAAA
The DNA here is from genome assembly GCF_002925995.2 of Terrapene triunguis. NCBI lineage: Eukaryota > Metazoa > Chordata > Testudines > Emydidae > Terrapene > Terrapene triunguis. The sequence continues at coordinate 8,306,548 of NW_020698242.1, forward strand.
GGAGTACTTGTGGCACCTTAGAGACTAACAAATTTATTAGAGCATAAGCTTTCGTGGGCTACAACCCACTTCTTCGGATGCATATTGTGACAATGTACCCCATAAGGCTTTATGGGGAGGGGGTGCTTATAAATGTATGTATGACATAACTGGAATATGTTTTGTGCTGCCTGTGCCAGGTAACATATCTCCGTAAAGGTTAGGGTCTACTATATCTATTCATCCTATTTGTACATATATATATCATTTTCTACTTGAGGTTAAGAATATGGGCTGTATGCTTGCTTGGTTTCTAAGTAAGCTTTGGGAGGCATTTGGTCAGCTTCTTTAGGAAGGAATTCGCCAGGTTAAGTACTTGATCAGGGAACAATGCATCCTGGAATGCTCCAATCCACATAAGAAGTCTTCCTGGAGACATGCAAGATTCCATGTGGGCAATGGCTTCAGCCTGTAAAGACTGAGTCATGCAGGGACATGTGACTTGCCCAGGTGACTCCAGAACTCCATCTTGGAGCTGGACTTTGCATAGGAGGGAGGAGGGGGGTCTCCTCCCACAAGAGAGAGTCTATTTAACCCTGGGGGAGACCCCTCCATTTTGTCTTCAGCTGGCTAAAGAAGGAGCCTCTCCACCCCCCCAGGATGCTTGAAGGAAGCTGAAACAAAAGACAGTAACTACAGGGGGTGTGAGTGATTGCTGGACCCAGGCTAAAGGGAGATCAGCCTGTAAAAGGGAGCATTCTGGAACTGGTGAGGAACTTATCTGTATTTAGTTTGATTAGGCATAGATTTGCGCATTTTATTTTATTTTGCTTGTGACTTACTTTGTTCTGTCTGTTACTACTTGGAACCACTTAAATCCTATTGTCTGTATTTAATAAAATCACTTTTTATTTAGTAATTTACTCAGAGTATGTATTAATACTTGGGGGAGCAAACAGCTGTGCATATCTCTCTATCAGTGTTATAGAGGGCGAACAATTTATGAGTTTGCCCTGCATAAGCTTTATGCAGGGTAAAACGGATTTATCTGGGTTTAGACCCCATTGGGAGTTGGGCATCTGAGTGCTAAAGACAAGCACACTCCTGTGAGCTGTTGTTGGGTAACCTTGCAGCTTTGGGACAAGTGATTCAGACCCTTGGTCTGTGTTAGAGCCAGACAGGAGTGTCTGACCTAGCAAGACGGGGTGCTGGAGTCCTGAGCGGGCAGGGAAAACAGAAGCAGGGGTAGTCTTGGCACATCGGGTGGCAGCTCCCAAGGGGGTTTCTGTGATCCAACCCGTCACAGTGTTGTAGCCCACGAAAGCTTATGCTCTAATAAATTTGTTAGTCTCTAAGGTGCCACAAGTACTCCTGTTCTTTTTGCGGATACAGACTAACACGGCTGCTACTCTGAAACTAATTCTGACTGTTGCTGTGTGTGTGGGGAGAGGGGGATTCCCCCTGCTGACCTCTAAGGAAATAGAGAGGGAAACAGAGACAACTAAAGGAGTGAAAAAAGAAAGCTAAGCAAGAAGGAGCGACTGCTTCAGCCCTGAAAGTAAACAAGAAAGAGAAACAGCAACAGCAGTGGAGATGGTAAATACCTGTTAGATTGTACGTTCCATTTTAACAGTAATGCATCACAGTGAGAGAATCTACTCTCCGATCCTTAAGCACTCTAGGTAAATATATGCTAACTGCCATTTAAGACATGTCAGCTGCCTTTTGTTGACAATATAATCTGTTCTGTAATTGACAATCATGGTTATGCACTTATAAAAGAAAATTCTGGTTGAATACACTTACCTGTTTTCAGATTCATCTTGGAGAAGAGAGATGCCAAACGAGTGAAAAACAGGGTTTAAATTTCGTATTTCATCACATCTAATTGTCTCCGCAGGTTTAAATCGCTTTGTATAACTTGAGATAGCGTAACATTTTTTCAAAGCACAACCTAAGACCATGTGACCAAATTCTGTAAAGGCAACAGGGTAAGGGTAGAATTCTAGTGTTCCACTACAGAATTTTTTTAAACTCAACTATGGTCCCAAACCAACCCGTGGAGGTACAATAACTGAAACTCCTTTGATATTTTGTTGTCAATGGCAACCTGTTGTTCCTCTTAATATTGTATCATGTCCTATTTCCTAAGAAGAATACTGTCATATCCAAGGCCAAGACAAAATGAAGTGTAAACATTGGGTCAACTCCACAATCCGTTTGGGTTCAACAAGCCAAATAAATACTTTGAGACAGATCCTGAGCTATGGCTAAGAGATGCTTTGTACAGCTCAGGATAAGAGGCACATAAAGGACCTTCACTGATTCTCAGCTTGCTAGGTGCCAGGCAAGTCCCTCAGTGTGTTTTTGGCGGGGGTGATGCAAAGCCTATTGAAGTCAATGAAAGCCTTTCCATTGACTTCTATGGGCCTTGGATCAGGCCCTAAGGGGATTATTCAAGTTGCCGGGTAAACCAGCTTGAGGGTTGCTTTTTTTTTTCCTGTGCAAGGATCTGACCCGTAAATCATATGAAAAGTACTTGCTGAGCTAGTAAAAAAATTTCTTGTGGCTAACCTAAGTTTCCTGCTCATTGGTGTGCAATTACGTGACATGACAGATTAATGAGGAAAGGCCAAACTTTCAGTCTAATGAAAAAAAGGCTGAAGGGAGACATGAGCGTCTATAGCAAGCAACAGAGGGTCCTGTGGCACCTTTGAGACTAACAGAAGTATTGGGAGCATAAGCTTTCGTGGGTAAGAACCTCACTTCTTCAGATGCAAGTAATGGAAATCTCTAGAGGCAGGTATAAATCAGTGTGGAGATAACGAGGTTAGTTCAATCAGGGAGGGTGAGGTGCTCTGCTAGCAGTTGAGGTGTGAACACCAAGGGAGGAGAAACTGCTTCTGTAGTTGGATAGCCATTCACAGTCTTTGTTTAATCCTGATCTGATGGTGTCAAATTTGCAAATGAACTGGAGCTCAGCAGTTTCTCTTTGGAGTCTGGTCCTGAAGTTTTTTTGCTGTAAGATGGCTACCTTTACATCTGCTATTGTGTGGCCAGGGAGGTTGAAGTGTTCTCCTACAGGTTTTTGTATATTGCCATTCCTGATATCTGACTTGTGTCCATTTATCCTCTTGCGTAGTGACTGTCCAGTTTGGCCAATGTACATAGCAGAGGGGCATTGCTGGCATATGATGGCATATATAACATTGGTGGACGTGCAGGTGAATGAGCCGGTGATGTTGTAGCTGATCTGGTTAGGTCCTGTGATGGTGTTGCTGGTGTAGATATGTGGGCAGAGTTGGCACAGGACCCTCTGTTGCTTTTTACAGATTCAGACTAACACGGCTACCCCTCTGATACATGAGCGTCTATAAAACCCACATGGGGTATTATAAAAAGGACAGAAATTCATTAGTGTCACTAGTCAATTTGGAGAGAGCACGAGCTAATGAGCTGCAGATGCAGTGGAGAACACTTAGGTTAACTGTTATGAAAAAAAAATGACTGATAGGAAATGTCCAGAATTGGAACAAGCTACCACAGGAACCAGTGGATTTGTCATTATTGGAGATATGAAAGGATCAACAAAGAGAAAGGTTGGGTGACTAAGGATAGTAATATCAGAGGAAATGTGTAAGTGAAGTTTAAAGTAAATGTCTATTTATACTAAGAAATACAGATATATCAAGCTTTGTTTTGCATGTAGTTCACCCTATTGTCTTTTTTTACTTTTTTACTACCAGCACTGGTCAAAAATTTCTGTCTCAGTAGGTTGGGTTTTTTGGTATTTTGGTTTTTTTTTTTTCAATAAAATGATGGCTCATTCTAAAATATTTTGCAGCCTTTGTACTAATGCCGTAATTTGGCTTGGTGAGCATTTGCTTCCACTCTCTTGATTTTTAGTTTATCGGTAAATGGTATAACTTGTGTGCATCCACTTCTCCTGGGTTGTTAGTTCAGGGTTGTGAAGCTAATAGCAATAAAATATGTAGCTTTTAATAGCTGGTATTCAGGAGTGTAGGCGAGCATGCTGCCCTTCCGTGTCCGCGTCGGAGGGAGGGCCACGTCATCTCGAAGACTTCTCTGAGTAGAAAAAGAGTGGGGGAATGAGTGATTCACAAGGGGGCCCCTCCTTCAAGCAGGGTGGGCCTTTATATAGTCTGGGCTCTGGTTTGTGACCAGGGAGAGTTGCAACAGCCTACTCACCCAGCCCCGCAGTCAGGCCAAGCTGCGGCAGTCTATTCCCCCGGCCTTCAAGCAGGGTGGGGCAGGCACCAGTTAAGCTCTGGCCTGCAATCAGGCAGAGCGATCATAGTCTATTCCCCTGGCCTTTAAACAGGACGGGGCAGTCAGCAGTTAAGGCTCTGGCCTGCAATTAGGCAGAGCAGTCGTACCAGCCCAGTGTATGGGGCTCTGGTTTGAGGTGAGTGCTACATGCAGTCGATGGGGCTCCGGTTTGGGGTGAGCTGAGGAGCACTGGCCTTCTGGCCTATGGAGGAGGAGTACTGCCACCCCAGGGTTGGGGTGGCAGGGGGGACGCAGGCCTGCCCAACTCCACCGCATCCCAACCCAGGGCCCTATCAGTGGTGGACTAGTCCACCACTGGATCAGCGGGGATCCACCCACAACACGCTGACTTGATTTCAGGCTCACTTTCCGCCAGACTATTGCCTGGTTCCCCTGGGTTGCTTCCTTCTCTCCCCCTCAGGCATACCTGTGTCAAGGGGTCATCTTCAGTCTCCCCGGGATAGACTGCCAGGGGTAGCAGTAGCAGTTTCTCCATGTCGAGAACATCAGCGCTCCCTGGAAGCTCAAGTGGGTCCCTGGGGCAACAGCAATTTTCCTTGGTGCTCCTCTCCAACAGCGGGGAAGAAGCGTCTGCCTCCTCTGGCAGCTCCCTTCCAACTGAGCTGCTGGGCCAACCTTTTATATTTTCCCTTCCTGTCCCTTCTCTCTGCTTCCGGTGTGCAGGGCGTGGCCCTCCTGGCTCTGCCCACCAGGTGGCTTGCAGTGCTCCCTCCGTGTCCGCCTTTGTGGGGGGCCACGCCTCCTCGCTACAAGGTGGAAAATAAAAATCAAGAGACTGAGCCTGAGGAACTCTTGGTCCTGGCTCTTCATTACTACGTGAACAGAGGGAGATGGTGGATCTCATATGTGAAATGGCTTTTCGTTAACATCACTATTTATTCAAATTATACTCTCACTACTATAGAACTGTAATGTTTATGCTTACCTCTCATGGTGTTATGTTTGTTTAGAGAATAAGGTCTGGTCTAGTTTACAAAGTTAAGTTGATGTAAGCCTTCTTATGTTGACCTAGTTGTGCATGTGTCTACACATAACTTTGTCTCCCACCACTGTAAGTGTCCCATTACTGTGATGCAATAACATCACTTCCCTGAGTGGCACTGAGCTATAGTCAATGTACTGAGGTTGATGCAGCATGAGTGTAGATACTGCATTACCAATGTCAACCCTCACAGTCTTCCAGCAGCTGTCCAACAATGCCTGGCACTGACTGCTCCTGTCACAGTTGTGAACTCCATTGCCCAGAGGTCATGGAGACCAGAAGCCTCCCCACTCCCCCGCTTTTAAAACTCTGCAAATTTTTAAATGCTTTTTCCAGTTCAGCTTGGTGAGCGCACCTAGCAGTTCTCCATTATTGAGTGCAACTGCCCAGCTGGCAACGCCGTCTTCAGTTCCAGATACGCTCCTGCCTGGAGTAGACAGGAGATATTGGATCTCCTGGGCCTGTGGGGAGAAGAGGCTGTGCAGGCACAGCTATAGACCAGCCATGGAGATGTGGACATCTATGAGCAGATTGCACCGGGGACACAGGAGAAGGTGTATGACTGGGACCAGTAGCAATGCCATGTGACCGCGAAGGAACTGCAGCAGGCATAGCAGAAGGCCAGGGACACCAACCATTGATTCAGTTCTGAGCCACAGACGTGCTGCTTTTACAAAGAACCCCATGCCATGCTTGGTTGAGACCCCAACACCACCCTGCAGACCTTGAATACCCCTGCAGAGCCTGAGTCAGAGACCCATCCTGTGAACAGCAAGGAAGAGGACTGGGGACATACAACCAAGGGATTCATCTATGCTGTGGGTACGTCTATACTTACCTCTGGGTCTGGTGGTAAGCAATCGATCTTCTGGGATCGATTTATCGCGTCTTGTCTAGACGCGATAAATCGATCCCGGAAGTGCTCGCCGTCGACGCCGATACTCCTGCTCCGTGAGAGGAGTACGCGGAGTCGACGGGAGAGCCTGCCTGCCGCGTCTGGACCCGCGGTAAGTTCGAACTAAGGTACTTCGACTTCAGCTACATTATTAACGTAGCTGAAGTTGCGTATCTTAGTTCGAAGTGGGGGGTTAGTGTGGACCAGGCCTGTGAGTCACGGCCTGTTTGAGTCTCCACCACAGTCCAGTCAGGATTGGCAGTCGAGTATGGCTGAGCCCAGTGTGGGGAAGGAACCTCAGGTAAGTGTATAAATGTATTTTCCTTTACAATGATGCACACAGCTATCCACTTTTAATTAATTTACTTGTACTAGAAGAAATAATGGTACAATAAATAGCAGTAGGGTTAATATCTTCTTTTCATCCCCCTGTACAGCTAAGCAGAGGGATGTCCCTAGAATCCTTTTGAGAACTTTTGATGCAACTTTCATGGAGGTACTCTGCAATCCTCTGCGGAAGCTAGGGTTGGCAGCCTTATTTCTTCCTCCGCAGTAGGATGCTTTCCCATGCCCATGGGCAATAACTTCTGCGGGCACTACTGCAGTAAACAGGCTAATGGCATACAGGCCTGGGTAGCTCTGGGACGCCTGCAGCAACTATGTGCTCTGTGCCTTTGTCACCCTTAGGAGTGAGGTATCTGGTAAAATCACCAACTCCTGTGGAAAATGGTGCCAATAGTCAGTGCCATCGCTGTGTACTCATCGTTTCATGGAACTGAGCAATTCCCTCTTCATTTCGCTCACCCTTGGCAGGCCATACTGACCATGGCTGGTGTTGAGTGCTGTCATGCACAAGCACTCTGAAGCAGAAGTGTCAGTAAGTATGTCATGTTTAAAACTTTAGGGGGAAAGGGGAAGGGAATTCTGAATCTTAACTTTCACTTTCCATTGTGACTCTACTGACAATGGTACCTCTGTGATTTAGCTGTAACTGCTCCTGTTGTGGCCTTGAGGGGGTCCCCCTCAAGAACACCTGAGCCGGAGAAAGAAGAGGGCTTGGGACGACCTGTTCAGCTAGATCCTTCAGGCCAGTGCTGTATCAGGCCATGAGCAGAGGGTTTGGAGGATGAACATTGCAGACTGTATGGAAAAGGAAAGAGTGGACAGGAGAAAGTCCCAACAGGAAAAAGAGAGGAAGATGCACCAGGACATAATGGAGCTTCTCCGGCAGTGCAAACAGATGCTGCAGACTCTTGTGGACCTACAGGTTCAATAATCATGGGCTCAACTCCCTTTGCAGTCTGTGGTGAAGTCCATTATAACATCTCCTTATACCTGCCCCCTCCCAAACGTTCCATGTGGTATGAGGGGCCACATCCTTACCCCTACTGCTCCATACCGGAGGGACATTAAGGACAACCACAGCTTCAAATACACTGACCTGTAAGAGCCACAGTTGCTGTATGTGTAGATAAAATGTACTTGAATGTTCTTTCCCCTTCTTAAGTTCTGTTCCATAAACTTATTTCATTCTTAATGTATTTGCTTTTAACTTGCACAGAATTTTTTTTTGCAGTGTTTTTGTTACTCAATAAAATTCTGTTGTTTGGAAAATAATTCATCTTTATTAGTTCACAGCATATGCTGCAGAGTGCCTAGCGGTACTGAAAGCACCCATTTGTTATTGTACAGTGTGACACAACTCATAGGATCAGTGACAAACACAGTGTAATAATCATAAATGTACAGCAAGCACCACAAAATTAATAGATGCATTGGCAGTGTTATATTCATAGATGTGCACCAAGCACCACACAATTCCTAACGGGCCCCAAAACAGCAGTGGTAGGTAAAGCACAGTACACCACAATGCATTATTGTGACTCACTGTTTAAAAGTGCTCTTTCAAAGCCTCCCTGAGCCGTATAGCTCCACACTGAGCTCTTCTAATAGCCCCCGTGTTTCACTGTTCAAACTCGGCAGACAGCCGCTCCACTTCTGCCCTTCACCCCAGAGGCAACTTTTCCTTCTTGCTTCACTGACATTATGCAAGACACAGCAGACAGCTATAAACATTGGGGTGTTTTTTATACTGAGATCCAATCTTGTGATTAAACAATGCCAGTGTCCCTTGAATCTCCCAAAAGCCCATTCTGCACCTGCTGAGCTGGTAGTTGAATCTTTCCTTGGTGCTGTCAAGGTGGCCGGTATACAGCTTATGAACCAGGGGAGTAAGAGGTAGACTGGTTCCCTCAAGATCATTACTGACATTTCAGCATCATCAATGGTAATCCATCAGTCGGGGGGGGGGAAGTCCCTGCTTGTAGATTTCTGAACAGTCCTGTGTTCTAAAGGATTCAAGCATCATGCACGTTCCCCGACCAGTCAACGCTGATGTCAGTGAAGAGTCCCTGATGAACCAGCAACACTTCCACTAACATCAAAAAGTAGCCTTTTCTGTTGATGTACACTATGGCAAAGTGGACTGGTGACAAAATAAGAATATGCATGCTGTCTATCGCTCCATTGTAGATCAGGAACCCCATTTCTGCAAATCCATCCACATTGCCCAGAGTCACAGTCATGCGTAGCAGGAGATGATTAATGGCCCTGTACACTTGTATGATAACTCCAAACTGATTTCCCACTGACTGGTAGCAATCTGGCATTGCAAGTTTCCACAGTGCTGTCGCCACTAACTTCTCCAGTGTCAGCACAGCTCTCATTCTGGTGTCCCTGTGCTGGAGGGCTGGGGCGAGCTCAGCACACAGATCCAGGAGTGTGGCCTTGCATGTCGGAAAGTTCTGCAGCCACTGCTTGTCATCCCAAGCTTGCATTACCATGCGATTCCACTGGTCAGTGCTCGTTTCTCGGGCCCAGAAGTGGTGCTTCACCATCTCCAGCTGCTCCGTGAATGCCATCAACAACCTTGAATTAGTTCACGCGATGGCCCACATCGATCTGTCCTCCATGAAATTATCAAGTTCCCTGCTGATTTGGTCCCTCTTGCGGCTCTGCAAATATCAGAAGATTGTGTGTCCTGTGGTTGCAGTGCTCGTGACAATAGTGCAGAGATGTGCAAACTCCATGCTTCTGTCAGAGATGGCAGACAGCAAGGAGGACTGCACGGGTTCCTGTGATTTTTTTTTTAAAAAGGTGTGAAAATTATGGAATATAGATGATATGGGGATGGTGAAAGTTGCATGCTGGGAAGTTGACCCTTGCTCCCAGTTACCCCTGCGTGACTCATTTCTGATCCACCATGCATTGCCAAAACTTCCCAAAAGACAGTGTGCTGGATGGTGGGGTGAATTGCACGCTGGGATACGTATCCATGGTGCACTGCACTGTGCATAGACACAAGCACTCTTAGTGAGTACATGCAAGGTCAATGCCAGGAGCCAAGTGTGCATGTGCATGAGCGATATACGAATGGTGGCAGCTTTATGCCAATGTAACCTGCATCAGCAAAAGTTTGTAGTGTGGACATGGCCTACGTTAGAAACATTACAGAGACATAACCATGCTGAAATGCTGCCAGAATACAGTGAGAAATTGCTTAGTTAGTGCTGATGAGTGCACCAAAACCATTTGGACTACATTGTTACAGAAACACTTGCTGTATATGTCCATTAGAACTGGCTGAAATTCAGAATATCTGGTTTGTGGGAAATCTCGTCCTTTCAAAATTTTCTGTTTGGTCCAATTTAGACTGAAACCAACTTTGTTTGAAATTTGCTGTCAATTGGAGAGTCCAAAAACATTTATTCTGAAAATCCTGAAACAGGGTGTTTCTGAAACAAAATAAGCTCCCCCGGATCCTGGACAATTGCTCCGTGAAATTGACATGATTCATGCTGCTATTTGGTAGTGAACTGCAAGGAAACTGACATGAATCATGCCAGCAGCTGTCAAGGTTCCCGTGGGCAGTCCGGACATGTGGACTTCCCAACTCCCAACCTAACTGGCTCCTGGGTTGCCCACTGAGTCTGGCTTAGTGACAGGGAGCCTAGAAGTCCTCAGAGCCTTGGCTTTCAGGGGTTGTTATTGCATGATCCTGGGTTCTCAAGGTTTCCAGGTTCCCTACTGCAGTGCTGGGACCCTAGACCCCGAGAGCCCAGGCTTGAGGTGGGGCTTCTGGGGCTGCCATACTTCCAGCTCTGGCAACAGGGAGCCTGGAAGCTACAGCCAAGCTACGAGCCAGGAGTCCCTTGGATTTTAAAGCTCCCGGTTGCAGAGCCTGGAGCCAATTCCCACCTAGGGTCAAATCTCCCAGTATTTCCAGACTCCCACGCTACTGCAGGGAGACTGGAAGCCCTGGGGGCTCTCAGACCTTGGGATAGACAGCATGGTGGGGCTGCTCTGGGGCCATGGACCCAGGAACCCCTGGAGTCCCCAAAACCCTGCTAGGAAATCTGGCAGGGAACCAGGCAGGCTGGTTTCAGCTGGAACTCTGACAGGGTGCAGCAAAAAGTCATCAAATGCCAAGTGGTTTCCCAAAACACATTGGCATTTTCTGACTTAACTCTTTCATTGGAAAACTTCTGATCAGCTCTAATTGCATTGGTGGGAAGGAAATTGTATTTTGTCTTAACTTGTCTACAAGTTGTCACGGACTCACAGATCATGCCCACTCTTGGCCCCGTGCGGTCCGTGGGGGGTGCCCCTTTCAGTGAGACAGCCCTTCTCAGGGGTCCACTCTCTCTCGGGGTTGGCCCCTCCACCTCCTGGAGCCGCACCTCTCTGAGCCTTAGCACATCTGTCTCTGCCGTGGGCCCCCTCGGGGAGTCCACTCGCTCTGGACCCCCGGGGCCTCCACCCCCCGAAGGGGTTGATGCAACCCTGTTCTCTAGACTGGAGTGACGCTCAGCCAGCGTAAAACAGGAGGGTTTATTGAGCGTTGAACACAGCACAGGAAACTCTCTGACCCCCAGGCCTGGCCTCCCTCAGCACAGCACATTCCCCGTCTTCTTCCCTGCATCCCCTGCCTGCTTCCTCTCTCCAGCCCCGAGCCCCCTTGCTTCGCAGCTTGGCATCTGAGATCACCGGCTCCAGGCCCCGCCTCTGTCCATTGTCTTCTTTCCAGGTAAACAGGGTCGTAAACAGGGTCATCTGGGCCTCCTCTTCTCTCTGCTGTCCTCTGGCCCCCTCTGGCTGGAACCGGCTGGTTAGGTCATGGGGTCCTCTTGTCGCAGCCCATTGTCCTCCCACTGGCCAGAACTGGCTGCGACTCCTGGGCTGGGTCTCCGGGTCGTCAGGTCACCAGTCACTGGGATATCCATCCTCCAGGCCATTGGCTGGGGTCCCGAGTTCCCTCTCTGGTCCTCTGTAACAACAAACTCCCTCTCCCCTCACCTCGTTAAACCAGCAACACCCAGGGACACTGAGTCCCACCCCCTCGGCATGCAAACCATTGGAAAACCACAAAAAGATAGGAAAATCCCCCACTTCGTCACACAAGTGTGGAATCAGAATTCTTGCATCTACAGTAGCCCATGCCAGGCTGTCCATAGACATGTTATTATTTAGTATTTGGACATCCACAAAAATATTTTTGTGAATGTTCCTCATGCGCATCTAGAAGGATGATCTGGAACAGCAATGCCTCCCCACCACTCTGCAGGAAATGGATTTGGTGGAATATTCTACCTCTTCTAATCAATGAGTCTTGCTCAATGATCCGGGAAAGGATTATCAAGGTCCTGTCAGCTGCAGACTCATGGGTTTGTGTCCTTTTGTTGCTTCTATATGAAGTCAAAAGAAGACCTGGAAGGGTGGTTTTCTCAAGAAAGAAGATGTAGATTGAGATGAAAGGTCCAGGGAAAAGGCAAGGGTGATAAATATTTTTCCAGCAGCTTAATAGACATTAGAGTTAAATGGGTGTTAACAAAGCAGTAGATACTGTACTAAAGTCTGCACTTAGTGATGGGCACTATAGAAAATACTATCTTATCTAAGATAGAACATAGATGACCCACCCCGGCCCAAATTACTTTCCTTCAGTTAATCAGTTTTCACTTCCTTGGTGTCTGTGGTGATATACACGATCTTTTTAGGTTTTTATACCTCACTCATTACCACAGTGTCTGAGCACCTTCCAGTAGTGCATTAAACAATGTGACCAACATCTGTCACATGTTGTTTGTTTTCCCATCCTCTCCCCAGGGGGGCGAAGCTTGTGCAGTGGAATGTCTTGTTTTGGCTGGGGGTTTTGTTTGTTTTGTTTTTAAACATGTTGCTATGTATTTGTTAGTGAAGTCAAAGTCAATGAAATATGTCTTGCACTTGATGTGGAAAGTGGTGAAGTTTGTGATGGTCCTTAGCTTCTGGGACATTCATTCCAGCCCCTGAGGAAAGTTTGGGATCCTGCAAAGATGAGCTTTACCCTTATTGTAGAGTTCCATTGTCAACCACAATCTCCATTCCAGAACTTTAGGCTCTTTTAGATATCCCGGGTCCAGGCCATGGAGTGCTTTGAAAATAAGGACCGAGACAGTGAACTTGATTTGAAATTCTGCGGGAAGACAGCATAGGCGCCGAATTTCTAATCTGCCAGGGGGGGTGCTTCCCCTGGCTCCACCCAGGCCCCGCTCTCACTCCACTCCTTCCCCCAAAGCCCCACCCCACCCCTGCCCTGCGCCTTCCTACCCCCGCTCTGCCCCCGCCCCCCCTCTTCCCCACCCAGTTCTGCCCCCTCCCCCAAGCGTGCTGTGCCATCGCTCTGCCCTCCTCCCTCCAGCACTTCCTGACACCGCGAAACAGTTGATCCACAGTAGGTGCTGGGAGGGAGGGGGAAGCGCTGATTGGTGGGGCCTGCCAGTGAGCAGGAGGCGCTGGGGGGAGAGGCATTGATGGGGTGCTGCCAGTGGGTGCTAAGCATCCACCATTTTTTTCCCCATGGGTGCTCCAGCCCTATGGAAGCCAGTGTAGGGAGTGAAGGACAGGTCGGATCAGCTCATGGCAGCCTTGTTGCTGAGATGATGCTCTGTGGCATTCTGTACCAGCTGGAGTTTCATAAGCTTCCTGCCCAGGTATCTCATATGGCTGTAGTCCAGCTGAGAGGTGACAAAGGCATAAATAACCAAGGTCAGGCCATCATCTGCCAGGGTTAGCATCTCCTAGTCAACTGGAGAAGATAGAAAGCACTACTCATGGATGCTGCTATGTGACAGCTTAGTGGGGAAATTCAGGAGCTCTCCTAATCTATAGACTGAGTGGACCAATTGTGGGTGTGTGCTTTCAACCAAAGGAGACTGCACCATGACTAAAAAATCTTCAAGATGCTTTCCTCTGCCCACGAACATCATCTGTGTCTTTCTAGGGTTCAGCTTCAGCTAGATGTTTGTCACCCTTAAGCTGGTTTCATCTCAGCACAGGGTCACCGTGATGGTAGTAGAATGGCTATATCTAAATATTCTCCAGGGATCCAGAGACTTCCAGGAAAGAACAGAATTAAAAGCCCTGAATTCCTGATGGGGGTGGGGCAAAGAAGAATATTTGTGGGGTTGGTGGAACTTAAAGGCCTTTATATGTTGTAAAGAACCAAAGAAGACACACATCCAATTTCCTGTCCACATTTAATGACTGCTTGTCAAAAATAAAAAAAGGATACAACCTGGATTCTTCAAACCTTTCCACTTTGACATTTTCTTCCTAATCATAATTCTGTAAGAAATTAATTTATGGCAACTCTATTTGTCTGCACAGGTGAGGTTTAAATCAATGTACAATAGCTTCATCTGTACATACATCCCGCATTTTCTGACAGTAATGGACACAGCAAGAAATGGAATATTGTATAATCCTCTAGCAGAGTTAAAGTAATTACCAAGGTGTAGAACACAATTAAGATAAAGTGAATACTTGTCTCCTAATATTAGATTAATCTCTTGCTTATCTGTATTTGCAGATAAAATGGTTACAAGATTCATGACTTCTCTTTGGACAGTCAGTGACTTTCCTCTTTGAAAAGCTCAACATTGCTCTAGCACAAACTCTGGGGTAGTTGCTGGCATCCTTGCTATAGAATCTTTTACCACATTCCCAGTTTCCTATTCTGTTTTCCTAATGATGTTCCACCTCACTTCAGTCTTCCTGACTTGCATGAACTGGCCTAACAGTTTTGAAAAGAAACTCTTGAGACACCACATAGACTCACATTGGATTATACTGAAGAATCATCCCAAACTCTATTGTAGCTGCATACAAAAAAATTGTATTAAAAGAACATTGAGGATCAAGAGCTCAGAAGTTACTGTGTGCCAGAATTAATGTAGGCCATGCATGACTGTCGAGATAAATTTTGGGCCCCATCTGAAAGAGCAGAAATTCCATCCTGTGGAACCTTACTGACTGTTGTTTGGGTCATCAGAGAGAATATATCCTAGGATCTTTACATGGAGTGATGGATAGCAGTAGGCTGTTATTCTTTATATGGCCCTACCATTAGACAGGGCATGGCACACATTTTGCCAATAACTTATACAACTGCTTTCTCAACACCAGTTGGGAATTGCAAATTGGGGTCACATGGTCAGAGTCAGCACAACCAAGTATATGCATTCTGAAATAGAATGTGATTAAGTGGATGAGTCCTGGGTCTACCATATTGGAGACTAAAGGCCAGATTCTAGTTCCCACTTGTATGCTGCTCCAGCAGAATTGTATTCACAGACATCCAGGCCAGACTTGCTCCATGTTTTTTAACCCAAATGCCAGTAAATTTGCAAGGGAAGTCTGCTCCTCTACTTTGCCCTGCTTATCCCAGATGAAATGAGACTTCACACTCTGGTTACTGGCGCTAACCCAGATGTTTTTATTTAAGAGGATAGACACATCTACATAATTCTAACCATATCTAGCTTTTCTCTTTACCACTTGAAAGTTAAATGGCTTTCCTTTTCCTGATACTGTACTTTGATGTCTCTGGCCAGTTGAAGATAACATTGCCATACATATTAAAAGGTGAAAAGACTGCTGTTAGCCATTTTTCTGCTGGAAAGAAATGTCCTGTAATATGCCCAATATGCAGCTGGAGAACAAACTTTAAAGCCTCAAGTAGCCTGTTGGTGGGGATTCTGGATGCCCAGGTGAAAGTCCCATTCTTTAACGCTAGAAGTTTATGTGGGAACTTGCAGAGGGTCCTGAGCTGCTATTTTCACTTGCAGGTTATGGGCAGGTGTGAAAAGAGAGAACTGGATGTAACCGTCAAAAATGTTGCCAGAATGAACATCTGTAGCCAGGCTCTGGAGAAGTAGTGTCATGGGGAATTCAGTCCTGGCTTTCAGTACAAACCTATAGAGAAAAAGGACTTATTCCCTGGATTCTCTTGCCAACTCTGAGACACCTGGACTCACTTGGACTGTGTCAGCATAGCAGAGCCAGTGCAGCTACAGGAAAGGTGCTGGATAGAGCTAAGCAGGAAATAGTTTTTATGACCTGTAAATATTTTTTACTGAGATTTTAATTTTTTTTCCCTATTCTGCATCAGAATGAAACCTAGAGTTTTTCTAAAAAAAAAATATTTTTTGTGGGAAAAACAGAGACCGCCATCCCAGAATAGCTAATAGCCCAGACAGCTATTCTGGGCTGGGTCTGTCTCTCTGGTTTTGACCAGAAATCCAATCCTGAACTTGAGAAACCTTCCCAATGACCGTTTCATCGGAATCGGTACATTCCTGGAAAAAGGGTTCTGTTTTGACAAATATTCAGTCATTTGTGCTAAAATTCACATTTGGTGTCGATTTGCATTAGTAAAGCTCAGATGTTCATGGAAAGCTAGCATGAAACTCTTGTGAATACTGATGAACAGAACTTCTTCCAAATGTTCATGAATATCTGTGGGCAGTTTTTGCCACTATTTGCTCCAGCTGCATGAATGACAAGCAAAATGAACACACGTTGGACTAATGGAGTGCTGTATCCACAAGTGCATGGAGAAATAGCTCAGGTGCTCAAATATTTGCTCATGCCTACATCTGGTGTGTTTAGATGATTCATAATGCTGGTTTGTTCTGGGGAAAAACAAGGTTTTACTAGCTCTCTTTAAAATCATATTTTCATTTGCTGGGAGCAATCTGATCATATGACTTCAGTTCATGCTGGTTTTAACTCCGTGGCTTATCCCTTTAATCTTGTTCCAAACCCTCGAAAGCACCGTATTGTTCTTCATTCAATGGGAGTCTTAGACAGAAATGCCCTAAATAGAATTTTGACAGAGGATATGCAAAGGACGCTGTACTGTGGAAGGAAAAGAAGTGTGCTATGGGCGTATGCTATAAGGAGGGAAGCCACAGCTTGTACAATGTGACCTAGAGCAGACTCTGGAGCAGGCCTGCAGCAGACAACATCAGGCTGACTTTATTGCTAAGTCTTGATTGTGAATTTAGCCCCTGTTGCTTGCAAATCTTTCATGTACTTTTCCATATCTGGACAGATCTGTAAATATGTGTTCAATAGCTTTTGCAAATAAATTCCAGACTCTGCACTGCTGGCAAGCTATTTGCCTTGGGCGTGTCTGATTTATTCTGTGAATTGTCACAAGGTATTGCTTCTGCTTTCTGACTGAGTGACTTTGAAACTTTACACAGAAGATAAACGAATGCTGAAGAATGCACTTCTGGTATGAATTTTCAGATGAAATGTCACTTGTGCAATTTCCAGGATTCATGAATATTTCAGACAAACCAATGCCCATCCAAATATTTGCTAACAGATTATATGAATCTGTGAATAGTAGTGGTGAGTTTGCAATGTTTAGTCATAAAAACTATTTTCAAATCACTTTCTCTATTATCCTACTAGTTCTGTTCCTGTCTTTTTCTACTGAAGCAAACTAAGATCCTCCTCTTGCCAACAAATTGCTGTGGTTACCTTTAGAAAATTAATAGTTTTCCCCCATGCAATGCCCAGAAACAATCAAAACATGCTTTGATGTCACAAATCAATCCTCATAAATATCAGGGTTCACTGTTGGGTTAGTATTTATTGTACTAGCCTTTTAAAATTACAGTGTTTACTGGTAAACACCTTCTCTGTGCATTAATAACCAGCACTAGAAGAACATGGTGATACAGAGTGCCATCGGTCTATTTCCAAACTCAACTAAAACCTGCACTCTTTCATTGCCTGCACTTTTCTCATCTGCTTACATTTGTTATTTTTAACTTTGTAAAGCATTTTGAGCTAGAGGGCCTGACTCAAAGCCCTTTGAAGTGAATGGAGAGACTCCCATTCACTTTGATGGGCTTTGGGTCAGACTTATAATGTGTATTAAGGATGCTATATATAGAAAATAATAATGTGCATATTTCAGTCCATATCCTAAAGTGCTCAATAGGGTTCTACCACACTGAATCCGATGGGATGAGTAAAACCTACCTAAGAACATCAGGCGTTTGGCCCTAGATGTTTATATACTGGTAATACAGGGTACTGCATCCTACAGTTATGGAATTTTGCTTTGTAATGTTAAAAAAAGTGTGTGTGTGTGTGTGTGATTAGCTGGTATTAGAAGAGATGCTATATATAAGTAGAGCCGGCCAAAAAACAAGAATTCCATATCACGGTTGTGACATTTTGTTTTTCATTCCATATTGGAATTAAATGGACTCCAGTCCCAAAATAGCCAATAACATGGGGATGAAGGCACTCACTGGGGATGTAGAAGACCCAGGTTCAGGCTCTGCCTTATTTGGAACAGGGCCTTGAACCTGATGATAAGTTATGCTCATCCAATTGGGGAATAAAAACAATACCATGAGTGACTTACACGTCAACCATAACTGAGCTACAAGATGAGTGAGGTAATATTTTTTTTATTAGGCTATCTTCTGTTGGGGGTCTCTCTCACCGGTCCAATAAAAGATATTACCTCACCTGTCTCTCTAATATGCTGGGACCAGCACAGCTACTACAACATTGCATATAATGAGCTACACAGTTTGGATTTGGAATAGTAAGCCATAGTAAATGAATTTGGAAGAAAAAAGAATCATTGAACAACAATTTGAGAAAATTGTCTGCAAAAAAGATTGCAATCTGAACAGAAAGGAAATAAATTCAGTCAATTTAATTAATTTATTTATTGCCCAGCATTAGTGTATAATAGAAACCTAGAGCGAGAAATGATTTTAAAATGGCGGTTGAACCCCCACAGGAAAATTTTTAGATCTGGATTCACATTTTTTCCCAAAGCTCCAGCAACATGGGTAAATGGCATTACTTGCCCCATCTCTAGTGGACAATACAGATAGGTTATTGCTTTTTTTTAATAGCACTTTCGCATCTAACAAGGGTGGCAGAATTGGTTTCAGAGCGGATGCTGTTGTATGCTCTATAGGTCAACCACTAAAGAATGGGATTGTGTGCGGTGGTGGCGGGTCCAGGAGGTCAATATAAGAAGGACTAGCTAGGATTCCCTTTTGATATACCCCCATCTGCATTGAGACTGTCAGGATTCTTCAAAATTGCATTTCTTGGGGAAGTGGAGAGCCTGTTTGCTCATCAAAAGGGCACTGGTCCTTTGTCAAAGTCAAGGAAGATGTATTTGAAAATTAAATGGCTGTTTTTTTTCCCCCCATGCAACTTTTGGAGAGAGTTTTTAAGTGAAGTTTACATAATGGAAAGCTACACTGTCACTATTTGGGGAGATAAGCTGCTGCTCAGTGAACTTCTCCAAGCATTGCACTCTGGAAGCAACACTCAGTGAATGCTAATGGGAACCACAGAAGCACTTTCTTTATCTCAGTTGAGGCTCTCTGTTCTTAAAGCTAAATCACTCATTCCACAAGGGCAGCTGCTCTTTCATAGTTTCTAACCTCACTGAGATCTGTGTTTTAGGGTTGTCGTTTTTGTGGTCCCTTTGTGTCCCTCATTATTTCTTGAAGAATTCTGCATCTGTTTTGTATTTTTTCTTTTCTGATCTGTGATATTTGTGATTCTTCATATCTGGAATTAGTCCCAGCTTTTCATGTTGTTTTACGTTCTTTTTGTCTGGATAACATTCTCCTCTGTTGTTGTTTTTTCCTCCCCGGAGTGAGTTAGTATGCAGCAGGTTTTGGATCCCACGTTATTTCCACAGACTGGAGGCAAAAAGAGGTTTTCCTCTTTGATCTCCCTTATGCATTGTTTCAGAGTTGTAAAGGGACTGTACATGCTATTTTTTGATAGAGAAAAAGGTTATTCTGCCAAATCGATATCAAATCTAACAGACTGAAGCAGACGGGTTCTTGGAAATTCAATATGGGCAAAGTTTGGACTTCAGCAAACACTTTCTCACCCTAGAATTATAATGAGGAATGACAAATAGACGCTTCTATTACCTGATTAACTTCACAGTAGTTATAATTTTTAAAACTGTTTACTTATAGAAAGTGACTCTGGATTTTTTGATGACAGTTAAGGAGAGAGCTTTAATTTCATATTCCACCACACTCTGCTAGTGTTACATTAACTCTTTCTGATGTCCTGGGAGAAGACTTGAAATGTTGTCTACAGGCTCATTTCACCTGACTCCAGGAAGTGAAAAAAATTGCTCCCATGTGAAAGAAACCTTGTCTGCTTGACTGTTGTTGACTAATGCTCCATACAAACCATTCTGGAGGCATTTTCTGATGGAAGAAGTCCCTCCCCCAGGATGTAAATGTAATTCAAATACTTCTGAGAGCTGCGCTTCCACTTCAGAATTTTATGAAAACTTGGAATTGAGGTTTGGTCCTAAATACCTGAATATTTCTGACATATAGAGCTGAGGTTGGGTTGTGACTCTTGTCTCGTGGTTTTTCCTTTCAAAGTCCAAATCTTCCTCCTTGCTGTATGAGCTACTGTGCTACCCCTGAATTGTCCTGCAGTCAAAGGGCCATCTTCAATTTAGACCCCAATTTACCTCCATCCCGCACAGAATTAACTCCCTCACTTATACTGTTGTAAATTATTTCCATCAGCAACGCTGAGTCATGAAATAGACATGCAATATGCTAAAGAAATATGAAACCCACAGCTCTTTGTTTTGTGAGCCATGGCTCCTATTGTCCCTAGGCCTTGGTAAATGGAGAAGCAAGCTCGCCTGGCTACTTGCCACGCCTTGAAACTGGCTTTTACCACAGGCCGTCTTTCTTTTGGCTTAAGCTGTCCCAGTTACTAGTCACTGACCTTTCATCCTCATCCATTGCTAGCCTAGGGTGACCAGATGTCCCGATTTTATAGGGATAGTCCCGATTTTTGGAGCTTTTTCTCACATAGGCACCTATTACTCCCCACCCCCATCCTGATTTTTCACACTTGCGGTCTGGTCACCCTATGCTAGCCTAACCATTCATGCATCAGCTCAGGCTGCTGTATCTTTTCGATCCTTCACTGCCTCTTTGAACAGCCATACAGTTCTTGTGAAAAATCATAGAAACGTTTGCTTTTATGATACCATATTCTGAGGATCCCTTGGAAATATTAAATTATTTTTTTCCATTAAAGCCTACAGGGTGACCCATGCATGGCAACATCTCATTTAATCAGGAATTTCCATGTATAGGGGTAGGCCTGGGCGTGCTGGCTGAACCTAAAATAGGTACTGACCTGAACCATTGCCCAAACATCAAATTGGATCCCAAATTCATGTGAAGTTTTTTTTAAAGTTTAGATAGCACTCGCTCCCCACTCTGCTTTTTTCCCCTCGTTTTTGCTGCCTCTATTGCCTGATTAATCTCAAAGTGAAACTGGCAGGATACAATGGGAGACATTCCTCCTGGGTTACCTGGCCTGAACAAAGCCAGAAGGAATTCAGGGAAGAAATTGAGAGAGCCTGTCCTCATGAGATTACTGGACCTGCATTTTACATGCCAGACCAGAGAAGCTGAGATATTTTGGATATGAGACAGTATCCAGTATCAGTGACATGACTCCCTGACTGGTTTGTCTGCAGGGTTTGACCCCAGGGCTTTTGGATCTAAAAGCATGGAGCCTCTACCACCTGAATTAAAAAGCCAGTGCCGTTAGCGTGGATGCAGTAGCAGACTCCTAAACCTCTATATGGTCCATCTGCTACCAGCGGACTAATACTAGTGTGGGTCTTTATCTGAGTTACATATGCCTTCAAACTGTTGATGCCTATGTGCCGGGCTGGCCCAAGGCATGTACAGTGCAAAGCTGCAAGGGACTCCAGTTTGGGGGTCCTCATGCCCCTGGAACAGGGATATAAAGGACTAGCTGCTTACCCATGTGGGCAGTCTTGAAGAGCACGGACCTGGTACATGCAGCCGGGTTTCTCTCTTGCCCCTTCCCGCCGCTGAATTCTTTTCCTCAAAATATTTCATGGGATCCCTTTTGAAAAAGAAAAAAGCTCCCATCAGTACCCTCAAAATAACCAGTTTATCCCAAAATAAACAAAAACCAGCCAGAGACCCAGTATCAACCACAGTCGCAACCTGACTCTAGCTGATAGGCCTGGGCAGGTGGAGAATTTTGCTTTGCTAAGTGTAAGCACAGTGGCTCCTTATTTATGCTAATAATGGTGTTTGAACTGTACTTGAGCATCACTTAGCACTTATTGCTTCAGGAAAGAGCAAAATCTTCCGAGTGAATAGCCCTTGTGTATTATATGGCCTTATATGAACAATCCTATTGTCTGATACCAAGAGGCATCAGATTGCTCAGATGTACTTATACAGATGTTTGGAGCCTCAAATTGTAGTGATGCTAGGATTCTCATTAACATTACATAATACTGCAGAGCTGGTTCCAGTCTGCTCTCTTGTGCACAATGTATATCTGTTTATTGGCACTTTCTTGCAGTGTACAATAAAGAGGAACATCCAATATCTATGAAGCAAAGAGGTTCTTACAAGAGCCCTGGTTCTGAACTCTTTCCCTCCCTTCCGCCCCGATCCAAATAGCATGGCCCATATCAACTGCTAAATGTATATGATGCATTGGGTGACATGCAAATTGATAAATCTTAAATTACTGATTGGCCCTTTGTTTCCTGAAACAGCTGAACAGTCCAAAGTAGGCTCAAGTAGGAATGTTGGCTAACATTTTCAAAAGTTATCTAGGCATGTAGGAGCTTAATTCCTATTGAAAGTCAATGGACCTTAGGTTCTTGCATCAGTTCTGTTCTTTCACCAATAGGAATCTCGATTGATTACGTTTCTTTCAAACTTTCACTTTCCCTGATGTTGATAAGGGTGCTACCTAATGGTATGAGCATAGCGCTGGGAGCCAGGAACTACTCCTATGTTCTAAATTTAGACACAGATATCCTTTGTTGTGTTGGACAATTCATTTAACCAGTCTTTTCCCCCTTTTTATAAAATGAGGTACTATTTCAATACATACTTTAGCAGAGACCTGTGAGAATTAGTGTTTGTAAGACCTTTGGAGATGAAAATCATAGCAAGTCCTTATTACTGAGGGTGTTGCGTTGGGATCTTGGAGGTGAAGTTGCATAGTTTGAAGGTGCATGGAAGTTGCATTTATTTTGTTGTGGGAGAGGGAAGATTGGGTGGATAAGATTAACTTGGTGGGGAAGAGATGAAAGGATGAGCTGGAATCAAGTACTGGAGTGAAAAGTTTTGATATGCTTATGCTTTACAAGAACATCTAGCAAAATAGAAAGCAAGTGGCATGATATGGTCAAAGAAAAATCCCTTTTGATTTCAAAATTCTAGCATGGGTAAAGTGAGGGTTAATATAACAGATATAGTATCAGTGCTTTCCTTCATCACACTGTAAATAAAGAATATTCAGAATAGTAAAATATGACCCTAGCTGTTTCTATCCTGAGGAATTGTCTTTCTGGGAATTAAAAATACGTCAGACCCCTGCTGGAGGTAATAATAAGCGAAAACTCTTTCATTCAGCTCCTAGAAATGTATTTGCCTTATGAGTGGCTCCCAGCAGATGTCTGTGGAAAGTTTACTTCCCCTATTATGAATTGCACTGAGAGGAGAGGAAATAATATGGTATCAAATGGAAGTTTCTGGAACACCGGGGTCCTGTGTTTGCCCCAGCCTATGATCCACTGCCTGCTGATGTGAAGTTTTATTATGATGGTAATCACTACCTAGCAAGAATATTGCTCAGTGGGTATTAATGTCCTGTGTAATGAGCTCATGCGTGCTAATTGTTTCAATATGGATTTTTATTTGGTACTAGGGTAGCCACTGCAATGAGTATGGTAGTTTTTATAGTTGATCTATTCAGAGAGAACTGAACACTGAATCAAGAAGATATTGTACATATATATGTACAATATCTTATATATAAGAGAAAGAGAGAGATAGTGTGTGTGTATAGATATATATTTTGACCATGTATATGTGTGTGTGTGCTGTTCCTGGCAGTAACAATACTTTAGCCTATAGAAAGACCACTAGTAAAAGAGCCATGAATTCTGGTGGATGAGAGGAAAATTCTCAGTTTAAAATATTAATTTGAACACTCTGCCTAATCCCCTCTCCCTTGGAAAATCAAATATTGCTCATTGATAAATCCTGGGATATAAATGTGTTCCTGCACATTCTTATGCTCTTCTGCATACGCACAATAGTATAGATAAGACACATGGGTCTGATCCGAAGCCCACGGAAGTCAAGGGAAGGTTTTCCATTGATTTCAGTCAGGCCAGTATAGGGAAAAGGAGCCAAGTTCAATGCCGGTAGCAGTATATGCAAATCTTTGGCTCTGTTGGAGTTACCCCAATTTATAACTGTGGCGAGATGGTCTCCATATGCCCGGATGCATAGGAACACATACATAGTTTACTTTAAAATGCCAAACTTCCAACATAATCAAATTCTGAAGATGCACTAGAGCATTTTCATTTTGCTTTCAATATGTAAAATCTAAGTGTGTCACTCATGGAGGGTTTTTTTAGTTATACAATACAGTTTCCAATTTGCAGATTTTTTTTCATATAATGGGTGAGTGTTTCTCAGATCAGGTTGCATAATTGCATGTCCACTGAGGTTTGCATGGCCTTAGCAATTGATTCAAAGTTAAATACA
This sequence comes from Terrapene triunguis, assembly GCF_002925995.2. Classification (NCBI taxonomy): domain Eukaryota; kingdom Metazoa; phylum Chordata; order Testudines; family Emydidae; genus Terrapene; species Terrapene triunguis. Next base: position 8,330,714 of record NW_020698242.1, read on the forward strand.
AAAAAAAGTGTATGGGAAGAGGATATTAAAATTGTATTAGGTTCAACAGTACCAGTTCTGGTATATTTCCCACTTTATCTTTCAACCTGCATTAGAAAATACAGTTGTTCATGACTAATTTTATTTTATAACTCACTTGAAAAATGGACATAAGCTCAAATGTTTCGTGGTTTTTGCAAAGGTTGACCTGTGGGTGCCAACGACATAAATTGCAACAAGGTCAGATCTACTGTCCATAATTCCTATAATTTAATGCCTTGTAACATGTGAAAATGAATACACTGGAATTTGTGGAGGAGAAAAGACCTTCTTCAGCATTAGGAAGAGCAATAAAATGTTACAGTATTTCTCCATACAGGAGCAATAAGCAAAATTTTTCTGACCAATAATCTGACTTAATGTGAAGAACCATCAATTTGCTTAATAGTGAAGCTTAATATGTATTTATAGTACACATAGCTTATATGTGGGTGTCAAGCTACATCAATAATGTGGTGCCTATTCTGATTTTTCAGTAAAATAAATCTCAGCTAGGCTCATATTTCCTTATTGCTGAATCAGAGACAGAATTCCTAAAATGCTGTGGCATTGGCATACAACTCTTCATTTTAAGATGTTCAATAGAAAAATCAAATCAGAAATTTCCCTCTGCCTCACCAACTTCTCCCTCCATCATTAAAAAGTATTTACATTTCAAAGTAAAATCAAATAAGGAAAGTGTATGAATGAAATTGGGGCCTCTGTGTTAGTGAAAAGGGATTTATTTTGCTTAGGTTAGAATACATCATCATAGCTCTGGAGTACTGGACAAAAACTGAAAATCAAGTGGCAACTGCGTGAACGACATTAAAACGATATGTCAGAAAAATCTATGGCAGGTTTAAAAATGGATCCGTGTTTAAAAAAGATGAAAGGGTAATTGACAAAATGGCATTACTGTAATAGCTGTAATACTGTAATGTCATACTTTCGCTGAATAAGAAAAGCTATTGAAGTGATTCTATAGTTTCAGCAGAAAATATTCCTAGCTTACCATGCTGATTAAACTACATACACTTGCAATAGCTTTAAAGTTTCAGGCTTATGAAATAAAAATCAAACACTCCTAATATCTTATAGAGCCAACTGCCAAATGCAAAGTTTAAATTTAACTGTAAAAGAAACAAAACAATTGAGTTGAAATAATTCCCCTTTTATGCATGCAGCATGTGACATGCTGTTATCACTGTTACCATATACTGCTCATCCACCTTTCCCAAATCCTCCTCCATCGAATACCTGTACAACACAATGCACACGGGCCAAATGCTGCTATGTTCTGTCTGTTCAATCTCACAAGGTGGAATACAAGCAGACTTTGAGCCTTCACTTCTAGGGTTCCTGGTTCAAATCCTTCCTGTGTTGGTGCTGATCTGAAGTTGTCATTTAAGGGCTGTTTAGTCTTGGGTTTCTTTGTCTCAGGCTAGTTACTAGTGGCTAGATGACTGCTCAATAGCCATTGTGGCAATTAATGCTAATTGGCACTTTCAGCAGAGAAACAAAGGTTTGACCAGACAGGGAAGCTGCCCATTTCTGTGTTAAGCCTAGAGGTGTTTAGTCTGGGACAGGATGGGAGCAGTCCTTGTGCTGCTTCAGGCATTGCTATATCTGTTTGTGCATAAACAGAAAAATCCAGTCTCCAGAGTTGTCAAGTCAACACCTTCTGCATGCCCTAAATTCACACGAGGTTTTTAAAAGTGGCCATTTCATCTACCATGCCACATGCACATTACATTAAACCCTAGAGCTCGAAAACACATGAATTATAGAAAATAAATCTCCCTGCAATACACTGTGCATCTAATGACTGCTGTACATAAAGTGGCTTTGAGGAATTGAATTCAATTTGAAATCCATTTTCACATTTGGATAAATCATCCCTCTATACTGAGAAGATACTTACTCTAGTTGGAAATTTAAATAAACATTCCGTTTGGCTGTTGTGGTTAGAAAAACCTGAATCCAGTCCAGACACTTTCCACCAGCAACTGTGTTGGATAATCCACCCATGCTGGATAATTTGCAGACAAAAGTAAATCCTAGAAATATCTCACCTGGCCATCCTCTTACAGCAATCAACTCCCCAGGGGTTTTTTCTGCATTTGCTTTTTAAAACACTATAGATGATGTTAGCTCTGTATGGCAAATTGCATTGGTAAGCTCTGCCAATGTGAAAAAGAGTCACAGGAGCCAGTGCATGCTTCATATGTAATTGGACCAAGGTGTGAGGAGAGGAGTAAAGCAAAGTGTTAAGATCTCGGAAATCCCATGGAGAGTGTCAATGTTTTCAGGGATCTGAATGATGTACATAGTTGGCTTTGATTCTGTGTGTATTCTAGTGGCTTTTGACTTCTGGGTGATTGGAAGTGTAGGTCTGTTGGAAACATGTTGGATATACAGTGAATGTTAATAGTCTACACTCTTTATCTCTACAGACGGTCAAAAACCTTTGAGCAGGGTCAGACCCAAACCCAAACCTATTCTCCTTTGACTTAATCTCTCCGCCAACTCCTTTGACTTCGTCGCAGGTCACTCATACCAAAGGCATTGAAACTCTGAAGTTTGAGATGGAAATGACTAAATAACCATTAAAGGGCAATATTAATAAGACCAAACCAATAGCAGTAAAAACTAGAGAGGAGATGAGCCACAAAATTGGAGCTTAATCCAAACTTCTCCAAAATTTCAAGGGGTTGAGAGCTGGAATTTCAGTTTAGGGTCATCTCTAATAGAAATCATTTAATATTCTTGACTTAGATTAAACTGCTATTGAATGTAACTTATCCACGTTTAAAAGTAATAGAAGCTTGTGGATTCTTTCAGGTAAACCCATTAAATTGAGTTCGACAACTGAAGAGGCGGCTCAATTTTTTTTCCAAAATGCCAGACCATGAGTACACAGCAAGGAAGACTTTCTGAAAAAAACTGCTTTGCTGATTGAAGGTGGGTAAAAGTAGACTTGGTTTGTTGAATAACCGCAGTTACCTAGAGACAGAGACGTGGTTTAAGGTTGATCTTGAATAGATTCATAGATTCTAGGACTGGAAGGGACCTCGAGTGGTCATCGAGTCCAGTCCCCTGCCCTCATGGCAGGACCAAATACTGTCTAGACCATCCCGGATAGATATTTATCTAACCTACTCTTAAATATCTCCAGAGATATTCCACAACCTCCCTAGGCAGTTTATTCCAGTGTTTAACCACCCTGACAGTTAGGAACTTTTTCCTAATGTCCAACCTAAACCTCCCTTGCTGCAGTTTAAGCCCACTGCTTCTTGTTCTATCCTTAGAGGCTAAGGTGAACAAGTTTTCTCCCTCCTCCTTATGACACCCTTTTAGATACCTGAAAACTGCTATCATGTCCCCTCTCAGTCTTCTCTTTTCCAAACTAAACAAACCCAATTCTTTCAGCCTTCCTTCATAGGTCATGTTCTCAAGACCTTTAATCATTCTTGTTGCTCTTCTCTGGACCCTCTCCAATTTCTCCACATCTTTCTTGAAATGCGGTGCCCAGAACTGGACACAATACTCCAGTTGAGGCCTAACCAGCGCAGAGTAGAGCGGAAGAATGACTTCTCGTGTCTTGCTCACAACACACCTGTTAATGCATCCCAGAATCATGTTTGCTTTTTTTGCAACAGCATCACACTGTTGACTCATATTTAGCTTGTGGTCCACTATAACCCCTAGATCCCTTTCTGCCGTACTCCTTCCTAAACAGTCTCTTCCCATTCTGTATATGTGAAACTGATTGTTCCTTCCTAAGTGGAGCACTTTGCATTTGTCTTCGTTAAACTTCATCCTGTTTACCTCAGACCATTTCTCCAATTTTTCCAGATCATTTTGAATTATGACCCTATCCTCCAAAGCACTTGCAATCCCTCCCAGTTTGGTATCATCTGCAAACTTAATAAGCGTACTTTCTATGCCAATATCTAAGTCGTTGATGAAGATATTGAACAGAGCCAGTCCCAAAACAGACTCCTGCGGTAAAGGTGGTAACCTATGTCTACACTAGGGAAAAGTTGGAGGTTAGCTACAATGTGTTGGCTAACCTCATCCACATTTCCTAGTGTAGACAAACCCAAAATGGTATGGTATCCTGGAACTCAGTGTAGCACTGAGAGAGAAGAGTTGCCACTTGGTGGCATAGCATCACCTGGAGGAGGAGACAATCTTCTCCTCCTCTTTCCTCTTTTTCTCTGGGTTCTAGAATCTGCCTTCAGGCAGGCTGACTTCCCTTCCCCACCCTCCTTAATTCAATTCAAGGATTGTGGCCTTTGGTTGCAACCCTGTAGCCACTCCCCAGTACCAAACGTGAGAACCAGTGATCTCATCCATATACTGCACCACACAGCAGTGTCCCCTTCAGTGACGCCCTGCATGCATTGCTTTTCTCAGGTGAAGTGTTGTTTTCTAGAGGGAGATGTTGTATTGGGGGTGCTGTGTGCTATGACATGGGGAAGATAAGGTCAGAAAACTGTGCTGCACCTCTGGAGCTTGGGCACAGCGAGAAGATGATGCTCTTGGGCGGCAGAATCAAAAGAGCTATAGTACCTGAAATCCCCCCCCCCCCCTTCTTGAGATCCTCCTGCTGGTTGACTTTAGAGCTACAGGGGAGAGATTCGCAGGTACATTAAATTGGCCTGGCTCACCTAATGTCCATGAAACTGCCAGTGCACATCAGCAGATTTACATCATTTACGCTGGCTCCATTATTGGTCATCCAATTTAAAGAAGAAAAAGAGGCTTAGGCAATAGAAGCAGTGAGCATCTTTCAGATCCCTTCTAGACTGCCTTTGGTCTGAGAAGACCTGGCCACGGAGCCCATAGAAAAAAAAAAAAAAAAAAAGAAAAAAAAAGCCATAAAAATCAACAAAGCTGATCTATCGAAAACTACCTGCCACAGTTTTGCGTGTACTCTTTCCTTGGCCTGGAACAGCCTCTTCACTTCTAGAACATTCCTAGCATCCACAGAGGAATATCCATCGTCAGGAGAAATGGCTGCTGATGGGTCAACACCACAGCAGGAGTAAAGCTGTGTGAACTGTCACACTTCGTGTACTGGTGTTACTTTGAGGTTCCTTTGGGGCCCTTGCTAAGGCAATATGTATTTTAAATATCAGGAAGCAGGAAGCTCACTTTCCCTGGGGGATTACAGGCCTTCATTTGCTGGTGACACTCACATTCAGCAACAAGATTTCATTCTGTCTCCTTTACCAGCCTTCCAAATTAGAGAAAACATAGTTGTGAATGGGGTTCCTATAAATCCAGGTAGCCAGGTTTGCGGTGCAGCAGTTTGTTTCAAAGTTGGCCATTTCAAAGGGGAGGGCTGAATATATTTTAAATGAATATAAGGTACTGGGAGTGTTCCGTATTCCTTGAACAAAACACCAGTAGGAAACTACAATATACTCACATGATTCAGCTAAGGGTTTGTCTATGCAGAGACTTATTGCACAGCAAGCTGGGGTGTGAATCTATGGTGCACTAGCTTGCTGCACATTAACTGGCCAAGTGGAACTTCTAGTGTTCGGTAGCAGAAACCACACAGCCAATGCATACTAAGTCTGTGTGCTGACAAACCCTAATTCAGCAGCTGTCAGAAAGGGAAGAGATAGGTAAGAGAAGCTTAATTTCTGAAGGGTTTTGACTCCCAAATGTAGTGGGTATAGGAATAAAGAGGAGTCCTCTCCTGTAAACCTTGTTAGATAACTAGATGCCATTTGGAACCATCATAATTCTGTGACAAATTATCATTTATTTGTATAGTTCAGCCAATGCAGTACAATACAAATCAATGATAATTTCTCACAGTACTACAGTGGTTCCAGATGGAATCTAGTTATCTAAAAAAGGTTATAACTAAACAATCTAGATATTGACTTGTGACGCATATGAAAGAAGATTTATCTGCTTTACAGTGGCTGGGATCAGAGCCCGATTGTGCCAGACGCTGTACACACAGATTCATTGGTTACACACCAGAACAGACCACTGTGATCATCCAATCTGACCTTCTACCTAACATAAGCCATAATCAAAGTCAAAGTTCCCCCTAGCCAATGGCTCATCATGCAGATACAGTTAAGGCATGTCAGTTTCATAGCCAACAGCATACATGGCAGTGATGTGGCCACCATTATCTTTGGCCGCCCTAACCCTGTGGCTCAAATGGCCTTTCAGTGTGAGATTGAGCAAGACTGGAACCCATAATTTGCAGGATTCACCTCATCAGACCATAAGACTTCCCTGAATTATTTCTGTTTGAACTAGACACTAGAGTACATATTTTAGGAAACCAAAATCCAGTCTTGATTCGAAAACTTGGAGTGATGGACAGTCCACTAGAATCCTTGGTAAACAGTTCCAAATAAGGCATGATTCTTGCCATAAAGGGCTTACAATCTAAATAGATAAGACGGAGCTGGAGGAAGGAAATGTTTCCATCTCCATTTTACAGGTGGAAAACTGAGATGCAGAGGTTAAGTGATTTGCCCCCACAGTCATGCAGGAAGTCTGTGCTAGAGCAGGGAATACAACCCATATCCCTGTCCGGTGCCTAAGTACAAGAAATAGTTTAAAAATGAATCATTTAAAAGCGCTCCAAATTATTAAACGTTGTTTACAAAGCTGAGTTCTGACCTGCTGCGAGCTATTCATAGATTCACCTGGGAGGTAGGATTTAACAAAGGAATTCTTTTTTCCTTATTACTTATGGACCTGTAATGTAAAGCTGCTTCTGTGCTCCCCCGGTATAGAAGAAACTTGGGGAAGGACACATTGATTTTAATAGTCATTTCAATCTAATGTCTAAATAGTGAAACATGGCATTAAAAGATACAATACTAGATATTATAGATATTCCGATTTATCCGAAATCTCATTATCCAGACCTCAACATTATCCAAACCCCTTCTTGGTCCCCATGTATCTCACGCTGGAGGACAAGGAAGGGATTTGGATAATGCAGAGGTTCGGATAATAGAGCAGAGACCCTCGGCCAGGACTGTGAGGAGGACGAGGAGTCCCCAGCTGCGGGGGAGGCCACCCAGCTGGTGAATGGCTAGCACAGGGAGCCCTCAGCTGCCCCACTGTCACAGGAATGAGTGAGTGGGGCAGTACAGAGACCCTCAGCCAGGACTGCAAGGAGGAGGAGGAAACCCCAGTTATGGGGAAAGCTGCTGCCTCTACTGAATGACCAAGTCGTTCCTGCCTTCTGGATTATCCAAGCTCCCGATTATCTGAATAAAATCCATCCCCCTGCTCTTCAGAGACTCAGGCATATACTGGGTATAATTTACAGTTCTTATGCACCAATGCGGTGCCCTTGTGGAATCTCTCCTCCCAGATGATGTGATAGACTTGCTTTCCTTTTATGAGGTTAATGTTGCAGCCTGTGTGTTTAAAGTTCTAGGAGCCTACCCAGTACCACGGTGATCAGTCAATTCGCTCCCTGTACATTTCCTTTTTTTGTATCTAGTGTTCCAGCCCTCTCTCATTTAGGCTCCTTAGCTTCAGGAGCAACAATGAGCGCCAACAGCAGCGGGATTACAGCAAAACTGCAGGCTTCCACAAAGCCACGCCCAGCCTTCAGCTATATTATTTCAGCTATTCTGTCTATTCCACTCAGAATGAAATGCCACCCCACTTCCAAGCTTCTCTTCCAGCCCTTAGCCGATATGCTAACAACTGAAGGTTTGCTGCAGCACTGGAAGTCCCATAATTAACAGGAGGAGCCTAGTTTTCTAGCTGCTGGAGATTTAATGAGTTAAGGAAGACATCAAAAACCTTAGCATAAGTTCAATGGCTCTCTAGTCATTTAAATTTAAAATAGATCTAGCCACTTATGCATGAGAGCGGGAGATGGCTTCTCAGACTTTTTTTCCATGGACTCATGTGGGCAGTAATTGTTTTTTCTGATAGGCATAATTCTCATCAATAAATCATTGAATTTTTCAGGCCCTGTCTGATGCATTTTTAAATGCCTTTTTATAACTTCTCAGGGAACATTTACCTCCAGCTCCTGAAATGTCCCATTTGGACACAGTGTAATAATGTCTTTTAAATCCGAGGCTAAAAGTTTATTGGTATATATTGTTTTTCCGGCAAGCTGTCAATTTTCAACGAGGCCTATGGCACAAAAGAACAATTTTGCGGTTAATACACCCAGAGACGTGCTGGTGGTTTCTGTTGCGAATAATATCCACTTGGTTGCATGTTTCAAATGTTTGAATATAACCTTAGGAGACAGAAATACTCGTGCTTGCTCTCATTGAGCGATCATGCTAAAAATAGTAGTTTAGCGCCCGTAGCACGGACAGTGGCGAGCGGCGGTGTAGGCCGCCCTGAGTACAAACCGGCTATTTTTTGTGTGCTGGCTCAATGAGGGCGAGAGCGAGTATATCTCCGCAAGCAGGCAATCGCACCCTTCTCACCAAGTGTAGACGTAGCCTTACTGGTATGATCATGTGCTGCTAGTAAAAGAGGGTCGATTTGTCTTTGGGTTAGAGCATAATGCCAGGACTTACTAGGGCTCTTGAATTCTGTTCCAGCATTGTCGCTGTGACTGGCTGTGATGTTTGGCTAATTTCTTTGTGCCTCGGTATCTCGCTCTGTGAAATGGGTATAAAGCTACCTGTTTTGGGGACTGCGGGTGAGGGCGGGAGGTGTGACTGGCTTAGGCTGTTTCTAAAGCATGATAAGATCCTTTTGGTGAAAGACACTAAATGATGGGCACGCCACGCTGGCACAGCTGGATTTCAAATAACCATGTTTATGAGCTATGTACAAATATACAAGGCTTAGCTACCTACGCACACGGCTGCACTGGCAGGGTTCTGATGGCTTCTGCAATAGAAGACAGGGTGGCCCTCTCCCAAACTCTTTAAAGGGATATTACCCAATTCATTGGCTGTGGAGTTGGGGAGAACCATCTGGGCCATGGCCCGACCACTTTTTGGCTGGGCCAAACCGGAGTAGTGCTGCAACCTTGCACATCATTTTGCAATGACATGCCCTCAGATTTGGCCTGGCTGCCTCTCCAGGGGTGTCTGGGCTAAATTTGAGTGAGCAGCATTGCGACCTGGTGTGCAGAGTTGTGGCACCACTCAGATTTGGGCTGGCCACCCCTCTGTGATGATGGAGAGTTGACCGGGCCAAATTTGAGTGAGTGGCTTTGCAACCTGACATACAGGGTCCCTGCACCCCTCAGGTTTGTGCCAGGTCACAAAGCCACTCACTCAAATTTGGAGTGGGTGGGTTTTAGACACTCATGAACATGATGGGTCAGGTTGCTGCTAGAGGTGGGGGTGGGGAGGCCTGAGAGAGGAGGAGGAGGGTCAGGTAGATGGGGCAAATCTAGGGCACCATCACTTTAAGTAGTGCTCCATAGCACAGATGCAATTCTTATGCACTACAACCTTTAGCAGTAATGCAATGCATGCTGACTGTACGTGTGTAATTTATTTTATTTATAATTTAAATGCAGAAATTTGACTGCCCATGGAGAGGATATGGGACCTACAACTGCTCTCATCTAAGGAAGTGGAAGAAGCCTGTTTTCTGCAACTGAAAGAGCAATGTTTTAGTTCTGCTTCTCCATGTGAACCTGAGATTGATGAAGTAATTGTGTCTGTTGTCTGAAGTGCATGGATTCCTTAAGTCAGTAGCTAATTCATTAATGGCCTCAGTGCGGCCTATTCTGTAATCATGGCTGGCAGTGGGACTTTTGCTCTTGATTTCACTAAGAGCAGGATCAGGCCTTTTGGTTTGGAAGAGCTTGATCTGCTTTAAGGGCCCAATCTAGTGAGGTCCCCAGGTACTCTAGTGAGTTGTCCTTCAGGCCGCAATTATGCAAATACAAATGTGGGAATCAAAATCAGAGTATAAATGTATGTATGTCAGTATGAGTTCCTCCGAGATGAGGGACTGTACATTTCCCTTATTTTCTCCCACCCTAGAGTTGCCTTATCCTTTCATGATATTAAAGGGTCCAGGCGAGAACAAGAGTATTTACATTCAGCCAAAGGTGTCAGACAGACAGACATCTACTTCTGGCCTGGCTCACACTTAGATTTCACGCTGCAGCTGATGCCTTTTGTCAGAACCAAAACCAATTTTTCATCCTGTCGTAGGTCAGACTTTTGCTTTGTAAAGGGATAAAAGCTCTCATAAAAGATGCATGCATCGTTTTTGTGTTTGTTCGTTGGTCTCAATGTGTTTCTTTGCACTTTCCTTTCAACAGTGCATCAAATACTTAATAGACTACCAAAAATTAGATGTAATTGGGGCCTCAGGCTACCAGTGTACTAATGATGGAGTTATCGCTAAGTTATTATTCCCATATTGAGGTGCGATTCCAGCTAGATACGTGCTTCTCTAATTATCTGCAGAGAATCTGTTTCTTGACAATTTCAGGCTCTTACTCATTTCCAAGGTAATGATACTTCAGAGTTGGCAGATGTGCCTCTGACTCACTAGAAAACCTCCACAGGGTGTCCAATCCCATTTAGAACCCTTGTTAAGCCTTATGGGAGACTGCAATATCTTCTTGATCAATAACACAGGGAATCTCAGATCATTTGTATTCATCAGCCTGAGCTAAGTCCTTCTGAGTATGAGTAAATTGGAAACTGACAAGGTTAGCTTGGGCTTCAGAAGTATACAAGCTCCTAAAATGTAGCCAAATATAAAGGGTCCCTTAAAATGACACGCAACCTTTTTTCTGAGGGCATAATTCCCTTTGTTATACTGGGGGAACTTTCTTTAGGAGGGGCCTGATTGCACTCTGAGCATACTCCCCAGATCCTATGGACTGCTTTTGAGTGAAGCATACATCGAGGGAAGTGGAAAGAGAGGGAGTGCTTAAAGTAGCTGGTCCTAACTTGTTCAGGGCTTTGAAGATAAGGACAATGACTTTGCAGTTGACCCTAAATTAGATTGGCAGCCAACATGTAGTATGAAGCAATGGTGAAATGGGATCTTGCCAGTTGGCCCTTATTAGAAGGTGGACACACCTGTGTACGGCACCAGCTGCCCTCTATTACTATTCTACCTGGGGCCTAGGGGGATGAGTTTAGTTGTCAGGAGCAGTTAGCAGGCCAATATTGTAATGCAATGCAGCTCATAACGTTGACCAGTGGAAGGCAGTTGACAGTCTCTCTTATCAGTATGCTCCGCACTGCCGCTGGCCTGCCTGGATTAGATTTGAATTTACTGTCCTTAATCCAGATACCCACTTCACTCACACACTGTCATTCAGGGAAATGGGGCACTGAAATTAATGGTCTTATTTCCCTAATTCCCAAAAGGAAAAGTTATTTCTACGGCACCCATTACTGTAGCATCCGGGAGATGCTCATTATTTTAAATACTATATACTTAAGTTGGTCAGGTAAGCATTTATGTAGAAGCCCAATGGACCTCTCTTCACTGCCATTCTCTTTGCCCAAAGTCCTGCGTAAACAGAGGCACCTAATAGTGGCTATCGTCCTCCAGAGAGGGTGAATTCCATGGGGCAGGGGCTGTCTTGAAAATGCGCCACCACGCCGGGAAAGTTCTGTCAAAGGACACCAGAGCAAAATGCTCACAGCCAGTCTTAAATCTAATTGATAGAGGACAATTTGTCATTTCAAAACCTGAATCCATCTTGGAAAACCCAGTTCTCATTTCTCAAGCTGTTTTAACATCACAGGTCTATCAATAATAATCATTTTATTAATTTCCTAATACCAAAAATAACTAATTGCTCACATTTTTCAAAATGTGCAGCAAATTAAGAGGCTGGAGTGCAACATCTTTTGCTAATTATTTCAGGAAGAGCTAATACACAATGTGTGTGACCTTTAGTACATCTGGACTCGGATGGCATTTTCCAACAGAACTGAGCATTGATCTCCATACAGTTAATTTATTGTTTAATTAAAAAATCATAGTTCACTGTATTCTGATTGCACATCCTTTTCCCCGTCAACCAATTAAATGTGGAGAGCCATCATGAACCTGTCATTTTTTATTATATATATATTTTTTATAATGGAGCTTCCCAGAAATGCAGGTCTCCTCTCACCTAACCCACTAATGGCTTGGAAAGTCTTTAGCATAAACGACCTGCTTGAACTGCTCTGGAAGATAAATTCTCAGCATCTATCATTTTGGTGTGACTCTGAGGTGCTAAACTTCCTGGACTAGATTGAATGTTTCTGGAGCTTGACTCTGCCTTTTAGGTCACCAAGACCTACCATAAAATATAGATGGGCGGTTATTAAACTACCAGTCATCTCAGTCCATGGTGGTTAGCTGTACTGCTCTTGTGCATCAGGTGAAGAAGCTATGTTTCTTTCTGGTATCAGACAATAATACAATCAAAGGTTTCACCATCTGATTCCCCTCCTATGGGTGGAAAATGGTGCTTAGAATGCTATGTGAGTTACTGTCAAACTGGCCAGATAGAAATATAGTTTGCCTATATGAAGTAATACGAAACATAATAGAACAATGCTTAGAATGGCAACGGCAACTCTACAAAAACTTCATAGACTTTGAGAAGGCTTTTGATAGCATTCACAGGACCAGTCTATGGCGCATTCTGCAGGCATATGGAATCCCTCTCCATATAATCAACATCATCAACAGCTTTTATTTCAACTTTACATGCAGTGTTGATCACAGTGAGCTCAGTTTTGAAGTCAAAACAGGAGTACGTCAGAGGTGTGTCACGTCTGCAATCCTCTTCAACATTGCCATCAACTGGGTAATGCAGCATACAACAAAAGACATGCCAAGAGGCATTGAATGGACACCCTTCTCATCCCTTGAAGACCTGAACTTCGCAGATCTCACTCTCCTATCGCATACCCAACACAATATACAAGAAAAAACAACTCGATTCAACACATTCAGCCAGCAAATTGGACTGAAAATCAATCACAATAAGACAGATATCATGACCTTTAATATTGCCTCACCATCACCAGTACAGATAGAGGATCATGTTCTCACCAATGTAGAAACATTCACATACTTGGCCAGCACCACCAGCCAGGACGGTGGAACAAGCCAGGACATCCGGAACAGAATCAATACAGCCAGGAACACCTTCAGGAGCTTAAATACAGTCTGGAAATCATCAAAATACAACACCAAAACCAAACTCGAGATTTATCAGAGCTGCGTACTTTCAACATTACTTTATAGTGCAGAATGCTGGGGAATGAGAAAGTAGGACATGTCCAAACTGTCTTCATTCCATTCAACCTGCCTTAGAAAAATCCTCTGTTTCTTTGGCCCAGAACAATTTCAAGCAACGATCTATTGACACAGTGCAGCCAAGAGAATACGAGCACCATCATTTCCAGGAGGCACTGGAGATGGATTGGCCACGTGCTTCAGATGGAAACTGATTCCATCACCAGAGTAGAAATAAGATGGACACCTGAAGGCAAGCAAAAACGAGGCTGCCCAAAAACAACATGGCGAAGAGCTGTGGAAGCCGAGCTGAAAAACCTTGGGCACAGCTGGGGAAGCATTGAAAGACTTGCCAGAAACAGACAGGAGTGGAGGAGCTTCATCGCTGCCCTAAATGCCAGAGGCGTAATGGGAACATGATGGTGATATTAAGTAAGTAGATTACTACTCTCATCACATAATGCTTGTTGGCACTATCTGTTGTAACTGGATTGGCAATTTTAACATCTAGGCAAGCTGACTCAAGCTGTGGTGTACTTTGCAGAATGTCAGAGCATTTGGTCCCTAAGAGCCTTGAGAGAAACATCATAGAAATGAACTCCTCATTCTCCCTTCCTTGTGTTCCTATGGCTGAATAGTTTATTTAATTTAGACTTTATTGAAATTTAATGTCTTTTTCCCTTGCTTGATGCTTCATCAAGAATCCCATGTGAGCAAGCTTTTAAATCAAGAAACCCTGGTGGGCCCAATTCAAAGCAGACACCTCTTCACAATCAGATCTTTGGAATATATTATGATCTTCCCCAAAACAGGCTGTCTCGATCATTTAGGCAGAGCCTTATCATATGAAGTGCTATAAAGTGGCATCTTAGTAGACTTATTTAGGTAATGGGTTTGGTAATAGTACTTAACTATTTTGAAAGGTTTAAATTGTTTACTCTTTTACTGGGATCAGGACCGGCTCCAGGGTTTTTGCTACCCCAAGCGGCGGAAAAAAAAAAAAAAAAAAAAGCCGCGATCGCAATTGCGATCGGTGGCACTCCGGCGACAGCTCCACCGCGCCGCTTTCTTCTTCGGCGGGAATTTGGCAGCAGGTGCTTCCCTCTCAGAGGGACCCGCCGCCGAAAAAGCCCGACGTGCCGCCCCTTCCCCTTGGCCGCCCCAAGCACCTGCTTGCTGGGCTGGTGCCTGGAGCTGGCCCGGACTGGGATGTTTGTTTTAAAAGGCTACAGAAGTGGTGGTGGGTTTGTGCTGCTTGGTGTGCACCAAAGTTTTACTCCAGCAAGTTGCCTTTTGATTTGTTTGACAGATAGACGTGCTAGAAATGATCAAAGGCAATCCTGGGGATTGAAAGACTAAAATGCTTGCTTGGCACATTGCTGAGCAGGACAGAATTTCCATGGGGAGCTATAGCAGAAAATTGTTCAATATTTAGGAGGGACTAGCATGAGTTGGTTGAAAAATCCTTAATATTATAAAAATGTTTAAAGTGAAGTCAAATACAAAGTGTGCACGTAAAGGAGAAGTGGTTGAAAAATGCCAATTCTGTTTGTGTCCAAATTGGTTTTATTTTTTTTCCCAAAATTTTCTTGGGAACATTTTTCATTTTGTTTTTTAACAAATAACTTGAACGTTGAAAACAAAACCAAAAACATCCGTTTGTAAGAACGTTTTTTTTTTTTAATACTGAAAAATATTTTGGTTGCTGTATTGGATATTTTTGTTAGGACTAGAAAATTTGGACCAAAAATGACAACTCTCCATGAATATTTTCATTTTGGTTCAAAAGCTATATTTTGTCCACATTTTTTTTTGACTAGTATTAATAAAAGACATCTAACGGATTTTTGTTTAAAAAAAAATGTGTTGGCCATCTTATTAGGAAAATTAATTAGTAAAAAAGCCCCAACAAGTCTCCAAAGCACAAAAGCTTCTATTCAGCTAGTTAGGTAAGCCTTTCCTGCCTAGCCGTATTCCAGAAGAAATCACATGTCAAAGCAACACGTGAACAGAGGTCATCCCACAAGCAATTACAGACCTAGTAGGTCTCTTAACATGACACTTCTGAAATGAAAAACAAACTGTTGAATCTCAGAAAACATTATTAGAAGCCCATATATCACTAAAGCATGGAAATTAAACCACGGTGTTTTTTACAGATAAAGGTATTCATAAAAGTTAACAGAAACTTTGGATATATCCTGACAGAAGCCCCTGAAAGCAATTAAATTTGGCCTTTTGAGAAGAGGTATCATGGTCCCTGGCTAGGCTGCTCCTTCTGAGACCCTTTTCCAGTCCCCTAGGTGCACCCCTTTCAGGTGACAGGCCCGTGACTCCACTTATCTTTGAGGTGGAACCACACAATCCAGCCATTCTCCAATTGTGTCTCTGGGTTACACCACCTCTGGTTGCCAGCAAGCTGTGATATCTAGTGGGCCCAATGTGCTGGACACCTCAGAGAGTTTTCCTTTGTGAGTCTGTAGCCAGTGAGATCTTAGTTCTCAGTCTCTCAGGCTTGGATTCTACTGCCTATTTGATAAGCTCTGCTGGGGGCTGGAGGGAGGACATCGGTGTATTCTCCCTTTAGTGTTGGTAAATGGGTGTTTAACTCACCCCATTGTCCTATTTCCTGCTTGTTTTTCCAATCGCCTGCTATTAAACTAAACCAACCTATTCATGCAGTAAACATCCAATATAGTCGTGCAGCACACATCCCAATAACCGGGTCAACATACAGGATCCATAACTTATTACTGCCACCACTACACCTGGTATTTAAACACTACTATAGATTAATGCTGAACCTATAAACCATAGACTTGAACAATGTAGATATCGCTTATAATATATGCATTAAAAAGCATTCAGATCATACAAAATATGCATTTTTAGCCATTTTACTAGGATTAATTTTAACACAATGGCTTATTAATTAAACGTGGGAAGCAGTGAAGTTGGAAGTAGTGCATTCTCAGGGCACTTTAATGAATATTGGCATTTATTCTGCAGTAGTCCTAATGAAATGCTGAAATTGTCAGTGTATCAATTTATTTCATTATCAAATAAGTTGAATGCAGCCATCCTAAATATTCATGGAAATATCTTCATTATAAAAATCATATCATTAACCTGAAGTGTGCTCTAAATGAAGCAACCAAAATGTTGCATACTTTCCTTTATAATTGCAATTTGAGTATAATAATTTCTCAATGCCCAGTTCTATTTACAATAATAATAGCATTTCATATGTGCTAAGGCGAAGTTCTAACAGTGGAATAAACTTCAGGAACATTTTAACAAAAAGGCCATTAACCTTTCATGTTTGTGTTCATTCTATTCACTGTTAATGCTCATTATTGAAGATGATTGTATTTTAACAAGCGCTTTTATGATCATGTCTCTTCTCTTGCTGCTGACGTACATACATGGCACCACTAATGTCACCATCATTTTAAGGTTATGCCAATCTGACTGTTACAAACACCTCATTACTTTATCTAGCTATAACCTGAAAAACAGCTCAACTCTAATGTAAAAATTATTTCTGGACTGAAATTGGGCGTGAAATGTCACCGCCGGAAGTAAACATGTGACACTACAGAAAATAAGAGAAAGACAAGAGAATCTTGTGTTTAGGAAAGCATCTTATTTCCTAATTGACAAACACAAGTGAAGTTACTCTTCAAATGAAATGGCTACTGCATCATATAAGAATTATGGGCTTCTAAGCACACATTTCCTCCTATTCTTTGTACTCAGAAGCAGGGCCGGCTCTAGGCAAAAAAATTTTTTGGCTGCCCCCACCCCAGCCCCGGGCTCCCCCCCCTGCCCCCCCCGCCCCCCCCGCCCCGGGCTCTCCCCCCTCCCCCTGCACCTCCTGGCGCCCCAGCCCCCCCCCACCC
>NW_020698242.1:8348242-8375160 GCF_002925995.2 Terrapene triunguis
CCCTGCCGCCCCAGCCCTGGGCTCTGCCCCCTCCACCCGCACCCCCTGCCGCCCCAGCCCTGGGCTCTTCCCCCCACCCCTCCTGCACCCTCCTTCCGCCCCAGCCCTGGGTCACTGGTAACTTGCTCCCAGGGCGGGTCATTCAGCAGGAATTTTGGATGTGCACAGAACACAGACAGGATTGGTTCCCATATGGTTACAGAACTGCAGTAAAGTGGAACAATTTTCAGCTTGTGTGATTGGAGTATATCTGGATGCATATTATAAGACTGTCCTCCATAAATGAGGAAAAGTTGAGGTGCCTTTATTATTCTTTTGTTCCACTCTTTGTTTCTATGGGGAATTTGCCAATGCAATATCACTGTCTTCCTTTTAAACAAATAAAACTAAAAAAAAAAAAAGGCAATGGCTGTTGAAAATAGCAATTCCAATCCTAACAACCACTGGGAAGCATTTCTTGCTCAATTTTATCCTACTTTTTCTACAGCAAGTTACAGTGAATCAGTATATTTGATTTGGGAGAAATGAAGTAACAGCTGCCCAAAATGAGCTTGAGCACTCCTGAATTTTGAGGTGTTCAAATCTGGAAGGCAGGTGCTAGATTCCCTTTCTGAATATTAGCTAAATCTGGAAAGGAAAAGTCAATTTCTGCTTCCATGGCTCCGACGTGGAAATCCTCCTACGTGCCTGGTTCTGTATCTAAAGCTGCCCAGGTCCAGATCCTCCCCTCCCTTACTTTTCATTTTAAATTCTAGTGGGATCCACGTACCTCCCTTGCTAGGCTTCAGATAGAGAGGGGCACTGTCCATTTAGTCCACCCAATTCTTTCTCTGGGGGCTGCAAGGTGAGGTCACACCAGTATCCCTAATCCAGGCTGGGGATGTCTTCTGAAGGGGATATCTGGGCCAAAGCCTTCTACTCCTTGGGCATACTTGTTCCCCGTTCACAGTGCCACCCCGCTCTAGCAGTGAGCTCTCCATTCACAGCAAGCTGCAGCATGAGGTTTCAGCTACCATACTCCCTCCCGCTCCCTTTCCTGTTGGTAGTGGCCAAGGGAATGCTGGGAAATGTAGTTCTTTCCCTGCTCCAGGGCTGGCTCTATAGTCAGGGAGCTAACCAAGGAACTACAGCTCCGAGGGCCCCCTGTTGGTTCTCAGCTCCCAGGCTGGATCCCTGCCGGCTGCCGCCCCTGCAAATGGGCTGCCCCAAGCACCTGCTTGCTTTGCTGGTGCCTAGAGCCGCCCCTGCTCAGAAGCTCTGCATGCTATGAAGGTGTAGTTAGATATGTATCCAATGCTTGCAAATGCAGAACCCACCCTTTCGAAAGTCTGAAAGACCCATTTTAGCATATTGTCAATTCACAAGGCCCTAAGCACTTCCTATTACAGTGATGGCTTATCTGTTTTTGTGAAGAGCTAATGTGACCTTGTTATTTTTGAAGATCTTCTGTGGAAGACCCCACACAGAGAGTGAACTAAATATTATTTTTATACATTAATGATAGTAGCAAAATGTGTTAACATATTACAGACAATTAGGAAGACAAGGCTTTTGCTATGAGGAGATTACACTCAAGACAGGTAAGTTGAAGGTATCTTCAAACTACTTCCCTGATTTGTCAGTTACATCAGATACAGGATGTGAGACTGCCTTTCACCGCGAGGCCATTCACCGAAGTACTGCCATTATGAGCCCGTATTTTCTATAGTGACAAAAGAAAATGCATCAACCAGGCAATGTCTCTGACTCTGCAACATCACTCTCAAAAGTTAGTCTGTCTAGGAGGGGCATTTTTTTGGCACCCGTGGCAATAGTTTTGAAACACCACTTTCAAGGAGAGAGATGGGAGCAAACTGTATTGGACTGTGTTAATGGTTTTCTGGATACAAGACCTAAGCACTCACAGAAAATGGTTATTGGGACTCAAAAGCAGTCAAGTTAGTTTAACTTCCCTCCTCTGGCCTCATTATCTTTCTCTGCTTTACCTGCCTCTTTTTTTGTCTGCTCTCACTACTTACATTGTAAGCCCTCTTGGGGCAGGTATTGTCTTACAATGTGTTGGTACAGCAGCTAGCACAATGTGGAGGCTGAGCACGTTTGGGCGCTTCCGTAATTCAACACATAAACAGTGATCATTTGTGCCTTACCACTGACTACCTTGAACTGCATTCTCTTTGCACGCTGGTAGAGAATAAAGGAAGCTAATCATAGAACCATAGGGTAGGAGGGACCACAAGGGTCATCTAGTCTACCCCCCTGCTAAGATCCAGAATGTGTTGTGTCTAAACCATCCAAGACAGTTGGCTAATCCAGCCTCCTTTTGAAAACCTCTCGTGAAGGAGCTTTCACAACTTCCCTCGGCAGTCTGTTCCCATTGTCCTACTGTTCTTACAGTTAGGAATTTTTTCCTGAGATTTAATCTAAATCTGCTATGCTGTAGTTTGAACCCATTGCCTCTTGTCCTGCCTTAATGAAGTTTCCTAATTGGAAAGTTGTGTAGGAATTTGGCTACTGTGTCTTGGATCATCACTGAGAGAGAACCGGTAACTTCAGGATAGAGCCTACTGGCTTGTTTTATGGGTGAGGGCAGTGATTCTCAAACTGGGGTCGCCGCTTGTATAGGGAAAGCCCCTGGTGGGCCGGGCCGGTTTGTTTACCTGCCCCGTCCACAGGTCCAGCCAATCGCGGCTCCCACTGGCCGCAGTTTGCCACTGCAGGCCAATGGGAGCCGCGATCGGCCGGACCTGCGGACAGGGCAGGTAAACAAACTGGCCCGGCCTGCCAGGGGCTTTCCCTACACAAGCGGCAATCCCAGTTTGAGAAACACTGGATGAGGGAATGCTGGAGAAGAGAGTCCTGCCAGAAGATGATGTCGTCCAATGCAGCAAGTAGATACCAATTTTGCTAGAACAGGTTTTCTCCAGTGGCCAGAAATGCTTGTGAAGCTGTGCCATGGCTACTGTTGTTGCTCTTTTTCTTAGGGGTGGGAGGAGCAAGGCTAGAAGTTGCCCAGGGAATGGTATAATTTGAGTTTTAGACACAGGATAGGTACAGCCTGTGACGTTTGAAAAATTCTGGGGGCAAATTTCATCCCTGATACAATGCCACTGAAGTTAATGTGACTTTCATTGGGTAAATTTAGCCAGATGAGTCTATGCAAATATATTTTAATAATATACTAACGCTCTGCACTTCAGCAGTGACTTTCATTCGACGATCTCCAAGCAGTTCACCGCCGATAACAACCCGTTTTGTTTAAACCAATCCAACAAAAGTTTCAGATCCTCCTGAGGGCTTTGGATATGTACTGGAATTTTGGTTGGTTTTTAACTAATACAGAAAATTAACCAATAGTGTGGAAGCCTTTCACTCCTGATTTTTATTTCTTTTTTTAATATATTATTACTGAGTAGACTCTTCAAGGAGAGTTGGGCACTTGAATGGCTGTATGGTCATAGGTTGCATACCCTGATCATCTATCGAAATCTTTTTCTATTTTATTATAAGAACATCTCTTGCACACAAAGGGTAAAAGCTAGAATTTTTCACATGTAACGTAATTTCAAACAAATATCTGCTCAGCTGCAGAGCTTGTGTGACAAGCAGTACCCAGTATGCAATTATGATCTCTGTTTAAACAAAAGATTTCTCCCTTATGATCCATCTATTTATCCCCACTGCAATAAAATGACCATTCTTAATCATCACATCATCTGCTCTCAAAGATTATGGGAACACCTCAGCTTAATATTATGAGTCTCAGCAATGAGAATGGACTGAAAGGCTCTTCCTAAAACACACACGATCAATCAATCATTTATTATAAGGAACGCGGGAAATATTCACTTTCTGTTACGAGGGATGGATTTTTCATTTAATATCTGTGAATTTCTCTTTTTTGCATATTTTTATTAATGATATCAAGAAGAAAAGTTTTCCCAATTACAACCAATGTATCTGTTTCCTCTGCTAGACCAATAGAATGTTCACTTATACTATGGTACCGGAAGAGGTATTTGCTATGTATTGCAGTGATTTGTGATATTGTTTTTGTAATGCTTCAGTTCTCTCTCGGTAATTTTTGTTCATCTACTCTGTCTGGGGTTTTTTCCAAAGCATTCTACGTTAGCCTAACTTTGCCTTACACTGTAGTCAATGGGAGTTTTGTGCGTGCATGTGAGAGAGAGAGAGAGAGAGAGAGACTCCTGTATTCTGAATAGAGCTGAGCAAAAATAAAAATTTCCGTCCCACGGAAAATTTTGATATTTCAACATTGGTTTTCATGCTGAATTGGGACAAAAATTTTAAATACCAAAATATTTTGAGGAACAAAAAATCTCAATTTGGAAATGAGAAAACATTTTGATTTGCTATTTTGATCAAAGTTTAATGTTTCAACATTCCTTAATGAAAACATTTTATTGTGACTTGTTGAACCAAATTGGAAACATTTTGTTTTGAGTCAGTTTGACATTAAACTGTATTTGTTTATGGTGCTGAACTGCCTCATGGGAGTAGTAGTTCAGGTTCCTCTTGCTCCCATTTCCCCCTATCAACTGGTCTCCTTGACTGGACTACTTCTTCCTTGATGCCCCGCATGGCTTGATCAGAGGGGAGACTGCAATGCATTATGGGAGTCACATGATGGCGGGTGATTAAGGCACTCATCCAGGAGACCCAATTTAAAGTCCCTGCTCCAATGAATATTATTTATGCACAGTGGAACAGCTTCAACAGGTGAGACTGAGAGAGACCCAGCCCAGAATAGCCTATAGAGTATAGACTGTTAGTTAGGGCACTTACCTTGGAGGGGAAGATCTGAGTTCAAATCCCTGCCCCAGAATGAGGATTTTGAACCTGGGTCTCCCACGACCCAAGTAAGTGTCCTTATCACTGGGCTAAAAGTGATAAGGGGGCCACCACCACCACCTCCTCCTCCTCTGTCCAGTTTGTGAATCTTTCCCCTCTTCCCCCTGCTCCCCTCCCCCCCCAAAAAAATCTGGTTTAAACTATCAGCAAAGCTGTGTTAAATTCATGAATAGTTTTGAGAAAACTCAAAACTGTATTTTGAGTTTTTTGGGACAAATTTAGCCCAGCTCTAGCTTCAGACTTTGAGAGTTTAAGAGAACCACAGGACAGAAAACTGAAGTTCCTCTTCTGGGGGCGAGGGGGGGTGTTAGTTGCTCCCCAGAAGCAGCGCATCAGGCTGAGCAAGCCAATCATTTTTCCTCTCCGTGACCAGTGCACACGCAGTGGAGGATCTCAATCCTGCCACCTCATGAGAGAAGGCTGGTTTTTGTCATCTTTCTGATTCGAAAGGAATATCCCTCCTGGCAACAGAGGGATGACTTTCCAAATGATGGTTTTATCTCCACCCCACTGCCTCTCATTTTCTTTGGCTCTAGAATTCCTTGTGTATTGATTCTGCGATGTTTTTCTATCCCTCTCATACCGTGCTCTGTTGGCTTGGACAGCTTCCCCATTACTAATGCTGAGCCTGTGAAAAGCTGTGCGTTGCTGATTTGACACTGTGAAATTTGTTGTATTTAATGCTTTTTTTTCTGTAAGGGGGTTCGTTGAAAGCTTTTTCTCTCGCTCCCTCTCTTGTTTTTTCCTGTTTCATGGCATTTTCAAGCTAATAGTGAATGTGCTGTTGCAGCAACATGTTCTGGCAGCACGAGCTTTGATCTCCTTGGCTATAGATGGAAACACCCCGGATGTAAGGCTTTTATTTCTTTTATTTTTATCTTCATTTGCCACGGTCACAGCTGTTTGAGATTTGCATCCATTACATTGGGCTAAGTCACTTTGGAAAGCAAATCCTAATGGGATGTTGAGTAGATTAGGGAGATCTGTAAATTGGGCAAATCACATATTTGATTGAAAATGCACTTAAAGAACATCAAACTTCCAGCTCTGGGTCTGTCCACACTAAGAAACTTTGCACTCGAGTTCAAAGATTTAACTTCCATCTTGAACTGCGTGAGCGTAGGGCCCACCTTCCGTTCTTACAGCACATCTACATTGGGGCAATTACATCAGTGTAGAGGAGACATTTTTAATGTAGAGCAGCCATCAGTGTTTTTAAAGGCTTGATAGTGTTTTAAAGAATCTTAAAATCGAAGGACTGGAAGGGACCTTGAGAGGTCGTCTAGTCCAGTCCTCGGCACTCAAGGCAGGACTAAATATTATCTAGACCATCCCTGACAGGCGATTGTTTAACCTGCTCTTAAAAATCTCCAGTGTTGGAGATTCCAAAACCTCCCTAGGCAATTAATTCCAGTGCTTAACCACACTGACAGGTAGGAAGTTTTTCCTAATGTCCAACCTAAACCTCCCTTGCTGGAACTTAAGCCCGTTGCTTCTTGTCCTATCCTCAGAGGTTAAGGAGAACAAATTTTCTTCCTCCTCCTTGTAACATCCTTTTATGTACTTGCAAACTGTTATCATGTCCCCTCTCAGACTTCTCTTCTCCAGACTAAACAAATCCAGTTTTTTCAATCTTCCCTCACAGATCATGTTTTCTAGACCTTTAATCATTTTTGTTGCTCTTCTCTGGACTTTCTCCAATTTGTCCACATCTTTCCTGAAATGTGGTGTCCCGAACTGGACACAATACTCCAGTTGAGGCCTAATCAGTGCAGAGTAGAGCAGAACTTCTTGTGTCTTGCTTACAACACTCCTGATAATACATCCCAGAATGATGTTTACTTTTTTGCAACAGTGTTACACTGATGACTCATATTTAGCTTGTGATCCACTATGACCAGGGCCGCCCAGAGGATTCAGGGGGCCTGGGGCAAAGCAGGGGAGCTGCGGCGCTTGTACTCACCAGGTGGTGGTCCGGGTCTTCGGCGGCATTTTGGCAGTGGGGGGCCCTTCAGGTGCTCCGCGTCTTCGGCAGCACTGAAGGACCCGCCACCGAAGACCCGGGCCGCCGCCGGGCCAGGGCTTGCGGAGACCCTGTGGGGCCCAGGGCAAATTGCCCTACTTGCCCCTTCCTCTGGGCGACCCTGACTATGACCCCGAGATCCCTTTCTGCAGTCTTCCTTCCTAAACAGTCATTTCCCATTTTGTGTGTGTGCAACTGATTGCTCCTTCTTAAGTGGAGTATTTTGCATTTGTCCTTATTTATCCTATTCACTTCCGACCATTTCTCCAGTTTGTCCAGATCATTTTGAATTTTAATCCAATCCTCCAAAGCACTTGCAACCCCTCCCAGCTTGGTATCATCCGTAAACTTTATAAGTGTCCTCTCTATGCTATTATCTAAATCACTGATGAAGATATTAAACAGAACCAGACCCAGAACTGATCCCTGCAGGACCCCACTTGATATGCCTTTTCTGCATACATTAGTTGCGTGTGCATCTGTTGGTTCCGCCCACATGTAGAAGCTGTTACTTTCCCTCCACGTGCCAAGTTCATACATTACGGACCAGATTTTGCAGAGCTGCACCTAGACTCCAATTTTGCAGACTCATCTGTACTACTCCCATCATTTAATATCTCTAAGTAATTGCACCCACTAATTACATCATGAAGTTGTCTGCCTACCTAATTTACAGGTAAAGTTTCATATTTAGAAGTCTGAAATTTTGAACCCACAGTGAATCTCATGGTAACTTCATCTAAATCTGTGATGATGTTACAAATGGAGTAACATGCATTATTGCTATTGCCTATTTTTATATCCATGTACATAGTTATACTTTGCACAGGTGTCTTGCCTTTCATCTAAGGATCTCAATGTGCTAGAGACAATTAATTAATTACCTACCATGCAGGGATGTTGTGAGGCTCGATTATTATTTCCCTCATTTTATATGTGACAGAGAAAGTAAATGACTTGCCCAGGGTCACATACAGAATGTGCAGCAGAGTCAGGAATAGACACCCTCTCCCCCCCGCTCCACATCTCTAGACTCTTAGGCATAGTCTACACCTAAAAATTAGACTGACTTAGCTACATCACTCAGGGCTGTGAAATGTGATGCAGTTAGGCTGACCTAAAACCTACTGTAGACACAGCTAGATCAATGGAAGACTTCTTCCACTGACCTAGCTATCACCTCATCCATAGGTGCTGGGGGTGCTGCTGCACCCCCTGGCTTGAAGTGGTTTCCATTATATACAGCGTTTACAGTTTGGTTCAATAGCGCTCAGCACCCCCACTATAAAGATTGTTCCAGCACCCCTGGATGCATCTACACTACACTACACTGGTACAGCTGCAGCACCATACCTGTGCTGCTGTAGTGTAGACATATTCCCCCTACTCTTTGCTTTCAGCCAGGGTACTGCCTTGGAAAGGATTGGTCACACACTGTGTACATAGATACCCTACAGACATGCATTTTAAGGAGAATGTATATAGAATATTGCCTGATAGGGGACACCAAATGTGTTGATGCCCACAAAGGGAAATGCCTGGCATTTCTGCTGAAAACACACATTCTCCTTGTTGAAAAGTGACACATTCTGGTCCTTATGATCTTGTATGTATAGTTTACTGGTAAGGCAAATATGTGTGAGATCTTATTTGCCTGCAGCAAAAAAACCTGTCAGTTACTAGGACAAGATTTTAGTGGCAGGCATTCCAAATATACATTGTAATTGAGCAGTGGTACAGCTTACAATATAACGTATAATAGCTGCTATTTTAATATTTTGTAGGAGGAAAAAAAGTAGCAGTAGCAAAACAACCATGGAGGTAGCATGAAAGCATTGAAGTTTCATCCTTAAACAGAATTGTCTTGTTACTGTGCTCTGAGTTCTGAGAGGGGGGGAAAATCTAGGAGGCTGTTGTCTAATTGGTTTTTTTTGTTTTGTTTGTTAACATTGAGTGACAACTGAGGTTCAAAACCATTTGTATTTGGATCTGTCAGCCGCCTTTCATTACATTATGTGAGAGGCGACGAATGCAGCAGCATCTCGGCAAAGCATCCGGCACCCTTTCTGAAAATGTCAGCTGCAGCAAATACAGTTTAGGCGGAAGAGGGCTCACAAAACACAGCAATTTGTGTTTATGGACACCTCCCCTCCCCCTCTTTCTCAACACACCCCGCCTGCCTCTCATTGTGGGAGGGAGATCTTGATTGGCCCTTAAAGTACAGCTTTACTTGTCAATAGAGCTGGGTGGGAAATAATTTCCCTGTCCCGTGAATATTTTCAAGATTTCAAAATATTTCCCATTCTCTATCGGGACAAACCTGAGCCCTTTCGACATTTTTCTCAAAAAATGAGAGAGAGACGCCCACCCCAGATTAGTCAATAGCCCGGCAGTTAGGGCACTCACCTGGGATGTGGGACCAGGGAGTCTGAATCCCTACTGTGTCTGATTGGGAGGAAGGACGTGAACTCAGATCTCCCATTGGGTGCTTTACCCCCTACACTATTATTGGCTATACTAGGATGTGCACTTCTCAATCTCTCCTGTTGGACAGACCCACTTAGAATTACCTTACAACATGGTAGTTAGGGGAGTCACCTGGGATAAAATGAAAAAACGGTTTCATCAAAAAAATCCTGACTAGCTGATCTAAACTCTCCAAATTCCGTCTTAATGACTCCCACCACCTGTGTGAGATGTTATACCCACTTCATAGATGGATAAATAGAAGCACAGAAAACTTAAGAGTTTCCCAAAGTAACACACTAAGGAAATCGCAGAGCTAAGAATAGAACTGCATTCCTCATGCCCAGTTCCCCTACCACATACCCTCTCTTCTGGGGTTTCATGTTGGATGTATAATTAAGTTTCTTGCAATTTCCAATTTTTAAGAATATTTGCACTTGTACAGTCTCTTTATCCAGGGATCTCCACCAGTGAATACAGTTTAGCAATGTTAATTTTAAGATTGCATTCCTGCTACAGTGTACATTTGAAGTGCTCTTCAGTATTAAAACTGAACGAGTTAGGAGTAGAGCTAGGCAAAAAAAAAATTGGTGACTCGTATATTTGACCAAAAACTAATTGCAGTTTTGGGTTGAATTTGGTGAAAAGCTTTGGCCAAAAAAAAGTGGTGGGGGCAGGGCAAAAATCCCAAAATGTCAGTTTCATTTTGACATTTTTAAAATGAAAAAAAGAGGGGAGAGGGTAAAATACACCAAAAGAAGAAAATGAAACATTTCATTTTGGGTCAAAGAAACGATTTTGTTCAAACCTGAAATGAATTTTGTTTGTGGGGGGAGGGTTGTGTTGTTTTGGTGAGAGAAAAAATGAAATATTGTCGTTTTGAGTTGTCCTGAAATGATTTATTTTATTTTCTAGATTTTTTTGGTTCAGCCACCATACCACCAAAAAAAAAAAATTAAAAAAAATCACGTATTCACTTAGCTCTAGTTGGGAATTGTTTTTACATTTTTTTTAAAAAGGCAAAATCTAACCTTGCAATAGGTAACTCCAAATATCAGGGTTCACTGTTTGGAGTTAGTGGGTAGCTTCACTATTTTAATTATTCTATCCATTGTTGGGAACCATGTCCTCAAAGATAGCAGCTTCTGAAAACAAAGCTATGATATAATTTCTAAGAGAGACTTCTGGGAGTAGTAGTTTCCAAGAATTATGTGAAGAGAAAGTGGCCTTTGCTGGTTTGGGGTACCCACAGATAGGGTATTTTTGAGGATAACCACAGACCCTTGGTAATGGATATCTCCAATAATATGTCCCATCTCTGCGTAGGCCACAAGTCATTTACCAAATGAAGCTTAAAGGAATAAAAGCCCTGTGTAGCGTCTTGGCAGTGTTAAGTCAACAATGAAAGATTCCTCCTTAAAACACAGCAAATATCAGAAATGGGAAGAGACAGATTATAAGAGAGAGTCTAGAGAGTTGTAGGTTAACCTCTGTGGTTTGAAATTAATGGGATCATTTGTGAAGGAAGAAATTGAAAGTTCAAGGTACTCTGAGGCAGTTGTTCTCAATTAAAAGGACCTACTGTGGACTGAGTGAAAGTTACTTGTGCCTTATGAGCTAGTCATTCCTGTAGAAACGGCAGGGCTGGATGAACAACATTGGTGATAAGACACCGCTCAAGTCAATGCAATGCCTGTCTAAGGATGGTCCTGTGATTAAAACACAGAAGTAAGAGTTGAGAGATGTGGGTTCAGTTCCAGCTCTGCCATGCAGGGCCGCCCAGAGGATTCAGGGGGCCTGGGGCAAAGCAGGGGAGCTGCGGCGCTTGTACTCACCAGGCGGCAGTCCGGGTCTTCGGCGGCATTTTGGCGGCGGGGGGCCCTTCAGTCGCTCCGCGTCTTCGACAGCACTGAAGGGCCCCCCACCCACCGAAATACCGCCAAAGACCCAGAGCGACTGAAGGGCCCCCCAGCCGCCGAAATACCGCCGAAGACCTAGAGCGACTGAAGGGCCCCCGAGCCGCCGAAATACCGCCGAAGACCCAGAGCGACTGAAGGGCCCCCCGCCGCCAAAATGCCACCGAAGACCTGGACCGCCGCTGGGCCAGGGCTCCCTATGGGGCCCGGGGCAAATTGCCCCACTTGCCCCCCCGCCCCCCTTCTGGGCAGCCCTGCTGCCATGAACTTTCTGACTGACATTGAACAAGTCACTTAACCTCTCTGTGCTAGAACCTTGCAACCTGACCCCAACCCAGAGCAACCCGATTACTATAAGAGTTGGGTTCTGATTGGGTTGGATCAGATCAGAAAGCAACCCAACACTCTTGGACTTGAGTTGGGTAGGCTCCATGCACCTTCTCCTCCCTGCAGGGTCAGCGCAGCAGCAGCTGCACGTCCTGCTCCTGTTGGCCACCACCACCTCGCTGCACTGGGCATGTGCTGTGGAGTGAGTGTGCCGACTAGTCACAGCACGTGCCAGGGAGGTGGCAGCAGCCAGCAGGAGTGGGGCACGCAGCTGCCGCCTCACTGACCCCCCCCCCAACAGAAAGTGATCATGAGCACAGTGCATGGGGAGTGGGAAGCCCCCACCCAGGCTGACCCCCAAGGATGAGGTGACAACGGCCGTGGTGATGATGCAGATTGGTGGGGGTGTGAAAAAGCCTCAAGACTCTCGGTGTGGGGTTGGGTTGTCCTCAACTTGGTTTTGAGTCTGGGTCAAGCTTTAAAATTAGGCTTGAGCAGACCTTTACTCTGTGCCTCAACTTCCCCATCTATGAACTGTGGCTAATAGTTTCCCATCTCAGTGTGTCCAGCAAACTTTCCATGTGTGAGTTTAAGCAGGTGTCTGGAGCTGAAGGCTTTGTGTGAAATTAGCCACTGCGACAGCAATTTGTAAAGTGTGAATAGAAAAAAAACGCTTCTGACTACAGTGATTCCAAAACCCACCACCAAGGCTGACACTAATTGACGTTCTTGTTGGCAGTGTGTCACGGAGGATCTATCTAGTTTAGGAGTGAAACACGTTAGTAGAGCAGTGCCTCTACCCTGGCTGTGGGTATCCATCACCTCTTGTTGGACACTTCATGTGGTGGGCTTCAGTATCCAGGACTCAAGTATCAGGGGGTAGCCGTGTTAGTCTGTATCTACAAAAACAACAAGGAGTCTGGTGGCACCTTAAAGACTATCTGTTAGTCTTTAAGGTGCCACCAGACTCCTTGTTGTTTTTGTAGTATCCAGGACTGTCAATGCAGCCTTGTGCAGGAGTCTTAAATCTAATGGAGATAAAACATTCCAGTTTAAGGGAGTGACAAATTACCATCCTATTCCAGCGCAGGTGCTGCCAGATGCACTAGGGGCTGCAAAGTAGGGCAAACTGAGGCTGGGGACCTTGTGAATTAACTCCCTCCCTAAGCCCACCAGAAACCATCCGTAAAGGCAGAAAAATTAAGTCAATTGCAAAAGTCTCTACAAAGGCCTCGGGGCCTGATGTGTTGGAATACTCTGTTCTCACTGAAATAGGAGAGTTTGTAAATTTACCTTTTTTTAAAATTGCTTCCTTTTTAAAAAAATCCTTCACTGGTGACTCTTTCCCACCCATGTGCCTAGAGGGATATTTCATATATCATTGTCCTTCCCGCTCCCAGGTGGCCTGGTTTCTTTTAATTTTATTTAATTGATTATAACTAATTGACTCTCGCTTTGGGGACTGGAGGCTTCTGAGCCTGCTGGGGGTTTTTTTTATTTTATTGTTTTTGCAAAGTTATTTCTCAGGACATGAATTTCAAAGTTGCTCTTAACAATTAGAGGAACGTTATTAACTCCCCCCACGTTAATGAACAGAAGAGGAGCAGCTCTTCTGGCAACTGGCAAGGTGGCCCCACTTGACTCTGTTATTTTGAGGGATCAGCAAAGGAGCTGCCTGGGGAAATTAGCTTTTTCACTGCAAGTGCACAATACGACGGGTTGGATAACGGATAGTGGTGGGGATCCATTCAGAAAGAATGGACATCATGCTGCAAAGGTAACTGCCTGTCCTGGCAGCAATGAGAGGAGGCAGCGTGCTTCATTTGTTAGTACTATTGACTCCTAGTCCTAAATTCCAATCCTGGTTCAGTCACAAATTCACTCTGTGGCCTTGGGCAAGTGTGGTAGAGTGCTCAGAGGGCCAGGTGGCCTAGCAGTTAGCGCACCAGATGTCCAGCCCTTACTTCCCTGACCAGGTGGCAGTGATCCCTGGTTCCTGATATTAGACCGAGAAACTTCTGGCCTCCAATGGCATCTGGGCCTGAGCCCTTAAGAGCATATGGTAGCGGGACCTGAGACCCTTCCCCTCCACCAGGATCCTCCCCTGTGCGAAGCAATACCTGCAGGGCCCTCCTAGCAGAGTCTAAGTCCACTGCCCTGCACTTCCTACTGATATCCCTTCAGTTTTTAATGTGGCTCCTACAGCCCAAACTCTCTGTAGGGGCTCACCTGGAATAGCGCCCCCTTCTGGACTTTGTGTTGTCCTGCCGCAGTCCCAGGTCCCTCTGGGCAAGGCAGATGTAAGGTTGGAGGGGGCCTAGCCCCACAATATCCTTACAGTTAAAGAGTACAGGTCACTCACTGCTGGGCGTTCCTTAGTCTCCTCAGCAGTCTCGGATGCAGTGCTGCTCCCCGCTAATTGTCCTGGTCTTCGGACTTGTAGCGAAGCTCCACTCATACCAAGAGGCAGTGCTACCTCTTTGCCAAGCAACCCTAAATTGCGCCAGGTTCTCTCCTTTTCTTCTCCCTCCAGTCCTAGCACTGGCTGCAGGTACAGCTGGGCTGGGCCAGCTGGGCCCATAGGCTCTCCTTAACCCTTCTTCTGCTGCTGTGAAGTTTTTCTGCACCATCATAGCAGGTCATTTAGGGCCTCATTCAGTCAGTAGACTCCATTGAAGTCAACGGGATTCAGAGCTGGCTCTACGCAACTCCTCTGTGTCTTAAGCTTGTTGACACTTAAGATAGGCCAAGATAGATTTTTAAGGCTTGCCTAGGAGCAAGTTTCCCAAGATGCTTTGCAGATAAGATAAAGATGTCTAATGCAGAGTGGAATGTTACTGGCAGTAACCCTTAACCTAGTTTGAAAGCTGTTTTCAGATCTATATATATTTCATAATGTACTAGCTTCAGGGTGTATAACAGATGAAATTATCCCCCCAGAAGGCATAAGTGTGGAGTTGCAGTGGTACAGGGAACCTTGGCAATAACCCAGACAAGAAGTGCGTGCCAAAAAGAGGAAATAGATTAGGACCAGAATGATGCACAATAAGGGTAACGAGTATAATTGCCCCTAAATCACAGGGGAAGTAAGACCATGGGCAGGCTGAATGCAGACTCAGAAACTACAGGGAAGATCGTCTACAGCTGTTGGTAACTGGGTGTCCCTCTGTGTATGTGCTGTCTTTACTAATTGTGTGGTTAATAATGCCAATCAAAGCTGACTTAACCAAGGTTCATTATTATCAAATGAATCTGAATGCAAACTAGGTTACCAACTAAATATATAATCAAATCAAGAACTCTCATCAGTCATTGGCTATTGATTGGTTATTCATTATTGACGAATTGTTAATGATCAATGATCAATAACTTTATCCTCACTGCTTTTTTTATTAAAATAAAGTGTGTTTCTACCATTTGTTAACTAATGCTTGTTAGCTATCCTGCTCTAAAATCCTAGTGGAGGTAAGGTCCTGTAATTTTTTTTCAATGGATTCCTGGTCTGTGACCAGGGCTCCTGAGTGCTATGATAATATAAATAATAGTAATGCTTCTACTATGGGTTAAAAGCATGTGCGGTCAACCATTGGCACACGGCACATTGCTAACTTCATCCAGCTACCTCTTGGTAAAAGCTACAGGTGTCTGGTCTCCACTAGGGTTTTGCAGCATGAGAGCTATTGCATGTTCGTTATCTCACTGTCAAAAGAAAAGCGCCTTTTTGGCAGTGAAGACAAAACTTTCCCTATCTTTGCCATCAGCCTAATGATACTTAGTTTCTTATGTAAAATGCCTTGAGATCCTTGAAAGCAGAGGGTTATAGAAGTGAAGTGTTTTTATAAATAATTATCATTACTGCTGAGACACCTGGCTAAACTGTACAAACCAAATTGCTACTTAATTAGGCTTCACAATATAGCAATTTCTTACCTTGGTTCGTTCTTTGGGAGCAATGCCTCCCTTGAGTGGGTGAGGTGGGGAAAGACTGTGGCCTTTATATGTATCCCAGGAAAAATAATTATTTAGTGGTGGGGAATGAATCATTGCATATGATTTCCATATGGTATTTGATCAGAAGCTGCTTTTTCTCATTTCTGGCTTCTATTTCAGATGTGGCTAAGGGAAGGAGGACTGCGGGCAATTCCTCACTTCTGAACAAGGTCTTGATCAAATTACCTGTGCAAGTAGTTATTCTAGATCAGGGGTCGGCAACGTTCGGCACGCGGCTCGCCAGGGTAAGCACCCTAGCGGGCCGGGCCAGTTTATTTACCTGCTGACGCGGCAGGTTCGGCCGATCGCGGCCCCCACTCGCCGCGGTTTGTCGTCCCAGTCCAATGGGGGCGGTGAGAAGTGGCGTGGGCCGAGGGATGTGCTGGCCACGCCTTCCCACCTGGGACAGTGAACCGCGGCGAGTGGGGGCCGAGATCGGCCGAACGTGCCGCGTCAGCAGGTAAATAAACTGGCCCAGCCCCCTAGGGTGCTTACCCTGGTGAGCCGCGTGCCGAACGTTGCTGACCCCTGTTCTAGATGGTCTTTTTATGGTAAAAAAAAAAAGGCATTTTCTTTATGGCATGATGCTATTTTCATTAATGTGTTTGGTTTTATTACGCCCTTCTCTGTGCTCCTTGGCGGGCACTGCACTTGTTTCCCTGTTATCCTTTGTGAATTAAGAGTAAAATATGCAGGCTTCCTGCCATGCCTTGTAAGCTGGTAAGTTGTTGGGCTTTTGTTTTCTGTTTTGTTTTGTTTTTTGAAGATGTGCTTTACCCAATAGCGCCATCCGCTGGAAGTCATGTCATTCCATTGCTTAGAGTTGCACAGGGGAAGCATGGCTACAGAGAAGTGAGAGCTTGCAAATCTCTGCCAAGGGGGCAAGTTCACTTTTCATTTAGCAAATGCAAAAGCCGCCTGCTCGCTTTGTTTGTTAGCTTTCACAGGCACAGCCTCTTGTTGGTCTGCCCACATATCTCCTCTTTAGCAGCAGCACTGGAGAGAGATCTTCAGAGCTCCCTGTGTTTTTTTGTTCGGTGGACTTTGGGTCTCTCTCTCTCTCTCTCTCTCTCTCTCTCTCTCTCTCTCTCTCTCTCTGAACTCTCTCCCCAGCCACTTTGTTCCCACCTCCGGCTTTTTTTCTAGCACATCTCTTTTTTTAGTTGGTCTTGGCTGTCACTTGCACTCCACCTCCATTCTAGCTCTCCCCCATTATCATCCACACACCTTGACCTGAGAGCAAGTCTCTCTGGGAACTGGAAGCCCAGCCCACCTCAGGAGATCACAGCATCTGAAAGAAAAAGTTTCCCTCATGTTTTCAGCCTCTTCAAGCCCAACATGAAACACAATGAATGACCTGAGATTTCAGGAAAGATTGTTGGTGGGGAAATACTGGTTCTGTACAAACTCCATGTGAGCGACTTCCCACAGCACTCCTCAGAAGTCGAATGCATGCTAGCATGGTTGTCTGCAATGAAACAAATACCTCTTATATCAATAACTGTCTCTATATATACGCCACCCCAAAACATAGACAGAAATATAGTGAAGCCTTTAAAAATGAACAATTGACAAATTAACAAGCTTGGGAAGAGAATATTAAATGGAAAATTACCTGGGGAAACCACGCTGTGTGCATTTCTATGTACCAAATCAAAACTCGATTAAATAGTAAAACACACATCTCTTGAACTAGTCTCTGTTTGCAGATTAGGTCTTGTTAAACTTATTGCTCCAAAAGTCTCTTCCGTTATCTATTGCTGTTCCAATCTGAAAAAGAGACAGTAAATGATTTCCATTGATTTCCTCAAAGTTCTTCGTGTCTAAACATTTTATCAGCAGAAGCAGATCCTGTATTGTAAAATGATACAACCGTTCTCTAATCCTTTCCTTTATGGGCTTTTGTTCTGGGTCTAGCACATTTTCATAACAAGCTGATTTTCTCCCCTAACCTTCCTTTCTCCATGCACAAACCCTCTGGTATTCTGTGGGAGTTAAACGAGTGACTTAAAGAAATAATAAATTAACACACAAAATAGTACTTGCATTGACTCTCGCATTTTTCCCCCACTTAGGAATTCCAGAGTCTTGGGACACAGATGGAAAGAAGTTAGTCATGACAACACAGTCACTTGGTTGGCTTTTTGGACAGAAAACGTACAAGGACCTGTCAGGTACATCATGCTGAAAGCCAGCTCTAAAATGAAGGTTAGTAATGCCCCAGGGTTAAAAAAACAAAAAGCCAACAGGAAACCTAGATTCATAGGAATTAGAGGTGGAAAAATCCTCTTAATCTTGCCATTCAGAATTCATTGTAATTCTCAGAGGGAGGACACATTGGATACCAGACTGGTACCAAACTTGATCTTAGCCCAAGATACATGGGTATTGAGTCGATGTGCAAAGCAAAGACAGAAGCTTGACCCCACGCATGATGATGATTTTGCTTCAAGTGTCTGTATCCTAAAAATAGCCTCAAAATGGAGAACTGGGCAGACAATCTCTATACAAAGGTCCAAGGTGTGAATGGGCCGGGTGCCTGAACGCTTAAATAAGTTCTCTCTAGACCCTGTTCAGTGGTGTTCAGCTTGAAATGAGGAGGAGGAGGAGGAGATGTCCATGCGTGGAGCTGGGGATGGGATTCCCTGCTTGAGGAGACGTACTTGAGCTAGGTCTCGGTGAACTAGTGAGCTAAAAAAGAAATGTAGCTGCAGCAGTGCGAGCTGGAGCCCAGGCAAGCCACCTCCAGCGTGTGCCCATAGCGCGGGTATGTCTCCTCAGGCTGGGAATCGCACCCCCATCACGAGGTGTAGACGTATCCAGAGGAGCATTCTCCTGTCTCTGGCGGGAGTAATCTCATATCTAGAGTCTGCTAACCTCTCCTGGCCAGGGATAACATGGGGAAAGATTGGCAGCTCCAATACCATGCCAATAAAACCTTTATGAACCCCACACCATTGTGAATTCTCTTTGTCTACGCACACAGAAAACTGCTCAGTTCAGATACTGTGTGTTGGTGGGACGTTTGCAGAGCCAAAGTCAAATTCGATTGGAAACTCTTCGGAGCAGGGACTGGGTCTTCATGTGTATTGTATACGATCTAACACAATAGGGCTTCATTGCTATTTAGGGCCTTTGGGCACTAGCATATCTAAATATGAGATACTGCTGATAATGGGCCTGAACTGAGGATAATGAGTGTGGTCCAATTTCTAGGTCTGTGCATCCAGTGATTTTCAGCAGCACTCACCCTGCTCAGTTCTATTTTAGTGGTGATTATGCTGTAGAGTATCAGATTCACAGATGAGCTCCGATCATATGGAGCTCATTTAAAAAGTGCTCTCTGAAATATGTTCCAAATATGGTTTGAAATAATCCCGCTTTCCTTCCTTTTCCTGTCCCTGCTGTGAATCCCTCTGCAGAACATCTGAACTAGGCGACTTCCGGTGTCTGTCCATTTTTCTAGAGCATCTCTTCACAAACTAATACTTCAGTCCAATGGTTCTGGTACACTGGTGTCCTGGAGCTTAGCACTGAAAATATTAGTCACTAGGGCTTGCTTTGGGCCTTGTGCATTGTAAATGAAGTGATCTATTCAAAGGGGAGCTAGATGCTAAGATTTACCCTCCAGGATCCACATCAACCCTTGACAGACAGTAAGAACTATTTATGCCCTTAGTAAAACATTCCTTGCAGATGAACGACAGTTATAGTAACTGGTCTCGGGGTCTATTTTAAGCTGCATAATGTACTCAATATCCTTTGATTATAGCAGAGATTCCAGCTGTATTTGAAGAATGCTCCCAGTGTATAAATGTGCTGCAAGTGTTGCAAATGTATTATTTACACCAGAGACTGTTTTTTCTAGTGCTCCTAACAGTTCATCCCCGTCCCTGAATTCCAGCCTGATGAATGACGGTGGCTCCATCTAGTGGCTGTGTGCAGGCACCAGCCGCCTCCAGCTCTGTCAGAAGCTCTGCGGCTTTGCAGAAGCGTTCCCAGTAAATTAAAAACGGGGATTGCGAGCTGCTGCTATTGTGACTTGTGAATATTTAAATTCACATAAAAATTGTCCCCCATTGTTTGGTAGAGCATTGGACAGTTACAAACACCAACTCTCTGTAGATCTCTTAATAGCACTGCATATATGGTATCTGCCAGGTTTGAGGAGTTTTCCACCAGGGGTTGCTCAGTTGTCTCTCACTGTAGAACTACATGTATCTCTGTCCCATGCAAACCTGGAATTATCAATTATAAACTGACCTCAGAACTTCTGAATGGAGAACTGGAGGCTAAGATGTTGCTTTTGATAAATAAATGTAATCATCACCCCACATGCACCCTATTTCAAATCTTTGGCTCCCTACCATAGTGCTGGGTGCTATGGGATGGGCATTTCAGGAGTCCCGGTTTGCATATGATGGGTACTATATGTGGACAGGCCACAATGGGTCAATTGTACATAGTGCTGCCCTCTGGATTTCTAAACAACCGAGGACAAATGAGACAACCAATGTTTTGTGCAGCCAATCCCCCTGCAGTGGTCTCCTGACTTAGTGCACGCTTGCCCTTTGGGGAAAATGATTCCACTGAATTGCCTGCACGCGTCTGCATTTCCTGCTGCCCTTTGATAGCAATGGAGGGCAGCCGGATATTGGGGATCTTTCCATCCATCCACAAGAAATGACAATCCTGGGCATCCTTTGTCATCCTTTTAAAAGTCAAGGCTGTGTCCATAATTCATTCCCCTGTGCCAGGTTAGAGGCAGACGTCGGGTCAGTGGGTACTTTATGTATTGTATCATATGACTTGCAATAGCTGCGGACACAATTGGACGTGTGAAGTTCTTAGCAGGTAATGTCATCCCTTTTATTCTTTCCCCCACTGAAGTGAATTTAGTGCTGGAGAAAGATGTCAGGCTTCCGGCCCTGTCTTTAACCACCAAGCAGGCATGAGAGGGAGGGAATGGGAGGATCCTAATTCTTTTGTTTTCCTTTCAAATCTAAGTCTCTTGCAAGACTTCTTGCCCCAGGGAGATACTGCGAAAGGTTATTAGGCGAACCTTCTTTGCAATGAATTGCACATGAATAATTCAAGCCCCTTCATTAGCATGGATCCACATCACCTCAGTTGTCACTCACCAAAGGTTACTCTTTCCATCCTTGTTCAGTTGAACTTGTCCCCAGCCACCTCCCTTTGCCGTCACCCGCACCCCCTCCCTTTTTAAATGGGGACCGGTTTTACAGAGACATTGCCTGGCTGTGCCAACTTCTTTTCCAGCTTGACCCCTCAGGACCCCTCTCATAATTCCAAAGTTCAGAATTCAGAAAGTCCCACCTCTCCCGCAGCTGTTATAGGGGGACATAGCACATTTCGTGTGTTATAGCTGTGACTCCCTGGGTACCTCCTGAGCAGACTGGCAGGTTAGCTCACCATCCTGGGGTAACAGGAAGGTGTCTCTGGCAATGGCTGATGCCCACTTTCCTACTTCGTCTTCTCTTGCGCACTGATCTGTAATAATACTTTGCAGCTCTGTAGTGCCTTCAAGCCTAAGGAAATAAGGACTTCATCCTGGAATCATGCCTATGAGGAATTTCCCGGCTAGGAGGACATGAGGCCTAAGGAGGCTGAGTAATGGGCAAGGTTACAGAGTAAGTTTCCACCAGAATCTGGGTGTAGAATCCAGATTTCTCAGCTCCCAGGCCTCTGCTTCCCCTTGTCCTTCCTCACAGTGCTATTCCAGGACTGATTCTGTACCCTGTGGTATACTGAAAACGTGTTAAAATGATAAACTATCACTTTAACTTCTCAGATGATTTCCTGTTCCCGCTTGCATGCTACAGGGCTCTGTAGAGAAGCATGAAATCTAGGTCTTTCAGCAGTCAGTCTGCAAAAATCCAGCCTACAGCAAGATGGGTTGAGTTGTACCTCTCTACTTTAGGGAGCAGCCTGCTTTGTCTCTCTCTGGTTTTGGTTCTTGCATGTTAAGGTTTTGGATTTTAAGAAATAAAGAAGAGTTACACTCAACCTTCCTGAAAGAGTGTTGTATGTTTTTAATCTACCTTCTCTGTGTGTTTTCGGTGAACATAACATACCCCTTGAGTTGCGTTGTCAAATTTAAAAGGGCAAGGAGCTGGGGAAACAAAATACAGTGTTGGTGGAAGGTCCTAGATTGACAAACCTGGAAGAGAAAGTCCTGTATTTATCCACAAAGTTGTTAGAGCATTGTCAATGGCAGTGGAAGATTCCTTACCCTGCCTGTCAATTTGTCAACTCTAGGGATTGCCACCTAAAACTCAGAGCTTGTCTGTGGTCAGTAGACAATTTTTGTATACCCATCAATCCACAGCCTGCAAGAGCACAGCTTCAAGAGAGGAGTCCTTAGTTTATGCCCTTTCAACTGAGAATCCTGAGTTGCTCCCATCTCCCTTCCCTCTATACCTCTTGTTAATGTATCTTCTTAGAGCTTCAGGCTGAGACTCCAAAAGCAATCTAAAGGATCTGGGTGCCCCGTTCCCATTAATTAAGTAACTCTGAAAATCTCTGCCTAGAGGTTGTCCAGGATAGCCTGTGAGACATTCCCTAATGACCTGGAACTCCGTGATCTAAATTAGAAACAAGATTTGTTTAGGAAAGACAGAGATCAGATTAGAACAAAAGAAACGCTCTGCATAATAAATCTAGCTCTTCTGTTTCTACAGATGGATGCCCTGTCCCAGCTTGTGCTGTTCTTCCTTGCCCACTTTAGCAGAGAGTACATCAGAGCTGCAGTCTTCCCTTTCAAGTGTCTTGAGTCCTCTCCTTACTTTCCTCTTCCTCACTCAGAGACCTATTGTACTTTTCCTGCTTTATTTGATGTGCCTAGCTTTTTATCATATCAGATGCCCCTCAACAATGTGGTGGCCCTCCTGCCTTTTCTATTGTCTCTATCCCAAATCCATTCATTCGGGGCTTTGGATAAATAATTTCCATCCTGTTCTATTCTGACAACTGTGAAGTGTATCATGCCCTATTTGTTTCTCTATCCATCGTCTCACCTTTACCACCTCAGATTTTCCTG
Source organism: Terrapene triunguis (assembly GCF_002925995.2). Lineage (NCBI taxonomy): Eukaryota > Metazoa > Chordata > Testudines > Emydidae > Terrapene > Terrapene triunguis. Next base: position 8,370,894 of record NW_020698242.1, read on the forward strand.
CCCCCATTCCAAGAGCTGTCTGCCCTTTGCGTGTCCTTAGCATCATGCCTTTGAATATTAACTGACCTGACTGGAGGCTTTAGCCTGAAGCAAACTCAATCTGATTGTAAAGATAAAGGGTTTATATGACTCTTAAGATACTGACTAAAAAATTTTAGAAGAGGTAATGTGTCATGGCCTGTTCATTCTTCACACCCCTTCGGCGCTGGATTGGGAGTCAGCATTCCTGGCTTTGTGTGACTTTAGCTTCCCTGCTGAGATTCCAGTAAGAAGCAAAGTAGTGGTGAGTTAATCTGGTGGATGTCACTAGGTTCATTTCACACAGACAACTGAACAGCTTTAGACAGGGCCAGCCTTAGCGCGCTAGGTTGGATATTAAGTGGCAAATTAAAAGTGCCCCCTTCTACATTCCATTAACAATGTCCCTGGGCCAGAAAGTCTTCCCCAGAAAAGCGGAATGATGATATCTGCGAAGGTCTCCCAGATTTGAGTTTTAGTTTAGATAAACACTGGCACAAGCAAAATGACCCTGAATTGTGGCCAAGCCTTCTTTTTAAATTTTCTTTCTGCATTTGAAGAGGAGTTTGTAAAGGAGAAAGACCCCAAAAAGAGACGCAGCTACTTTTAAGCAAAGTCTCCCTATCCCCTTTCTAGTAAAGAAGGATGTAATGTCACTGTAGCATGATGTATTGGGGCTAAAGGCAACAGGAATGCTGTCCTGTTTGTAAGGCGGCTCTGAGAGCAGGCAATGAAAAAGAAGGGGAGATGGCAGATGCTGTTGGCTGAGAACAGAGCATGTTAATTGCATCTGGAGCTCAATGGAGAGAAACATGTGGTTGAATTTGATTTCCTGGGTAAAGACTCCATCTGATATTACATCAGTGTCTGTGGAAAAGAAGGTAAAAGCAAAGGTAAATCAGCTATAAATATTGAGGAGGCAGCTTGGTCTGGGGAAAGGGCACAGGACTGGGAATCTGTGTTCCTGGCTCTGCCTCTGATGTGCTAGTCCAGGGGTCAGCAACGTTTGGCACGCGGCTCGCCAGGGTAAGCACCCTGGTGGGCCGGGCCAGTTTATTTACCTGCTGACGCGGCAGGTTTGGCTGATCGCGGCCCCCACTCGCCGCGGTTCACCGTCCCGGGCCAATGGGGCGGCGGGAAGCGACGCGGGCCGAGGGATGTGCTGGCTGCGGCTTCCCGCCGCCCCCATTGGCCTGGGACGGCGAACCGCAGCCAGTGGGGGCCGCGATCGGCCGAACCTGCCGCGTCAGCAGGTAAATAAACTGGCCCGGCCCACCAGGGTGCTTACCCTGGCGAGCCGCGTGCCAAATGTTGCCGACCCCTGTGCTAGGTGATCCTGGACCAGTTGTTTCTGGGCCTCTGGTTCCCATTCATCTGGCTTGTCTATTTATATTGTAAGCTTTTGGGGGCAATGTCTGTGGGCTCATCTGTGCGAGCAAACTGTATCCGTTTAAAGTGGTATTTTAAGCGGACTTAGTCCAACCTGTGACGAAGGTACAGGCATGCTTATTATGGTTTAAAAACAACTTACTTGCACTTGGTTTGAGTAGATTAGGAATCAGTTTAAGTGAAATCAGAATAAGCCACTATTAAAGATAAATCAGTCTATATTGCACTTTCTTCAGTTGGACTCAATTGGTTTGGAATCACACCTTAAGTTAAACTTGTGCAACAGTCCCTGTGCAGGCTGGGCCTGCCTCACTATGTGTGTGTGTACAGCACCTTGCACATTGGGGCCCTGATCTCAGCTGGAGACACAGTAATACACTAAATAATAATTTGCCCAGAAGGGCAAACGGTTCAACAGGCACCTCTTTTGCCTTGGGATGCTGGGGCTATGCAGAGCTATTTGACTCTGCCATTTGTCAACGACCTAATAAAAAACAGTTAGTGATTTTGCAAAGGGTAAAAGGATAAAGCTTGGCTATTTTGTGCTGAGCAATAACCCATTGTTGACAAGTGCCGTATTTACTAATGCAAACCCCAGGACTCAAAGTCCATCTTCAGGATGTGCTGACGGATGATATTCTGTTCTGTTTTAATAAGGTGTTTACAAATCTCCAGCCACTTATGGAGAACAAGCAAGAGGGAGATGATCTATTTGACAGGCTGAACGTTGGTTCGGGTCTCACGCAGACCCATCGTGGTGCTGATGATTAATGCTCACATAGTGAATTTGGCAGATCTTATCCAAGCAGTCTACTGCCAGATGGTGAGAGAATGCAGGGAGGCAGGAAAGAGACTCTTCAATTGCTGCTTTATGTTGTCACCAGGCTTGATGGATGGCAGAACGGGGGGAGGGAGTAACATCCATGCATGATTTGGTGGGGGCAGACAGAGGCAGGTTCTAGTCTCATGTCCCTTTCCCCATTGATGCCAAATTCAGGATAGCTCTTCAGTAAAGATCAGTTCAAGAAAAATGTTTTTCTCCAATGAGGGAAATGAGCATCCGTGGTCTCATTCTAACCCTCAACAAATTACCTTTGTTCTTCCAATTAATTTAGCCTTTGCTTAATGTGCAGCAAATGTATAATAAGCTCCAGAAAGAGACAGAAATGTTATTTCAGAAAGCTGTTTGAAATACCCCAAAGAGATGTTCCTGCAGGTTTTACCCAGTGTTCCCTCATCTGTGGTCCCACTTTAATTATCACTGAGCTTCCTTGTTTAATGCTATTTTATGGAGCACTTCTTTCCTCTCTCCTGCTATTCGAAAGCCACTGGTGTGGAAAAACCATGCAAAGTGTCACTGGGAGATTCGTGGCTGAAGGAGTTCATTTCAAAACACTTCAAAACCTAAGGAGAGGTTTGGATTCTTAAAGACTAAAACCCCCAAACACCAGGACACCGATAAATAAATAAAGCTCCACAGAAAAATGCTAAAACTGCCAAACTTGAAATGGGATTGCAGTGAAGTATGAAGTATCACCTCTCTCAAACCCACTATGTATTTCCTGGTGAGTGGCACTAAGGTTATGTCTACACCGCTATGGAAGCCTAGGCTTAGACACAGGCTTGGGCCCAGACCCCAACCCCCTTCCATCTACACACACATATCTCAGATTTGGGGTTGGACCTTGGTTCCTAGGACTCTGCGGGGCTGGCGGATCCAAGCCCAGGTCAAGCTCTGACCCAGGTTTCAAGCCTTATTGTTTTGCAGTGTAGATGCAGCCCCCTGACTCAAATTCTGGGAGTCCCAAATGTATTCCACAATCCCTTGGGCCAACTTCCTTTGTCCTCCCTATTCCAAGAATCTTCATTCAACTCCAGTGAAAACAGAAGCAACCCCCTTGGCATACAGCAGCAGCGCAGTGAGTCAGCAGTCATGGCTGTTCTCAAATTGTGGGGAGCAGGTCAAACAAAAAGAGAGGTTCATTCTCCTTTCCTCAGAGCAGAACAAGGCAAAGGGCAGTCCATGGTTGCCCCATCTTCAGTCTCCCTCCTTCACCTCTCCTCTGAGCACTAAGTCCCAAGCACCCACCAAGCCTGCCACCTGAACTATGGGTGGGAAAGCAGGAACTTGCTGGGATAGAGGCAGAGAACCTGCTGGCCACTGACAGATGCAATGAAACAGTGGAGTGAGGAAGGTCCTGCCCCATGAGCTGTCACAGCCCCTGGATACCAGTAATTTCAGCCAATTGTATTTTACCAGTGGGACTCCGGACACTTATTTTCTGCCTGCTGACTGGTGGTTGGTCCCTTTGCTGCTATCCTCAGCTTTCCCTCCTTGCCCCAGCCCAATAATAAGAACAAAGCATGTCACTATCACGGTGTGCCAATCCATCATCTCCATCAGACACTTGTCTCTGATAGCCTTTCCCCTCACCCTCTGCCTAGCTGGCATCTTCTAGACAGTAAGCTCTTTGGGACATGTCTGTACAGCGCCTAGCACAAGGGGTGCTTTGGCTACTGCTGTAATATAAGTGATAATGAATAGAGCAGCCCATCAGTCCAGGTTCCAGATGAGTCATTGCATTCCAGGTCCTGTATCCATCATGGGGAGAGACAGTGAGAGCAACTGCAGTGTTTTGAGCAGTCTTGGTGCAGCTTGCAGGCTCCTGGAAAGTTGCCAGTGTAGCTCTCAGAAGAGTTTGGGCTCTGCTGATTTACTTAGTAGAGGATGAAAAATGTTAGAGTCATTCTGGAAAATATAGGGGAAGGCCATCTTACCATCTTGCTGAGTTTCTGCTAACTGAAGATTTGGGGAACCCACTTGACTAAGTAGAGGAGGTGGAGTGGAGGTGGATCCTGA
>NW_020698242.1:8385160-8400013 GCF_002925995.2 Terrapene triunguis
GTCTCTTTTCCAAGCTGAACAGTCCAAGTCTTTTCAATCTCTCCTCAGATGGAAGCTGTTTCCTACCCCTAATCATTTTTATTGCCTTTCTCTGTAGTTTTTCCAATTCTTATAAATTTTTTTTTTTTTTTTTTTTTGAGATAAGGTGACCAGAACTGCATGCTGTATTTAAGGTATAAGCGTACCATGGATTTATATAGAAGCATTATGATATTTACTGTCTTATTATCTATCCCTGTCCTACTGGTTCCTAACATTCTGTTAGCTTTTTTGACTGCCACTATACACAGAGCAGATGTTTTCAGAGAACTATCCGCAATAACTCCAAGATCTTTCTTGAGTGGTAACAGTTAATTTAGACCTTATCATTTTGTATGTATAGTTGGGATTATGTTTCCCAGTGTGCATTACTTTGCAATTAACAACAGTTGATAAACAGCCTCTTGAAGCTTAGGGCACTGTCTCTTTTCAGTGCCCTGTTTTGAATGCACAGTACGTCATAAAAGTGAAGCTGTGGTGTTCTCGGGTGTGATATTAATGGTTAGACACTTAGAGTGACCAGATGTCCTGATTTTTATAGGAACAGACCCGATATTTGGGGATTTGTCTTATATAGGCACCTGTTAGCCCTTCTTCCCCTACCCCCTTCTGATTTTTAACAGTTACTATCTGGTCACCCTATAGACCAGGGGCCAGCAACCTTTCAGAAGTGGTGTGCCGAGTCTTCATTTATTCACTCTAATTTAAGGTTTCGCGTGCCAGTAATACATTCTAACATTTTTAGAAGGCCTCTTTCTATAAGGCTAGTTGTATGTAAACATACAACAATTGTTTAGTTAAACATTTTAAAAACCTTATTTACTTAAGAAGCTTCATTTAAAATTAAATTAAAACGCAGAGCCCCCTGGACCAGTGGCCAGGACCCAGGCAGTGTGAGTGCCACTGAAAATCAGTTTGTGTGCCGCCTTCGGCACGCGTGCCATAGGTTGCCTACCCCTGAGTTAGGCAGTCCAGGGAGCTGGCCAGCCCCAGTCTGGGGAGTCCCAGCAACTGCCAGGCAAGCTGCCGGGGAGCCAGGCAGGTGAGCTGGCAGGAAACCAGGCAAGCTTTCATCAGAAACTTGCCTGATTTTTGTCCTTAGCTTTCTTTGAATTTATACATTCCTGTGGAACATTTTGATGAATCAGCATTTTCCAATGGAAAAATGTTGTCAGAAATTTTCCAACCAGCTCTAATACGTGTATATAACACAGTAGCATACTCTCTCAAAATATGAGATGCGTGTTGCAGCAGTGCTTTGCAGACTACAGTATATAGCATCTGGGTATTCTGATTTGATCCTTAAAAAAAAAAAAAAGGGGGGGGGGGGGAAACAGTGTAGGAGTCATGAAATGAGTGGGTTGGTCTCTGATCAATATTTTCCAGGTACGAACTGCTACCTGATGAATCTGGCAGATAGAAGGGTATTTAATTGCATACTGTGTCTAAGATGTAGTGGAGTCCATTTGATAAGTCATTGAACTGAGATCTGGATTATGTTCCTGGCCCTTTCACTTAATTGCTCTGTGACCTTGATGAGACACTTCATCTCTCTATCTCTGTTTCCCCTCTTGCCCTTTGTCTTCTCTATTTAGACTGTAAGAGCAGGGACTGCCTCTTACTATCCATTTGCACAGCATCTAGCACAATGGGTCTTTGATCTCCTTCAGGGCCTCTAGCAACTACTGCAATATAAATAAAATCTGTTCTTGGGAACACTTTTATGTCCTTTACTTCAGTTCCCTTTCTACATTCATTGTCAGATTGTTTTAGATTGTAAGCTACTTGGGGCGGGCCTCTTGTCTTTCTACTTTATGTTAAACAATAGGAAGTTGGCGCTTCATATATACTATTTTAGCAGTCTAGCAAAATATCTTAATGTATCCTACCTAAACTGTTGTGTGTGTATGTATGTTCAGGGGAGAAAATACCCTTTCAATCATTTTTAAGACTTGGGGCTCCCTGCATGACTATTCCTCAGGGTTTTTTTTGTTTGTTTTTTGTTTTTTTTGTTTCCATGCTTTATTTTCCTACTGATCTAATTTCATTAACACTACGTTAGTCAGAAAAAAAAATCACAGGAAGCATCAAGTCCCATCTGACTACAGCAGGGTTTAAAAGAAACAAATCCTTTTCTACGCTTCTATCTCATTAATTTCCTTAATTGTAAACACAGAGTCAGAGTGCCTTGTGCAATAACCACATTTTCAAAGCAGCATGTGGCCCATTAAAGCCCTAACATCTGAACTGCTATTATAAAGGTAACCAAATAGTTAATCTGAGTAGAGTTTTTAATGTAGTGTCCACTAGAAGGCACTGTGTGCTAGAGAATTATAATCTTCTGAAAATACCTGATGGAATAATGTAAGTAATTCCACCCCAACACCAGCATGAGCACCTGTGATGCAGTTTAGTATTGTTTTGGGGAGAGGATGGGCAGCGTATTTAGCCTTGATCCCAAATACTTCACATCAGAGACATTAAGATGCTAATTTAAAACCTATTTTCTTATGGGCTGGATAACGTATACCCCTACGCTGAAAATAACAAACAAATGACAGTCTGAGAAGAAGGATGGCCCAGTGGGGTCACTAGCCTCAGACTTGGGAGACTTGGTTTCAATTCCCTGCTCTTCCAAAGACTTCCTGTGTAATGATGGGCAAGTCGCTTAGTTTCTCTGTGCTTCAGTTCCTCATATGTAAAATGAGAACAATAGCACTTCCTTACCTCCCAGGGGAGTTGAGGATAAATCCATTAAAGATGGTAAGGCGAAGGGTGGCCCAGAGGGGAGGGGAAAAGAGGGCAGTTGGCCCCGGGCTGCCCATTTGAAAGGGCCCCCAAACCACGTGGCATTGTGAGCTGGTGCACAGGGTCACCGCACCAAACCTGAGTTGTGCTGCGAGCCTGTGTACCAGGTCGCAACACCCAGAGAGGGAAATGGGGTGGTGGGCCCAGCCCCATGGGACAGGAGACACCATTGTGGAGTGAGTGCAGGGTAGGCTCACTGTTCAACCCCTGGGGTCTCCCCTCCATGCTTTTACACCCTTAGTGTTTGGTTTCAGATTTTGCCCTGGCACCCCCAAAAACCTGTGTGGCCCTGGTAAGGTGCTCAGATGCTAGGGTGATGTGGGTTATATAAAGACAATAGGTGGATTTGGGGGGGGGATTATTAAAAATGGATGTAGTAAACTTACAACAAAGTCTTAAAGTATCCAAACAGTGGCAAAGTTATTCTCTAATCTCTTTATTAAACTTGGGATGGCTGCTATTCTTTAAAAAACGTGCTTCTTGGTATATAACATCTTCTGTCCATTGCATGCCCTGACATACCATCCTTAGCCAAGTCCTTCATACTTTCCAAGTCTCTCTCTAGGAGGATGTGACATGCATGAGGTCAGTTTAACACATTTTTTCCCCTAATTAAGCTAGCATACAGGAAAAGAAATGAAGATAAAATCTACAGTAGCTCTAATACAAAGCACTACTGGGTTTGGACATCTCCATTTTGTTACCTATCCAAGAAATAAAGGGTGATTGTAAATATGTTGTTTCTGTTTAACTCAGACAGTAAGTTTGCTGTTTTTTGTCTCCCTGGCCCCCCCTGCTCCCTCAGTTAACTGATTTTGTTTTTGTTTGTCAAATTTTCTGGATTAGAATTTAGTGTTTTGTTGAAAAACACAAAAACAAACAACATGACTCATGAACAAAGAGTAGAAGCTAAAAAGCATAAGCTGGTTATGAAAAGACTACCAGGAGGTAGAATCTGAGATCCAAACTTTTGGGAGGGATGGGGATGGGGGTGGGTGGGGGGGTGTACCATGTGATAAAGCTTTTCCTTAAGTTTTAGAGACCACTTCCAGCTAGAGCTGTTTAGGTATTTTTTGACAAAAGCATTTTTTCATTGAAACTGATGAAGACTCAGTTCAAGTCCAGAGGAGGGACTTAAACCTGGGTCTCCCATGGCCTGAAAACACACACCACAACCTCAACGGCTAGGCACATGGGGCCATAAAGCAACTATGGTATAACTCTGCATTTCCTCCTTTTTCTAGGTTTGTGTCTCATCTTTAACTTTGACCTTCAAGTTTCTTCTAAACATACCATGTATATTATGACCTCATGTGCTACAATTTGCAATACAGGAGTCACAACGTTAACCTATTTTCTTGGCTATACACACACATGGGGTGTACAACAATAAGGTAGTGAGCAGCAATTTGCATTGGTGACTAAGAACTGCAAATACTTTGTCGAGCAAATTCATATTTAGTATAGAGAAAAATTGGGTTTAAAAACAGGTTGTAAATGATAGCACCTCTACACAACCTATTTCTGAACAAACAGAAGCAGATGGACCATTACTGTACTTTAGTTTACCAGATTTGCCTGTTACTTTGGGCTATGCTCATTTATTAGGGTTACTCTGCTGGGGGGGAAGGGTTCTGTAATTCTATCAATAGACTGCTTGTGTCACTTGTGTTCTCATACGGAGCTCTACTTCTCCCTTCTGCAAGTTCCCTCCCAATGGAGCTATCCTGCAGGACCTAGGTTCCCCAGGGCTGGGTTCTTCCAGCCCCAGAATCAGATGAACACAGACACATTAAACAGAGCATGTCTGAGCAGGCTGGGTCAAGCAGCACTTCCAGGCTGCCACCCTCATATGCCCCAGGTTCAGCATGTCCCTATCCCCACTTTCACGTTATTGTTCTGGTAAGCAAAGCGATGAGCAAACCCCACAGGATTTTTAGGCGCTGCAGGGATCTTTAGCTTAGGTCCAAGGAGCATTGCTGCAGAATGAACGGGGAAGCCAAAAAACCTCCATGAGGGAGAGAGAAGCAACCAGCTTAACCATGAAAATTATTTATTGCCAGGTAACCATACAAGGGGAGCGAAACAAACAATTGTTTGTTATAATATTAAATCTAACTTACATTTGATCAGTCAGGTTTAGAAAACTATAACTGATCACACAAGTCAGGGTCAGAAGGCTATACTGAGAGAAAGATGGGTTCTCACCCAGAGTTTCCAGGTGGTGGTGGTAGCTGAGAGTCAGGAGAGCTGGAGACAGGCAGAACCCCCAGCATGATCCATCAGGAGAAGATGAAGTCCCAATGGAACTGATGCAGATCTTGGATCCAGGCACGAGAGCACTTATTTGAGCTTGAGTAGGGGTTTTTGTGGGGAAAGAACAATGGTTCAAGGGAGAACACTAGATTTGTTTATGGGTAAACTGGTGGCTCAAGGGAGGATACCAAAGTTGTTTTGTTCAGGCTAGACAATAGGAACTGATCATTCCTGGCTATGGGTGGTGTCCCTTCGAGGGAACACACAATGCAATTAGGCAGCTTCAGTATTTTTGATACCAATAAAGGATTATTACTAGAATTGGTCTGATAACTGCTGAGCTGGGTGTGTGCAGGCATGGGGTTCATTAACATCTGGAGCAGAGATCCCCCATTATGCAGTGCTTCCCTGCTTTTCTGGTCCCAGAGTTCAGTGCGGTTCTTGCCTTGGAATCTCTGTTCTCCATTCTATATGCAAATGGAGATGCCTCCCTTTCCCATCTCTGATGCAAATGAGGCTAGGGGAGTGTCCTTCATCCGGTCACCCTTGTCCCAGGGCTTTAGGTGTGTCTTCCATGGCCTTTTCATTGCTTTTTGTAAGTCTGTCTTCTGATCAGTTTTGGTTCAAGCAGAGGCTGGGGGTGGAAGGTCTTTCGTGAGTCAGACAGGCTGGGTACTGTGCCCTGGTTTCCTAAGAACACAGAGCTGATTGGTACTTGAACCTCTTGCCTAATACATTAAATTGGATTTTGGCACTTTCCTAACTGTATGTGTAACGTTTAATGTCCATGGCAGACACTGTTCTAATTACAGTCCTATTCCAGTAGCGCTTTCTACACTAAACACAAATGCTGGGAGTTACCGAGAAAGGAAATGGTTCAAAGAACAACATTGGCACAAGTTGAAAATGGTTGGTGACAATAGTCAGTTTCCTAAAAATTTCTATTGTGTATACTCCATTTCTCTGTCCCTTGAGAATATAGGAATCTACAAATTGCCATACTGGACCAGACCTGTACTTTATATAGTCCAATATCTTGTCTCTGACCACAGCCAGCACTGGATGCTGTAGAAGAAAGTGCAAGAAACTGCACAGTAGACAGAGTAGGGATAGTCGACCTTCCATGAAGGTTTCATCCTAACAGAGTTCAGTTTAAGCCCTGAAGCCTGAGGTTACATCCCTTTCAAAAATTTTATTAGCATTAACTACTGTAACTCTGGATGTTCTTGTTACCCATATAAATGTCCATGCACTCTGATTCTTGTTAAATTCTTCACCTTGGCAGCATTGTGTGTGTGTGTGGGGGGGAAATAATAATTTTATCAGTTTTGAAATTACATTTCAATTTAACTGAATATCCCTCCCTCCCCCCCCCCTTTTTCCCCCTGTTGAGAGACAGGGACAACAAATGCTTCCAAATCGACAATATCTAGACTATTCATTATTTTATATACGTTTATCGTGTCCCCTCTTATTTACCTTCTTTCCAAGGTCAACAATCTCGTTCCAATCTCTTCAGATTTTTTTTTCCATACACATAATCCTTACTGAATGCCACACCAGGTCTGACAATAGCTCTGCCATGGCAAAAGTTTACAAGCAAAATAATGTCAAAGCATAATTTCCTTATTTCCAGAGGATTTGCCAAATGCAAATGCTATTTTGTGTAACCTATCCTCCTTGGGTTCACAAGAACACGAACACACACACACACACACACACACACACAGACTAGATTCCTGAGCTGTTTAATATGGCTGTGCAATGAGAACATACATTTTCTTATAGCTGTAACATCTATAACATCAGTATCTCAGACTGCCAACTTCACGGTTTTCTAGATTGCATGACTTCTTTTACAAGAAGTCCTTAACTCAGAATTTGTGGTAAATGTGGAACAAAATAATTCAGTCTACTTCTCTTGCTGATTTTTAAGCAACATGTGTGTTTGAAGGCGATTCATAAAAGCAATGTACAGTATTCACCAGTCAAATGGCTGTTAATCCATCAATGAAGGGGGAAGGACAAGATTTATATTGTAAACTGTCAGATATACTGGAACCAGGCCCCTGGTTACAGCTTCTTACCAGCTAATCATATAAACATGGCATCCCAACTGGAATTCTCAACCTTCTGATTCCAAGAGAGGCCCATCCTATCCTTGAGTTAAAGGATAATCCGTAAAAGTAGGGCTTCAATACTGTTTTTCAGGCTAGCTGCTAGGATGAGTCAGACAAACTCTGAAGCAGATTTGAAATTCGATCCTGTAGTATGCAGAAGCCACCATATTACCAGGCATGGAGAGTTGGAACAAAACTAAATCAAAACATTACATCAATATAGACTATAGATATTATAGTAAGTCTGAATCAATAAAACTAATACTGCTTTGTATTCATGTAACCCTTAAAATGTTGAGAAAGGAACCAAAATCTAAATCTGAAATACAGATTTAAGATATAAGGCTGTCCAATATTTTAATATGCTAGGGGATATAGTGGAGCTGTGAACTTGGACCCAAACCTAGTAATGGCATTTGCATGCAAAATTTTTGTTTGCCAATGGCAATTTTCTTGTCAAGCTTTTATTTAATGCTGTCTGGGTGTGTATTAGCCACCCCCCTGTCACACTGTGTTGATATGCATTAGATCTAAGTTAAGCTGTTTTTGAGTTTAGCAGGAAAGACTTACTGTATTCAGTCACTTTTGCCTTTAATTGATGAATTGTAAAAGAAATCAAACCAGAAATGCATACCTGTAATCTGTGATGTTATAAAAGTAGTCATTAGCAGGAATATATGTGCAGGTGTTTCATATTAAAATATGCAGAATACTTCAGTTCTATATTAGAGATGATTGATTAAGCTGTACATTTAAATACTAATCTCTGACAATCTTCATATCTTTAAAAATATTTCATCTCAAGCTGTACACTAATTTTTTTTTTAAATTAGCATCAAATAGAAACCTTAATTTATTCAGATATTGATAACTGCATAGTCGCTACTTATTTCTCAGCTACATCAATAGTGAGTTACTAGACCTCCCAATTTAATTAATTAGTTTATATGTATTATGGTATTGAGAGTCCTTACCCTGAAGAGTATACAAGCTACATAGACAAACCTAACAAAGGATGGGAGGGCAAGAGGGAAAAGGCAAGCCTCCTAGATGACCCAAACTCAAACCAATTAAGGATTAAATGTCACTATAAATACTTTCAATTCCACTGGGGAGCCCCAAAGGCAACTTGTACAGTTCAAAGTGCCAGTGTTATCTGCCCCCAACATCAAGCTCCATTTCATAAGCAGCTGCCACATTCTAGACTTAGCTGCAGCTTCCAAATAGTCTCAAGGAGTCTCCACAGCACACTACAGTAGTCTAATATTGAGGTATCAGAGACAAGGATAAGCACAGCACAGTCTACATCCTAAACAGAGTTGCACTAGCCTTAGCAACTACAGATTGGAAAGCACACTGTTCAACACACCTGCTGTATGGGCACAGACTAAACCTGGCAAGGTGTGTGGTAGGACATACTTTCATTTGTAACTCAATTAACTTGTGAATAAGAGTGTGACAATACAGCACAGGATGCAAATGTAATAAGGGTAAAAACAAAACTCTTTTGCTCTTCATAAAATAAGTGATAACTCAGATTTTAGTGACAGGACTTTTTGCCATCTTTTTGTTTCCTACTATAAAGTTGTCAGGCTGAAATATCAAATGGCAGCCCCAGGGCTTAACATAGCAGCTTTGATATTTTAGTTTGAGCCTATTTATTGTACTTCAGGGTAAATGTTTCAAAAAAGATAAATGAGGAACTATCCAGCCTTTTCTTCAATGAGCAATGGTGCCTGTTCAAATTGACAGATTATGCTCAAACCGAATGCTAAACTGATTCTTCTGCCATCAAGGCAGAATAGAACCTTGATAATTTACACTTATACCTGAAAGGGACTTCTGCCAACCAGCAGGTCCACCTACCACAATTAGAAAAAGCAAGAATAATGGATCTGTTTTAATTATACCTCATAAAAGGCCTGTCCTGTATTTTTACTTTATATGGATTCTACATTTAAAAAACCCTAACTACAGAATTCTAATTCTTTGGTTGGAAGTGAGAAATTGCAACTTTTAACCGATAAGCAGACTGCATATTAAAAATGTTCTGTTGTACCTGAATTAATACAGCTCGAATATATATTTATCTATTTTTGACAAAAGGAATCTTACTTGGTTAGATTCACAGTTTAGATTTATCTTGAACAACTTTATTGTAAGTCAATTAGTATGAACAGTCTATGCAGATCTTAAAATGATATGTAACTGAGTGAAAGGCATTCCTTTGCATAACATTAAAATTACTGTTTTCCAGATTAACATTTATCTATTGACACTGGTCAAGTAGCATTTCTCTAAATTTAATCTTGTTATCAAAGTATATAGTAACTTGTCCATTAAGCTGAAATTTTCCACTAAAATATGTTTTGAGGAAATTGACTTACACTTCAAGGAAAAATTCTAATACCAATTCTCTGACAAACTCTTTTGCACGGAAATTCAAATCTGATTTTTTTTTCCCCTATAGAAGGTTATTGCTAATGTCTTCATACAAAAATATTAGCATCTGAGAATTAAAATAACACTCAATTTTAACTTGACCTATTACCATAGTATTGGAAGCACAGATATAATTTCCATATCATAAATTCAATATTCTGTTGTTAAATCTAGATTAACCATAAGTGTGCATCAGATAATTTGTTCATTACACTTAATGTAGCTGAAATATCCCTGCCAAGGCCTTTTAGTGATTTGTACAATGTCCAAGTTAAAAGCTCTTGTGCACGCACATACAGTATTTTACATTACATATGATCTGACTATTGTAAGTTACCATTTAAGTTTTATTAGATATTTTAATGACAGTACAACAAATGTAAGGCTGGTGGTACAGTATACATTTCCTACAATCACAAAATTTCCCTAAAATTACTATGAACTCAGTACAATTTTCCCTGTTTTGAGAAATGACATACACCTACATATTGCCTTCATAATTCCAGTGAAGTTAACTTAGAGGCACTCATACCAACATTAAGTGTGGTATAAACAGCTAGGATGATATCTGCTTTATGCTGTTAGTGGCTGCTCAGATTAATCTCTCAAACAAGTTGTTGTGGTATTGTAGCAGTCATATATTATCATCCTAGCATTGATCAGAGTCATTTTTCTTCATAATGGTGAAGTGAAATGGTATGGAAAGGTTCTTTAGACAAACATTTGTGATTTCCAAATGCTCTGACTATGGAATTTAAGGACCAGGTAAAAATTGAAGAAAAGTATGATTAAGAGAAAGGTAACCGAACACACAGTTTCTAAAACAGGGTATTATTAAAACTCCCAGCTATTTGTTGCTCACATAGTAGCAGGATTTTATAACCTTGATAACTGGATCCCCTCCTTTCCCAGGATTCCTGAATACTCCGCTTCTCAGCTAAGCAACTTAGTTTCATACAGAGAGCCAATGACTTGTGTTCAAAGACCAGGTACCTAGCATTTCCTAGACAGTGCCTTATTGTAACAGACCATTACTTCAATACATATTTTTCAACTATGATACTGTTAATGGACATACACTAGCAGGGTTTCATTGTAGTGTCTTGCAATATTATTACAAGACTTAGCTATTATTACAAACCCTTCATCGTGGGATTTATTAATAGCACCTCAGCTTTCTAAACAAATAATCTATTTGAGCTATAGTGGTTGCTTACCTTTGGAGGGATGTTTCTATCATATGTCATATTTCAATTCTTAGCCATAGCAACATACAGTAGGTAAAGTAATGCTAGGAGTATAAGTAAAAAATTGATTCTTTATGCTTGACATCTTAAGTATCCAAGAGCATCTTACTGGGTGTATTAAAAACATTACTAATATCATTTTGTACTGGTACAATGACTGACGCTATCTAACTAGAACTATAACTAACTCAATTTCAATCTTGTGCTTCACTCCTGAAAAGTGTTAAGTTACCACATAACAAGTAGTTTTTCAATTTGACAAATCATTAGATTTTTTTTAGCCATCAAAATGAAATTATTAGAAAAGTATAGTAAACAAAAATAAATGTTTTCACAAAAAAATCCACTCAAATTCAGTAGTTTAGTTAAGATCCATCAAATGTGTGTGTTTAATACAATTGATCCTTATAACAAGAATTCAAAAAGTGTGGAACTACACTACACAAATCAAAATATACTAACCTAAATCTAGCTATACAATATACATTAGGAATGCAAGCTCTATAACCATATAAAATGCTTTTACATACACTAGTTGCAAAAAACTGTTCCGTAATCCTGTGGATTTGTAAAAAAGTGTATTCCAGCGTTCATCTTAAATTATTGGCAACCTGTTGGGGAAGACAGAATATTACTATTAATAGGAATTTCACTAGATAAGTATGCTTAGCAGATATACAATAATTGTGGAATTCAAAAAGAGTCAAGCTCCATCCAAGCTTTCTAAAAAAAAGTTAAGTAGACTGGAAAAAGTGAGACTTCTCCATTTATAGGATTCCATGTCCTAATCCTATGACCTAGTAGAAGTGTAAAATTCCACTATTATCAGACTTAAGAGTAAAAGCTAAACTCTGGGGCAAATAAAGTATAAATCATGTAACCATTTACTTAAATGCTTAATTTTACTCATATGAATATTCCAATATAATACCCCAGTTTTACTCAAGTATTTCTGTTGAAAGAGCTTGCCAGATCAAGACTTATGTTCACTTCACTTTCTTGTCTTAACATCTTGAGAAAAGAAATTCATCTGGTATTCAAGATGAAAGCATAGCCTAAACTATGTCTCCTCTGGAGAGACTAACAACCTCTTAAATCAGGTAGTGCCCATAACAGCATTAGAGAGAAGTTATCTCGATCTATACTTGAAGTTGTGAAACTACTCCAAAAGCATTTCACTAGTCACCATGAAACCACTGCTAATTTACAATCTTGCATTGGTATTAGTACTTTATTATGTTTGATTGCCCTCATATAATTACAAAAATGGACTTTTGAGCCTGACTCAGTGAAATCTCAGCGCCCATGAAATTTATCCCACTAATTAAAGCCCATGCATAGGGTAAGCATTGTCATAGTAGCTTCAAACAGTCCATCATGATCTGCAACACCCTTAATTAGTCATGAGATTTTCTTAGTGGGGACTTTGTCATTCTTTAAATGTATTTATCTGTTGCACCAGAAGCCAGACCTTACTTAGCTGTTGCTTGAAAAGCAGCTGGAGTATCCACTGTTCCAATTGTGTAACACATACTGATCGTACTGCCAGGGAGGCAGACAGGTTTCAGGCAATGAAATTAGATGGTGAGGGGAGCATTTAATACTGTAGTTTGTTCAAATGTTAGTTGTACAGTGTCAGGCTGAATCAATAGCAGAGGCCACGTGAAGCTGTTTCACCACTTTGCTCCCTTATTTTTGCTCCCATTGTGTTTTTTTTATTTTTACTTCTAATATTCTGCATCACTTTTCACTTAAAAAAACAGCCTGTCTGAAGAGGTTGGTGGGAGCTTTCAGTTTTTCTATATCCTTTGCTAAAGAGAACAAACCAATGCTCTAGAGCTCATTGCATGACAAAATACAATTTTTCATTACAGCATTTTCAGAATTATTCTACGGGGATTTCAGACTCTGACCCACAAATCAGAGGGTAAAATCCTGGCCCCTTTAAAGTACATGGGATTTTTACCATTTCAAGCCAGGATATCACTCAGAAAGCTAATAAGCAATTCCCTCACTTTAACTCTTGTGAGTAGCAGGCATCTTGTTCTCTCCTTCCAATTCTTCCACTCCTGCTTGTGTCATGAGGTCTGCAATGTTTTTCTCCAGGTCATCAATGCGACAGCTCATGTCATCAAGTTAGTTTGAGTTAAAGAAAATGAATTGTAATGTTTACACTTTAGTAGCAGTTTATCACTTGACCACAGCTTCATGCATTGTTACAACAGCTTTAGAAATCTGGCTTGCAAGTTTAGAATTTAATATACTAAATATTTGTACACTTTCCTCCATCAGAGGCATTTTACAAGAAGAAAGGATATTTCTTCCAATGATCTGGTCAGACATGGTCTGAAATTTGTCTTGCATCTGTTGAAGCAGTGTCTGTACCTAACAGGACAAAAAAGGACAATCAAAATATCCCTTTTTACAATACTTTAGCATAATGCAGTCACTTTTGAGCTCAACTTGTTTCACACAAAACCATATGTTTGGACAGCATTGATCAAATGTTAAAAGTAACAAATTACTCTGGGAACTCCATGCCAAAAATAATTCAGGGCTTATGCACTCACAAAACCTTAGAGCAGCCCTCTACATGTAACATCCCCCATGATACACATGAAGAAAGTGAGGCTGAATAACTTCTCTGAGGTCTACAAACTGAGTCAGTGTCAAAAACAGAATTGTTATGCTTTAGCCACACAATCATTCTGCATCTGATAGGAAGACTGAAAAAAACATAATTGTACTTAATATTTTCAAAATACAACTCAATCTTCTACACAAAAAAAGTTCTTAAATTACATGACTAGCTCTGAACTACTCTTGCAGCTCGACACCTAGCAAGAGCCCTGTGATAACAATTAAACTGACAAGAGTGTATGTGTGTGTATGGGAGACAGCCAAACACCTGGGTTTTAGGAAACCATCACACTGAAGTGTCCCCAAAAGAACAGCAAGGACAATGCTGGCACAAACCAATGTCTAATCCAGCACCCCTCCAAAAAGAGCTACAGGAGCCCGAAGGGGATGGTTTGGGAACACCTATGGTGTAATCCTAGATTTGACACCAAAGCCCCCGTGTGCGTTTGGGTAACTTGCCCTCCCCACCATGGCTCCCTCAGCGGGGCAGGCCTGAGGATTAGTGCTGCTAATGGGTGGTGCCAAATGAACGGTACCAGATCGATACTGCGGGGGGAGGAGTCGGGTTTTATCCCTTTTCTCTCGATCTGATGCTTTTTGTAATGCGGGGATGAGATCTCAAGTAGGGTGGGGACGACGGGTGCTTAGAAATGGGTCTTCCCTGAATGCCCCTGAGATGTCAAGCACAGCCTGGGTCTCCGCACCTGGTATAACGGGGGGCAGGGAGCGGAGGGGTTAACATGATACAGTCGCTCCTGATTTAATGGGGCTCCCCCCCACCAGGCATTCCGGGGTCCCCCCCCACCGGGCATTCCCTGGCCCCCTGGTTTCAGTCACTGCTTCCCCTGCCGCTCCCCGCTCCCGGCCCCTCCCACTGTTGTCCCCGCTCCCTGCCCACCACCCCGGGCCCTCCTCGGGCTCCAGAGGCCGGCGCTGGGGCCGCTCTCGGTGCTCCGGGCCTGCGCAGGGAACATCGCCAGCCGCAGCTAGGAGGACTCCGGGCCCGGCCCCACTCGGGGTAAACGCCGAGCCCGGAGCCGCCCGCTGCGCCGCCTCAGGCCTACCCCCGGCCCGGGCCCCTCACCACGGCGGTGAGATCCTGCACGGTCTTGGGGTCAGTCTCGGCCATGATAGCGGGCGGCGGCTCCGTCCAGTGAGTCACGGGCAGGCCCCGGCACCGTCTCCAAGCTACAGCGACTTCCGCGCCTGGCACCGAGCGTTCCCCCAGCTCTCGCGAGGACAGGGAGCATTGTGGGGAATGTAGTTCAGCCTGGGCGAGGCCTCGCCAGAGGTATTGGGGG
>NW_020698242.1:8415013-8585749 GCF_002925995.2 Terrapene triunguis
AGGATCAGAAAGCACCAAGGCAATTTTAACCTCACCCTTCCTGAGGGATGTCATGCACTTTGTGCCCATATTTGAAGATCAGGACTCTAGTCCTATAGGAGTGTCCCACCATGATTCCTGACTTAGACCTCAATCCAGCAATCACATGAGTTGTCCTAATAAAGTCAATGGGACTACTCACATTTAGCTTAGAGCTAAATGTGCTTAAGTGATCTGCTGGATCGTAGCCTTATAGCAGCACAGCTTCTGACCTAGAGAAATGTACCTTAGATGTATCCTTTAAAAAAAAAGTCAGAAAACTCTTAAGAATAATCATAGGATCGTGTGGGATAAATAAGTTATGGAAGAGGCCTATTAGATCATCCTCTTGAATTTGCAGGATTGTAGAGCATGCACTACAGTTTCAGAAAAATATGTTGTTAATTGTGCACCTAATGTGTATGTTCAATAGACACACCCCAATGATGTGCTTTAAAATAATCTAAGTCAAAATAATATTATTTAAATCCCTGCCTTGCTCATGCATGAACTCATTGAATTGACTGTGGCTTTTGCACAACATTACATTGCATGGTGGTGGGCTTTCATTGTATCTTGGACAGTTTCACTAACTTTTTAATAAGATGCCAGATTTTGTGCTGAAATCCTCTCTCTTATAGTCAACTTTTATCTTCTGGTATTTCTATCTAGTTAGGTTCCTTTGTCTTTCATTTCCTTATCACATAGGGAAATGAGGTTAATTTGATCTTAAAACTCTGTCCAAACCCTGAACCTTTAGATCATCACCTAAATGTAAAACTGATGAGCTAAACACATTAGGGCTACCATTATTTTTCCTGGATATCTATAATGAACGATATGCACTGTTTCCAGCTGTAGAGGGAATTTAGATATTTGGCCACCACTTGCTAAGAAAAATCAAAATGGTTGTATACTAATTCAGCTAGGGGATATAAAACAGATCCATGTGACTTACCTGTCTAATCACAGCTCGGAACTACAATTTGGATTTCGAATGCAGTGTATGGATCAGTAGCAATCTGTAGAGTTAATAAAGCTGGGAGAAAAATCATCTGCTAAATTCCTAAAGTTGACAATATTCCGAGCTGAAAAGGAGGCTAATTTTCCCAGATTTGCTGTGAATTATTTGCTAAATTCTAATCATGATGATATCTATCAACTTTCAGGAAGGACGCTTTTAACAGCAAAGCGTGTAAAATAATACATCTCAGGAGATTTGTCATGGGAGTTATATTAGTTAGAATACAGCCCATTCCTGCAGTCTCTAAATATTTTCATCCTCGTCCTTTCGTAAGAAAGGTAAATCATATTGTCACTTTGGATATTCTAAAAGATATTATGAAATCCACCTTGCAGACATATACATTTAAAAATAAAAGTAAATTACATTTCCACTGCACACCCTCCATACCTTGTTGCCCTGGAATTTGACATTCCTGTGTATACCCCAGAACTTGACCGGACTACAGTCAGCCATTTTGTATGTTCAGCCACTGCCAAGGAGGGGAAGAATGGGTAGGGGCTAGAGTCACAGGGAAATTGGTTGGCCTAATAAAAAAGAAAACAGCCTTGGGATGACTGGCAAGGATAACTGGCACCCTCAGTCTCACTCCGGTGGATGTGGTGGCAACTCCCACTCACTTTTGGAGCCAGGATAACTGTTAGGGGTACGGGTTCCCAGCTGCTTTAGCCAATGGAGCCCCATTTCTAGATTTGTTGTTGCTCTCTGTACTTTTCTTGGTTTAGGGTATCCTTTCTTCCTAAGTCATTTTTCACACACACCCCATCTCCCCGCTCCTTCCGCTTCTTCTCTCCCGCTCCCCCTACCGCTGCCATTTTTCTTCTGTGGTGTGTTTTTGTTTTGCAAGTTAAGGGTTAATGCCACAGCTAAAAGTATTTTACTGTCCCTGAAGATATGGTTGCCAAGCAATAAGGAATGTTGCTACTGATTTTGCTTGGAAGCAGTTTTGAGAAAGGCAGTAAATTAACAAAAGAAGGATCAGGCCCATTGCTGTTTATTTCATGGCCATAAGGATCTGTGGCTCTGCATGAAACAATCTTGTTTAAAGCCATAGCCTTCCCAGTTAAGATTTTCAAGGAAGGCAAGGGCTAAAGGGGAGAAAAGAAAGAGAAGGGAGGCAGGCCCTACAAAAGTTGGGGCAGAGTCCCTGTTGCTGGTGGGTGGAAATTTGGAGACGGGCTCCTAGACTTAACTCCAGGATACAGCTCAAGACCAACTCTGGTAGGATTTTTAACCCCTGCATGACCAGGCTATGTAGAAGCCAGAGCCCCAGATGACAAGACCCTGACTGGCCATTGGGAGACATCCATCTATTTTATTGGGAGTGGAGCATTAGATGCTTTGTGTGTGTGTTCTGTTGATTTGTTTATATATACATGTTTAAAGATATTCACTGTGTGAAGGCTCTTTCACTGGGAAAAGGTCCCGCAGACCCATAAAGCCCTAAATCCACTGGGATGGGTATGTGCGCTGAGCCCACAGAGGGCTAGAGCCCTGAGCTCACAGAGGGGTAAGGTTGGGTCCATTATGACCTGAGTACCTATGAAGAAGGGTAGGGGTGGGAGTCTCAAATTGTGCAGACAGCCTAGGTCGTTTGGACTGAACTGATTGAGCCAAATACAGCAGTCAGAGAGACAGAGACCTACCCTTGGGATAGCCAATAAGGACATGACTACACTACAAAAATTATATTGACCTACCTTACATCGGCATGCAGCCACCGCAGTCATTGAATCACTTGTGTGTGTGCATGTTTGGCCCCTCATGTCGGCGGTGCGCATCCTCACCAGAAGCGCTTGTATCGATTGTACTGTCAGTGTGGGGCATTGTGGGATGGCTCCTGAAAGTCAGTAATGGTTGATGCAAGTAACGCAGTGTCTACAGTGACACTGTGTCGACCTAATTACATCGACCATGACTCTGCCACTCAGGGAGGTGGTGTTACTAAACCGGTGTGGAGAGGCACCTAACGTCGGCAGGAGCCAAAATTAAGTGAAGACACTTTCACAGCTAGGTCAATGCAAGACATCTTACATCAACCTAATTGTGTAGTGTAGACTGGGCCTCAGTCCCTATGAATTCAGCAGAGCAAGGACTCAAACCTGGGCCTTTTACATCCCAAGTGAGCATACTCACTGGTGGGCTATTGGCTACTCTGGGGGTGGGGTTGGTCTCTCGTTCCATTCACAAACCATTTCAACAGGTTTAGGTTTCATCCTGCTGTGGAATCAGGGCCGGCTCTAACTTTTTTGCCGCCCCAGGCAAAAAAGAAGAGTGCTGCCCCGCCGTAACACCCTCCCACCCCCCCCGAGTGCCGCGCCGCCAACCCCCCACCAGCTCTGGGCCGGGCCACCCAAATCCCCAGAGCGCCGGGCCGCTCAAAGCCCTGCCTCAGCGCTGCGCCGGGCCGGCCAAACCCCCGCCCCCCCGGAGCGCCGGGCCGGGCCGGCCAAACCCCCTGAGCGCCGCGCCGGGCCGCCCAAACCCCCGCCCCCCAGCGCCGCCGAAGCCCCCCCCCCCAGCACTGCACCGCGCCGCCAAAACATCCCCGCGCTGCCTGGCCGAAACAAAAACAAAACAAAACAAAAAAACCTCGAGCGCCCGCCGCCACCCCAACATTGGCCGCCCCTTCTGAGGTGCCGCCCCAAGCACGTGCTTGGTCGGCTGGTGCCTAGAATCGGCCCTGTGTGGAATGGTAAAAACTTTTGAAATCTTAAAATTGCATAGGAAGGGAAAACAATGTCCTGCCCAGCTCTGCTTCAGTTACGTCGAGCTTTGGGCTCCTTGTTATACAGTGCTTTGTGCTAATGTACCAGCTGCAAAATGAGTGTCTCCCTGATTAAGTCTGCCTTGATTAAAATAGGGTAAGGAGAAGGAATACAGATGGGGTTTGCCATGTTACACTCAGAAAGACTCACCCTTCCTTGCCAGGAGAACAGGCAGCAGACCTATTATCATCCAAATGGTGATAAGATGTGTGATTTAGGTTTTTCGGATCTCTGCCTTTTACACTCTAATAATAGAAATCATTAGGAATCCATTGAAACATTCCATTTATTATAGTAAACTTAGATTGCTAGTGACAGTAAGTGCTGTTATGGGTCCAGACCATGATTACTGCCAAGCAGAGTCATGTTCCAGCTGAATGAATGTGCAATAATTCAAGTGGTTAACGTATTTATCTGTCAGGGCTGCTGAATCGGGCTCAGCCTCTTTAGCAAGACAATCTCTGCTCAAAACTCCAGTGCATTTATTTGAATGTAGGGATAGAAAAGTGGGCTGGTGGGGCTGCAGCTATGTGGGGTGTCTGGGAGTGAATCAGGAATAGTTTTGGGATGAATCTCCAAAGCTTTTGTGCTTGGGTTTGTATAAGCAGCATTTATATGTGTGGATGTTATTTGAACTTTTCCAAATCCCTCTGGTCTGGCAGTTGCTTGATCTGGGGAAAACTGGCAGGAACCAGATTTGCCATAAGAATATTTGAATTTTTCTGGGGTGACTGTTGATGTGTCTAAGCTACTAGTGTGAAATAGCTAGGGCCCAGTCCTCAGCTGTGCTATAGTTCTGCCTCTCTGGCAGAGTAAAGGAGCCTTAAATGGGAAGGAACAGGGGGAGTCTTTCACCAGCATAGAATTGCAATAAGGGCCATGATGCCCTGAGAATGTCGGGGGCAGTATTAGGGTTTTAGGGTTTAGAGTGAGCTCTACCTTTGCCCTTGCTGTCATTTTCTCCATGGCACCCTTTCCAGGTGACAGGACTAAACCTGCACTTTCTTCAGAGTGAAATCCCATCTCACTTTTCAACTGAGTCACCAGGCTGCAGCACTCACTGCTTACCTACTGTAGGTTGGTGGACCCAGTCGCCCGCCTGGGAAAGCAATCGGCCTTGCCCAGTTCATGCTGCAGCCCTTACTACAGGGCCCTTTTTATTCTCCAGCACACAAAACAAAGAAACATGGAACCATAACATAAACCTATTCCCAACCCAAGTTGTAGGTCTTCTGGCTTCCAGCATCTTAATGGTCAGGATCTTTGTCAGACTATGGGTGAGGGTCACGCAATCCACAGGGCCTGCTTGCCCTGCTGTCCCAGTAACATGTACATTCCACCCTCTACTAGTCCCCTAGTTCCCCTTATAGAGGTGAGCCCTCATTTATAGCCCCCAATATTGAATTATCAGACCCAATCACTTGGTGCCACCCACCTATATTGGATGATTCCCAATATCTGCATGCGTGATTCTTCTCCAACAGAGGGCTGGCTGCCCTCCAGCACTCCTGGCTCTTAAAGGGGCAGACCTCCATGGTGTACCTATTATACCATCTCAGCACGGCCAGCTGAGTTTGGGCCTTGCTACAGACTTTTCTCTGGGATCTTGTGACCAGTATGAAATTGCAGTGACTCAAGAGAGCTTCTTCAAAACAGGTATAATTTGCATGTCCATCAGACAACATCACCATCAGAGAGGAAAGGTTAAAATAATAAGACCCTAAACACACATTGTCTTACCTAGGCTTAGCCTCTCCTTGCCAGTTTTAGTAGGTCCCACTTGACCCAAGGACCCCTCAGCTTTGGGGGACTGGTTGAGACAAGGCTTCATCCTGCACCTTCTGCCTCTCTGACAGTCTGATCCCCAGTCAGTGTGTCCCCCTCACGCCAGTCTCTTATTTATCCATTTCAAAGTTCCTTTGTTCAAGAGGTCCCGTCCAAAGACACCACAAGGTTTTGAGTATGGCTCCTGAACCTGGCCAGACTGGTTTCTGCATCTCTCCAGGTGGGTCAGGGGGCACAATGTTAGCACTGGATTAATTGTATTGTCCATTGGGGCACTGCTGGGCAATTGAATTAGAGTCAGTGCTGAGTTCCTGGATGCCTGGTGAGAGCCCCAGCTGGAATTAACACTTAGGGCTCTATAGAGCCAGCCACAAAGTAACGACCAAGTCCACACAGACATACACACCCACCCGGGAAGAAGTGGATCAGGCAGTCATGGGGGCAAGGCTGAAGTGCATGGTGCTGTTCTCTGCTTCCCAGGGACTATATGGGATAGTGCTCTGACTTGCATGACTGATGGAGACTGGGCATTCACTAATGTGACAGCCATGGGTGTGAATTCAGACAAATGGGAACATGCAGATATCACCATGCGTTTGAAACTCAATTAATATTGTCATCAGATAAGTAAAAGTGAACAGAAGTCTTCATGGTACAAGCTATTTTACCACCTGGGGGCCTGATTGTCAGTTCTGCCCAGGCTCCACTGAGTGAAAAAATGGAGAGATGGGAACTAAGATGACTTTATGTCACTTTCATGCTTCCTTACACTAAGGGTACGTCTACACTACCCAGCAGTGCGAGAGGCGGAAGCAAAGTCGACGGGGGAGTGGCGGCCGTTGATCCCACACCGCGAGGATGCGAAGTAAGTAATTTTAATTCGATCTAAGATACGTCGACTTCAGCTACACTATTCTCGTAGCTGAAGTTGCGTATCTTAGATCGATCCCCTCCCCTAGTGTAGGCCAGGCGTAAGGGATGCTCTAATCTACACTCAGCTGCCTATGTCCATGTATGGGGGTTCACTCACCACAGGAGCACCTCCTTGTGGTCAGGTGTGGTGTAGCAGCTGTCTCCTCATATGGCTCTCTCTGCCGATGGTCACTCCATCACTGCGGTGGGATCTCTTCGCACAACTTGGTCATCCGGCCAGGTCACCCTTTAATCCATCCCTTCCAGGTAACAGAGTTCAACCCAGCTATAGTCAAATGACCTCATAGCAGGTCTTATGTCTGTCTCTGGACTTCATGGTCCTCACTCCCCTTGCCTCAGGGAGCTTCACCCCACCTTCCTCAGTGGCTGGTAGGGGAACCCAGGCCCTCCCTCTGCTCTGGGTTCCAGTCCAGGGACCCTGTAGCTAGCAGCCAAGGTCTACTCCCTCAGGCTCCTTGCTGGTTCCCTGGACTGTTTCCTATCTCTTATCTCCCGTGAGAGTGATGGCAGCCTCTTTCTTCCACACACTTCCTGGCTTTATAATCACCACCCAGCCCCTCCCCAGTGGGGCTTCATTATCAATTAAGCCTGCCTTTCTCTCTCTCACAGGTGCTGCCAGATATGTTAAGTGGCCCACATTAACCCCTTCAGGGCATTTGTGGGGTACACACTCCATGAGGACAGCTGCCAAGATTGGCTACAGCACATGGGTACACTCAGCATGGCTATTTTCCCCCAGCATGTCCTCTATACTGGAGGCTGCTGGGAGGAGGGGCTAAAAGTCACTATGTTGGCTTTACACCAATCCGGGAATCCCCTGTTCTAGGCATATTTCCTTGTGGCCAGAAGTTCCGGCTTTATAGTGCCCTCCTGCAAGGTACTATGCATCCTTAACCCTCATTGAAGTCAATAGGTGTTATAGTCATTCAGCAATTTGCAGATGCGCAGGACCAGGCAGGATAGGGCTGCTATGCTATGAAAGAGAGACATGCAAGTAAAGGGGTTTGGTTGTGGAGTAATTGGAGTAAGCCAAGAAGTGGCAGGATAGGTTATCCGAACGGTTATTATAAAAAGTTATGCCCACAATTTGCTTTTAATCCACTCATCTCACTAGGTCCACATTTCCTCAAATAGTTCAGTTGTTCATTTTATAGAGACAATAAATCGTTTCTATTCCCTTGATTGCTATATCCTTCTCAGTCAAAAGAATTTAACTGGCCAACTGTTGCATTTTTAACCATTATTTGTCATCTTTGAATATTTTAACAAGCAGGCAAGAGTTATTGATCCTAGCTGAAAAGGAAATCAGTCATGCCCAACAAGTAAACGACGTACCTGCATCACCACTCAAAGTTTGTGCGAAGTGATTTTAAAGTTCCCATTATATATGTATTTTGCCATTCAAATCAAGCCTAGAATTAATGTTAACAGGTACGTTTGCAGAAGAGCCTGTGAGAAGTCATTACAGTTTTTTTTAGGGCAAAATAACACAGGAACTAACTACTTATGAATCTTTTTCCAGGGAATCTGTTGAAATGGCTGCGATTTACACGCTGCTGAGATACTAGCCTACTTTTCAAGGCAATAGAATTTGCCCAGAGTTTGTTCTCTCTCTTTCTATTTCATGGTCATAGAGGGAAAAAAAGTCAGTTTCAGACCAAACTGAAGGAGGGAAGAAAACTTTTTGAATTTTTAAACATTGTAAGTTATTCAGTTCAGTTCATTTTCTTGACATTTTGTTTATTTAAATTGTGTTGCCTGTAATGTGACTATTCACGCTATTGAACTTGGGTTAGTTTGGGCAAAATCCAGCTTTCAGCCTGGATATAGTGGTCCGTTTATCTGCAGTGCAGACCTTTACTACATATTCTACCCTCAAGCCATGCCCTTTCACTGATGTTACTGTACAGCCATGTTTGTAGGGAGAGGAGAACATCGGAGGCATACCTCTCAACCTCCCACTACCTTGTTGGGGGACTGTAACAGGGTACTGGCCAGGAGGTCCTGAGTCAGGCCCTTGTTAGCCCAGCTCCAATTAAGAAGCATTAATTGGGGCTGGCTGAATATGCCACGCCTAATTGCCAGAAGGGAAGCACCTGCAGGCCTCATTAGCCAGGGGGCTATATAAGGCTGGCAGGAAGGAAGTGAGGGGGGAAAAGAAAGGAAAGGGAGGAGCCAAAGGTAGTGTATCCCTGCTGGCTTGGAGCAGACTGTAAATAGAAGGTGGTGGGAACTGACACTGAAAATAAAAAGCACTGGTG
This sequence comes from Terrapene triunguis, assembly GCF_002925995.2. Classification (NCBI taxonomy): domain Eukaryota; kingdom Metazoa; phylum Chordata; order Testudines; family Emydidae; genus Terrapene; species Terrapene triunguis. The sequence continues at coordinate 8,423,803 of NW_020698242.1, forward strand.
ATTGCACTCAGAAGAGGTCTCTGGCTGATTTGTTGTGAGGGCAAGCAAAGGCCTCATTAGTGGGACACAGTGTGTGCCAAAGATCCAAAAATGAGGGACATGTGAAATTGAAGCAGTACACAAGCACTCTCCGATACTATGGTGATGGAACATGGTATATTCCTAAATAGAACAGGAAATGTAAAGTGTAGTGAGATTCATTCCCTTAATGGCATTCATCAATAATAGTTTCAGGATTCTTTGTTTCTGAGGTCAATAATTTTCCATGAAAAAAGAAGAGCAGACACCAAATTTGTGTTCAAGATAGGTAACTTGGGAACTAAAGTTTTGTCCCAGGTAATGAAGGGTATTGGAGAGAGCTGATCGGTGGTGAAATCTGCTGTCAGGATCTAGAAGGAGGATTTTGTCTTTAAGATTCTTTCTTTGATGGAGTAACACTGAAAGTCATTACAGAAGATGTGTGACTTGAATTTAGTAATTTACAACTAGATACCTCAGTATTTCCCTTCCAGGACCTTCTCTTCATCTCTGCCTGGAGAAAATTCTCTAAAGTATGAAGAAAGCTTTGTAGGAGATCACAACTTCAAGTCCCCTATTCCTTCTACTCACCCTAGTCAGATGGCTTTTCCCCTATCCCTCTTGACTTTTGCCAGTGCATGGGATGTCTCTATTGTGTGATGCCTGGACTGAGCACCCCACCTCATTTACCTTCTGCTCCTCCTCTGCCTGTCACCGGAAGTCAAAGTTGCTTTTCCTTTGAGAAGGTACCACAGTGAAGTTACCGCCAAAGAGAGCTTAAGACGCAAAGTGCCTAAGATAAAAAGTTATTTGTCATAGTAAAAAGAGAGAGAATTTAACGTGATAAATTGCAACTCTTTGGTCCTCACTTGGGAGGCAGAAAAATTCTGTGTGGTACAGATAAAATTTAGTCTAGAAAAGCTCACTCACTGGGTTCTGCCTTTTTTTCTGTGACCTGCCTTGTCTAAATCTCCAGGTTTTATTGCATCCAGCTCTGATACTTCCCAGTGAGTCCTCCTCTCGCTCCCTTCTCCAATTCTCTGGGCCTCCCTGTTTGCTTTGTGAGTGACCACTCACACCCTCCTGCCCTGTGTTGGGTGAATAGCTCTGCCCATGTGATCTAACCCATCCCTTGCAAAGCAGTTCCTGATACCCTGTACTCACCCTGAGTAGTGCCTTATGGCCATGACTAGCCCCATTGAAATCAATGGGACTGGTTTTGGAGTGAGGTGGAGTAAAGGTAGCAGATTTTGGCATTTAATGTTCTCCCTCTTCCTCCCACTAAGTCATCAAACCTTCTCCTCTCTACCTCTGTGGTAATCATTACTCATCTATAATTGTTTTAATGATTTCCAATCACTCTGTCAATCTGCCCCTTCAGGGTCCTCAGCACTCGGCCTTAATTGCTCATCGGCCTGGGATTTAACATTCCCCTGCTACAAGCAAATTATACCAGCATCTAACAACATGCAAGAGAATAGCGTGTTTCAGAATTTAAGTTCAATCTGTCATAGAGGCCCGGAATTCAAGCAAAACTCAGTATCCTCCCTGACTTCCACTTCCTCCAGATAGACTTCTGGTTTAACAGCCAGAAAATCGGGTTAGCTTATCACTTATAAATTCACTGCATGAGTTCTTAATGGAGACTGTACAAATTGCACTTTCATTATCTAAAGCGAAGCAGCTTATATCCCCTGACAGTAAAAGAAATGACTCAGTGCACTCCGCCTGGCCCAGTATTTATTATTCCTTGAAAGCTCCTGCCTTCAAAGGTACAACTGCTGGACCCACTTCATGTTCCGGGGCAATGTGCTTCTGAGCACCTACCGGCTCATTGTTCACTATGGAGAACTGTTTGTAATGTTGTTGTAGTTATGTTGGTCCCAGGACATTAGCAAGACAAGGTGGGTGAGAGAATCTTTTATTGGACAAACTTCCATTGGGGAAAGAGGCAAGCTTTCGAGCTATACAGGGACCAGAAGAAGAGTTCTATGTAGCTCAAAAGCATAAAAGATATTACCTCACCCACCTTGTCTCTCTACTATGAAGATCATCAGTTTCAACCCCTAAACCACTTGCTTACTGGGTAAAAAGTGACATTGGACTTTTAAAAAGTAGAAAACCCAAACAGTTGCAGGTGCCTCAGCTTTGGTAGATAAAATAAGCAAAATAAAAGCACATTTTATAGGAAAAGAATTTGTTTGGCTTTGTGTTAAACATCAGGCCACTGCTATTTATTGTTATTTCCAAGACTACTGGCCACATAGGAGCAGCAGCGAATCCATGTGAAAATTTTCTCCTGAAATGCTAGCAAAGCACCATGCTATTTTGAATTACCTTGCTGCCTAGAGTCCAAATTGTGCAGCCTTTACTCAGGCAAAACTGCTAGTCAATGAGCGAGATGCCCCCTATTAGGACTAAATAATAGTAATCCTTGTTATGCCCATTTAACAGATGGGTGTAAGTGAGTCTGTGATGACTTGGAAGGGGACGATGTTTGTATAATTTATGAAGCCTGTGGCAGATTATGAACTTCATGTGTCTATGGCAGGCTGCGAACTCCATTCTGAATGTGCAGATTTTTGCCTTCTCTATGGCTTGTCTCCATATTGGGTTGAAATTCCAAAGGCTGGTGGCAAAAGAACAACAATAGAGGGAAATTGATTCTAAGTACGCAATCACTGGAAATCTAGTCACTAGACAAAAGACTGGTCTTGCCCAGAAGAACTGGTTTATCAGGGGTGAGGTTGTTTTGGCAATGAAGACACATGGCAGGGGTCTGTGTTTATGTGGGAAAGTTAGCAAGAGTGTCACCTGACAGAGGGGATTGCAGGTTTTAAAAGGGCAGAAGCTGGTCTGGTCATTGGAGGCTTTTTTTCTCCAGTCTATGAGGAGAGATCACCCATCATGTAACAGCCTGCATGAGGCAGAGGACACCTTGCCTGCCTTCCGGGTCCCCTAAGGGCTCCCCAGGGAATGGTGAGATAGAAAGGGACATTTCAGTTTGATATTTATTGGTTTATATACTTAAGTATAAAAGATCTTAAAAGTGTTAGACTCTGTGCAAAGTGTGCATGTGCTGACTGCTCCACACCTGCTGCACCCCCCTGAGCAAGTTAAACTATCCCCGAAGCGTCACACCTTTTGGGTGGAGTTCTGGGAAAGGGGTGTGTTTTAAGTAACTGGGGGTCAGTGCTGGTCCTGGAGGTCTAGGGCAGTTGGACGGAGAAGGAGCAGCCTGAGAGTCAGTGCTCAAGGAATATGCCAGCGAGGACAAGGGAGGAACCAGTGCGGCAGCCTGCCGAGGCTCCAGGAGCTTGAAACACCCTAGGGATGTGGAGCAGCTGAGGTTTGGATTCCCCTCAGAGAAATCCTAGTGGGTGGTCAGGAGGGGGCGCTTGCTAGGATCTTCACTGGAGGTTTTTAAGAACAGGTTGGACAAATACCCATCAGGGATGGTCTAGGTCAAGGATAGGCACCTATGGCACGCGTGCCAAAGGCGGCATGCGAGCTGATTTTCAGTGGCACTCACACTGCCTGGATCCTGGCCACCGGTCCGGGGGGGCTCTGCATTTTAATTTAATTTTAAATGAAGCTTCTTAAACATTTTAAAACCCTTGTTTACTTTACATACAACAATAGTGTAGTTATATATTATAGACTTATAGAAAGAGACCTTCTAAAAACGTTAAAATGTATTACTGGCACACAAAACCTTAAATTAGAGTGAGTAAATGAAGACTCGGCACATCATTTCTGAAAGATTGCCGACCCCTGGTCTAGGTTTACTTGGTCTTGCTTCAGAGCAGGGGGCCGGACCTCTTGAGGTCCCTTCCAGCCCTACATTTCTATGATTCTATCTGTGATAGAGGCACAGAAAAACCTAGGGCCTGATTTTCAGGGCTTCTCTTGTCCAAGGTCACAGACAGGGGCAAAACCAGGAATGAAACCCAGGTTTCTTGATTCCCAGTGCTATATCTCACCCACTGCACCATGTACCTTAGGACAAGATCCTGAAAATTTTACTACATGCCAATCACATCAAGTAGACCATCCTAGAACTTTGTGCAATGTGTGCACCTGTCTTTCAAAAAATATATTCTGCCCTTCTTTCATTTCTGTTCATAAATCTGCATTCTCTTTTTGCATAAGCTGGTTCCCATCATTCTTCACTCCTTTCTGGCTTGTGCCAGGCATCCGTCCCATAGTGTGCTTTGAAATCCAGGTCAGTTAATATCAGTTTTCATGTAACATGAGAAAAGCTTGTTACGAGATTTAGCTGTGTAACCATGTGAAAGTAGAGCAGCAATTAGATGCACAGCACAAATGCAGCACCATGTGTAGGGCTCAAACTGTCAGCCAAAAGCTGGTTATATGTATGATGGCACAAGATGATTTGTTATAGCATGAAAATATGTGAAACTCCTGTTTTAGTGGGCAATTAATACATGCCTCAGGGGAGTTGTGACTTTGAGACAATGCCATTAATTATCATGCTGTACAGCAATATAACAAATTAACGACTTCTTCAAAGTGAATTTCGAGTGAGCTCAAACCAGGAGGAAACCGACAGCCTATCAGATGGGTACTGAAATCAGACATCTGCAAGAAGCAATAGAATGACATGGATCAGTCACTGGACTGCAGGTCAGGTGACTTGGATTCCGTTTCTGACCCTGCCACTGCCTGTTGTGTGACGTTAGGCAAAACTCTTGGGGCCACATTCTTCCCAAGCGCTCAGTTCTCATTTAGGCAACTAAAGGAAGTGGGCAGATTTTCAAAAGCCCATGGTAGTCAACAGCTCTGACTGTTCTCACTTTTGAAAATCTGGCTTCTTCATGTAGGTCTCTAACTGGGAGCTGAGCTTTTGGGCAAATCTGGCCATTGAGGTTCAGTGTTTTTCTTCAGACATGCTGAATGTTACTGGGTTTATAAACCCTGCACTAGAACCAAAGGGGTTAAAGAGCAACTCTGGCCCAGAGGACCCTGCCCAGCCATACCTGCAGATTGTGCACCAGCTGGAGGTGGAGTGTAAAAGGGAGACAGACAGCTCAGATGGGGGCTGATGAGGTGGGGAGAAGGATCTGCCCTGAGAGCTCCTGAGGAAGGGTGCTGCAGAACCCTTCTCCTGGAGAAGAAGAGCCTGCCCTGTGCCCAGATGGCCTGAAGGTTCAGTTAGTACCCTTTTCTGTTGCTATTTTGGGACAGACTGCAAGACTTGGACAACAGAGTGAGTGGTATTTAGTGGCCCACCAGAGGCAGCCATAAGGCGCTCCTGGGTGCTGGGCCAGAGCTCGGTGGACTGGGAGGACCTGGGCTCCCCTACTAACCCCTTCCCTCTATTAAGAAGGGCATGGAACCCCTGACATTCTAGACTCTCCCCTGATGGGAAGGAAGGGAAGTATAAGTACCTTTTGAAACCCCTGGCTGGGGTTGGCACTCATGGGGGTCAATACTGAACCCCTGTCTTCCCAGGCACCCTGCCCCACTGGGGGGAGATAGGGCTGAATGGATTACCTGACCTGATCACAGGGTCGACTCTACCCCCAGCATAACAAAGACCAACACCAGGTGTGAAGGTGGTCTGCGGGAAAGAATAGGCGTGTGGGAACAAAAGATCTGATCCCCTAACACTAGGCGATGCTGCCAGCAAGCACTGGCCATCACACTGAACAATTCCAAATGCAGTCAATACGAGCAGTGGGTACTCAGCACCTCTGAAATTCAGGCCACTATGCTCGCTGCACCTCAGCCTTCCCATCTATAAAATGGTATAATATATTACTTTATCCACCATTGTAAAATGCTTGGAGGTCTACAGATGAAAAGCAGCATTTGTGCTAAGTTATTATTTTTGCAGAAATGCACATGCTACTGCAGACCTATGTGACAAAGGGTTTTCTAAAGAGATTAAAAGTTATGTTTTTAATGTATTCCAATAACAAAACAATGGAGCAAGTTATTTACCTGAGTACATAGAGGCTTTAAGAACTCTGCCAGCTAAAGAGCAGGCAGTGGATATTCGCTAGTTTAAGATTTGATGAATTATGACTGTCAGACTTTGTGAAAAGGGAAAAAAATATATGCTAAATAATTCTTTGAGTTTGTCCCCCAGTATTAAGGCTCTGATTCTTTGTGGGACAATAAATAGCCCTAATGTTTTTAGGGCTGTAATTTCTCTTTTTTTGTAGGAAGGTAAATAAGAACTAGAGCATTTTGGACAGTAATATTAAAACAAAATTGGGTAGCAACAGAAAAGAAAAGTCACACAATGCCGAGACCTTTTTACAATCTAATTCAGCATTCCCTTTTCATTTTACAATTCATTCTGGTCTTCCAGTCAGATATCCTTACTGTGACAGGTAATAGCATGTAGCCTGGAAGGCTTAAGTGACTTGCAACAGGCCACAACTAAAGTCTGTGGAGAATCAGAAACTGAACGCAGAAGTTCTGAATCCCGATGGCTCTAAGCAATAGATTATACACCTGCATATCCCTTGTAACATTGTAAACCACATAAATTGCAAGAAGTTGAAATATATGAACACTGCTCATATACTAAAATTGTCCACATCTCAATTGACTGTAACCGAGCCTTTTAGATTTATCTCCATTCTCAAACCTGAAGCTTCAAATAAATCTAAAATAATGTGCTGAAAGTGACTTTAACGTATGATTTATTTATAATGAAAATAATATAAAATCCCCCAAATTCTGCAGCTCTTTTCAGTTTTCAACCATTTCAGCAAAACTTTAACATTTGTTGGCATAACTCCAAAAATTGACATATAAATGTTATAAACTGAACATTCTGCAACATAATTTTAAAAGTCTTGACATTTATAGCTGAATGTTGCAACTGCTTTAGACAAGTGAACTCTGAACCCAAGTCAATAACATACGATGGGCCATTGTGAGAAGCAGATCATGATTCATCAACTTTTTTCACCCAGAATGACTGTTCAGTGGGAGGCATTCGTGATTGCACAAAAGTTGTTAACTGAAGAGCAGCTGCTGAGGTCTGAGGCTTCACAGCCTGCATTGATGTTGGTTTATTGATTTCAGGAAGATGTTCTGGGTGCATTACTTTGCCTACTAGAAAATGGAGATGTTATTGTTTCATCTTTCTCCTCCCTTGGACCATGCATGGAGAGAACATTTCGTAAAGCTCATTTTAGGAATTATCAGTCAGATCCTTAGCTGGTATAAACTTACATAGATGGCATAGCTCTTCTGACTTCAGTGGAGCAATGCCAAACCAGTTGAGGATCTAACCCAGATTCCCTAATTTTCTGCAGATCCTCAAGTTGGCCTGCTATTTTTCACCCACTAGTAGCTGCAGACACAATATTAGTGGGAACAGTGATGGTGAGCTTTAACAAAGAAGACTGACTGTATGATTTGGGAGTGTCTTAGGCATGGAAGGGTTGTAAAATGCACTCAACAATTATATGCAAGGGCAAAATCATGCCCTATGTACATTTGGTTTAAAATATTGGAAGCAGATGATTCATGTATAATTATGAAAAGATCACGGCCCAGATCATCCAGGGATTTAGTGCCTAACTCCCATTGGAGTGAATGGGAGTTAAGTGCCTAAAATTCTTGGAGGGTCTGGGCCTTGTCTATTTTGAGCTTGGGTCTAAATAACTGTCAGCAGAGCTTCCCCCTGACCAAAGAAATCCCTGCCCTTTTATGTACGTGGTCAGAAATCTAAATCTCCCAAGGCAGCTCATTATTAAACAATAATATTCTGCTAGACTTTGTCATTAATGGTTGTTCCAAAGGAGCTGTTTAAGCTGAAATGCATCCACACCGGGTCAGAATCAGATGCATGTATCCCTCACCCTTTGCTAGCACCAGCTGCTGCTCTGGCAAGTGCCACTGCAGAACCATCCATCAAGAGCGTCACTGAAGAGAAACATTTGTTAGATCTGGCTGCCAACCCGAGTCAAATTCTCCTCCTGTGGATCAAAAGTAAGATGCTCCTACTGCTCCTCCCTGTGGCCTGATCTACACTAGCGGGGGGGATCGATCTAAGTTACGCAACTTCAGCTACGAGAATAGCGTAGCTGAAGTCGACGCATCTTAGATCGAATTAAAATCACTTACTTCGCATCCTCACGGCTCTGGATCGATGGCCGCGGCTCCCCCGTCAACTTTGCTTCCACCTCTCGCACTGCTGGAGTTCAGCAGTCGACGGGAGAGCGATCGGGGATTGATTTATCGTGTCTACACTACACGCGATAAATCGATCCCCGATAGATCGATCGCTACCCGCCGATCTGGGTGTGTAGTGTAGACGTACCCTGTCTGAGCAAATCATTAAGAATCCATGGATGAACATTTGTGTGGATAACTAGCTGCAAAGAACTTGCAGCAGATGTTAAATACTTTAACAGTCCTAATAATAGCTCCAGCACTCCTGTTAATCGTGCAAGCTCTGAATTTCCAGGATCTATCTCTTTCTATCCCATTCCCTTGATCCAGTATTGAGGGTTTGGATATAGGTGTATCGTGCTCAGTGGAACTGGACGCAGAAGGCCCATGTTCCCTGGAGTGACTGTTATTGAAGAGACACCAGTGGAACAGGTAATGTGGAGAGTTATGCTGGAAGCAACTCAGCCATGTGGACGGAGCCGTCCGCAGGGTTAATAAAGTTCCACTTGACCTGCATTCAGCTTCACTCTTTGCAAATAAAATAGTAGGGGCTTGTGGGAAAGGAACAAGTTTCTGGGTGAATCTGTTTTTAAAGTAAGCTGGTTGCTTACTGGTTGATAATAGATGTTGCATTGCAGCCATTAGGGGTCCCCAGCAGTCATTTGTTATCTTACACCTCACTGAAGACATACCTGTTTGTACAATGTCACATTTCATGTAGAGGACTATGAAGGGCCTGGTGGAAAGCCCATTGATGTCAATGGGATGCTGTCCATTGATGTCAGTGAACAGTGGACCAGGTCCGTAGCTCACATTTATTTTGAGAGGCAGAAGGTGAGATTGAATGAGAACTCTAGAACTTCAAAACAAAGAAAGGAGAAGAAAGAAACACAGAAGTGTCTCTGCAAGCTTGTCTAAGCTCCCTTCAGTCTCTTGGGGTGGGCGTTATATGGACGGTATGTAAATACATTTGCCTTACTGGCGGATCTTTGCACCAACCCTACCAGAGGATTATGGTGCACACACAACATAAATAAATAACATGACATAAGAGCAAGAGAGTAAAGACATGATTCCTGAGGTAATGATACTTAGAGAGCCCTGGGTTTATTACAGATTGGATTTACAAATGTATTGGATAGCTATAGTTTGGTGTATTGAGAGGGATGATCTTGTGACTAAGGAGGTGGTCTGGGTCTTGGGAAATAGGGATTCAGTTTCCAGCTGTGCCACAAACATCCTTGGGCAAGTCATTTAATATCTCTGTGCCTCAGTTGCCCACCTTTAAAGTGGGGATAATAGTCCTTCCTCCCCCACACCTTTTGTTTAGATGGTAGATTCGATGGAGCAGGGACTGTGTATCTATACAGTTCCTAGCATAGTGGATCCTGGCCTCAGCAGGAGCTTCAGTACTAGCAATCATAATTTTTTGCAGAGAAAATGGAGACCCAGAGACTCGGACTTTTCAACAGTTGGCAAGTTGCTTTGCTTTGTTTGTGTTCATTTTTGATTGCTTTAGTGCCACTGGCGCCTTGCCTGAACTGGTTCACCGAGCCATCACCCTCCTCATCTTCATACACCTCCATAGGGCCCATCTGCACTGCTAGACCCACTAGACATGTGCCATGGCATTTTTCTCTCTAGGGGCTATTTATTATGTATTTAAAACTATACAAAAATATTCTACCTGGCTTATGTACATGCCTTGGCTGAGTAACAACATAATCCTTGTTTTTATTTTTCTTTCCCTTATCTTGTATCCCGCCCTTTTGTTGCCTCTTAATTGCATCTGGCGTGCAAATAGATTGCAAGCTCTGCTGGGCAGGGACCTAGGGCCTGATCTTCAACTGGTATAAATTGGTATAGCTCCAACTGACTTCAGTGGAGCTCTGGCAATTTACACCAACTGATGTTCTGGCCCAACATGCCATTTAGGAGTACTGAGTTATCAATTTTGGCCCTGGGAAAATAATAACAAATAATAGGAATCGATCACCATGTTAACAGGCGAACAGATTCAAAAACTGCCAGGGCTTTCTGTTGCTTCATGTAGAGCAACGAAAGCAAAGGGTAAAAGCTAGCGGTTGCTGGGATGTTTATTCCACGGGCTAGCAAAAACTCTTGAGTAGAGTATAAATTGGACAGATCTGCTTTCACTGAGTTGATTACAGCACTTCCCAAGGAACAAAGCAAACAAATCCAAGTGATTTGCTCAAGGTAGATGCAAGGGGTCGGAATTCTCATGAGGCCAAATGGAGAGAAGTGTAAGGGAAGGGAAACCAAGAGGCTATAGCTGTAGAACTGGCTATCACCCGGGGGGGGGGGGGGGAGAATGTATTCGGGGGGGGGGCGGGGGTGGGAGAAACTTGAGGGGGAAAACCCTCACTGCGCACATTTTACCCACAGCAACTAATAACTAGCAATGCCGATTCCTCCAGACATATCAGATGGTGCTGTACATTTGACTCAAGCTGGCGCTGTGCATTTTGATGGATTTCTGTTGAGCTTGCACAGCATTATACAAAGTTGTTGCCATCTGCACGTTAATCCCTTGGCTGCGACGCAGCACGCACATCAATGGTCAGCATCAACCTCAGGCGCAGCTTTGCATTTGCTCTTATTACCATGGATCATACTGTTTTTAGTGAGAGTTGCATGTTGATTTTTTTTAATTGGTATTGTGTGGCGGGAGGGGTGTAAACCACTACAGACACAAAGAAGGCGGGGGAGGGGGGCGCGATCAAAGAAGTTTGAGAACCATGGCTGTCGAATAAAACAGTACAGCACGACTCAGACCAGGATGTGGAGGGTGAGCGGGGTTAACTGGGAAATCTGTGGATAATAGCTGTCCCTGACACCATCTGATAATTTGCTAAGTATTAAGACTGTATGTCAGGGCAGAATTTAGCCCTTTATTTCCCTATAAATCACTACGTGCCATGGAGTTATTCTGGTGCTAGTACCAGCACCTTTTGGAATACTGGGCCAAATTCTCAGCTGGTGTAAAGTAATGCAACTCTGCTGGAGGCAATGGAGCTATTCTGATTTACACCACCTGAGGATGGGGACCATTGTGTGCAATGAGACTGACCAGGTATAGCAGAGAATAACCAAATAAACTCGGGAAGCCAAATTCTGCTCTTTTATACCTGCATGTCCGCACTGAAGGCAATGGTGCTGTGCAAATTTAAAGCCTCAATCCTGCAGCTGACAGTATAGGGGCAGCCTATGGGGAAGCCCCATTGAAGTCAATGGTTCTCTGCTTGGGTGCAACAACCTGCCCACACACTGTCAGTTACCAGGTCTGGGGCTTGACGGATGATATAAGAGTTCAGAGAATTGCCCTAGGTAGCCTCTATGGATGTTGTCTGTAGAAACCATTCTATTTCTATATGTGTGATCCTGAAAGGAAAGGCACAGCCTGATGCAGGGTTATTGAGAGAATTAATTTTAGCAGCTGCATATGTTTAATTGGAAACTCTTAACAGAGCATGGCTGCAAGGCTAAACGGGAGCCTGGAAAGAAGTGGGAAATCACTCAGCTATAAACGCCAAGCGTGTCAGAACTTGTCTCACTTGGACAAGTCCTCCCAGGAGTTGCAAATGATTTGTGCCACTGCCGCTCTAGGCAGACATTCCACTGTTGGGGACTGAGGTTTCCACCAGTGCAACTGAATATAGCCAGGGGCCCGAGACTAGGGAGTTTGGTGAATAATTACCAAATGGAAATGCATACAGGGTTACTGAATATTTGGCATAGTCTATGCAGTGCATCATGACTTTATATACGTAGGCTAAGATTTTCAAAGATACCCAAACAATCTGGGCACCCAATTTTCAAAAGACAATTCAGACAGTTTTCAAAGTTAAGTGCCCGGCTCCCATTGTCAGTCGATGGGAGCTGGGTGCCTGAATAGTTCCCTTAGGAGCTTCTGAAAATCCCACCCTGGCTGCCCAAGCCCCCTAGCTTTGAAAATCTCAACCATGTATTTATGCATACATGCCACTTCCTGCGTGAATCTCTTATGACAAGCCAAGTCTTGTGACGTTTTTCATGAGTCATGGGATTTCAGTTGGATGGCCCACCTCCTGGGAAGGAGCATCCAACAAGGGCTGTGGCAGGAAGCAGGCAGAGCTCTCTCCCGCTCCCTCAGGAGTTGGTACCATGCTCGCTGTGGGAGGCAGGAGAGAGAGAAAGAGCCCAGCGGCTCAGGGTGGCTACCCTCTCCCTTTCACCCTCAAAACAATGGGATAGCTCCTCTACTCCTCCCCCTCCCTCCCTGCAAACACCCAGCAGGGAAAGGGACAAGGGGTGCAGTCTCCCCCCTTAGAACTGATGTGGGGGCTGGGCAGATGTGGGGGCAGAACTGATGTGAGGGCTGCTGAGGGATGGGTAGAATTGATGTGACAGGCAGCTGTGGCGGCAGACTTGATGTGGGGGCTGTGAGGGAGATGACTGATCTGGGGGCAGAATTAATTGCTGGGCAGGGGATGGGCATATGTGGGGGTGAGAACTTCTGCATGGCAGCTGAAGTCACCGTACTCAATACATTTGGGAGAGTGGGCGACACTGATTGTCACACACACACACAATGCGGGTGGGCAGGGGGTGTTCAAAAAGACAGACCCCAAAACACAGTATAATCTTTATTTTGAAAACGCCTCATGGTTTTGGGGGTCTGACTCAAGATTTTTGAACCTTCGGGGTTGGCAGTACTGGATATTCTTTTCTGTCATGTTATCTTTCCTCTCTTTACTACCCCACTGACTTTAACTGGCATTTCTAATACAAAACTTGGAGAGAGGCATAGATTAAAAAGTAAAATTTAAATGCAAAAGACCAATCTGATTTGGATTTACATCCAGTGGTTGGCTCTGAATTAATCATCTTTCTCATACAAAAATCAACATTTCCTAATTATTCCAGTAAATGTCCATTAATCTAATTAATTGCTTTCTTTAATAGCAGGACATTGCTGCTCAACTGAGAATTCAGTATAGCCTGTTCCATCAGTGTTTGTCTTTGTTTATATTATAAGGCAGGAGTCGGCAACGTTTGGCACGCGGCTTGCCAGGGTAAGCACCCTGGCAGGCCGGGCCAGTTTATTTACCTGCTGACGCAGCAGGTTCGGCCGATCGCAGCCCCCACTCGCTGCAGTTCGCCGTCCCGGGCCAATGGGGGCGACGGGAAGCGGCGCGGGCAAGAGATGTGCTGACCGCAGCTTCCCGCCGTCCCCATTGGCCCGGGACGGCAAACCGCGGCCAGTGGGGGCCGCGATTGGCCAAACCTGCCGCGTCAGCAGGTAAATAAACTGGCCCGGCCCTCCAGGGTGCTTACCTTGGCAAGCTGCGTGCCAAACGTTGCTGACCCCTGTTATAAGGTATGTATAGTAAATGAAACTTTATATACTTCTTCCATGTTTAGAGATGGCGTGTCAAAAGTTTAGATGGGAAATGTGTCTGATTTGGATAATATTTACAGATTGTCACCAAAGCACAATAAAAGATACTACATATGACAGACATTTGTTTATAACCTGCATCTTTCTGATCTCAAGTTGGGTACCCAAAAATTGAATCGCTGTTCACTTCTGAAAATCTGGGCCTATATAAGTGAAGGTTGGCAGCAAAGCAACAATTTCCTTTACAGGGAAAGCTGTTTAGCAGAGCAAAATGTGTCTAACTGATCTAAATGTTCTCTTAGGAAATGGAACCTAAAGCTGATAAGGCAGTGACAAGAGCTTTTATATTGTGTATTCAGTTTGGAAATGAAAGTGGAATCTGTGCAAATATGAATAGTTTGCCTTTTAAAATAAACACCCTTCCGAGCATCATGTTTCTTATCAGCGATATTGTTGAACACCTCTTCAAACTTTGTAACAACCTGATGTCTTAGGCACATCCAGTTGTGTTGGACACTCGCACGCTATGGAAGAGAGAATTGCCTGATTATAGAAAACATTAATTACTTGCTAGGCTGTCAGAAACTTTTCAAAGGAAATCAGCCTGAGTCTCTAATGCTTCATGATCATCTGTAATGCACGGCTTTTTGAAATGCAGCATTCTGCTGAGAGATGTGACCAGCCAGTTTTGCTGTTTGGAAAAAAACCAAAACCTTCTTGTCAAGATGGCAAATGGGAAACCAGCCTCTGAAATGCTGAAAATTCTAACTTTTCGGTCCTGAATAAGAAACAAAGCATTTTGTCTTGCTTTTATGACAATCAGGCTCTTGTTTAATCATCCAATCTTTGGATATACCGAGTCAGTGACTATTCTAATAGCAATATATTAGTTAATCCTTATGGAACATGTAGCGAAATTCCACCTAGAAAACAATTCAAGGTTTAATGGCTATCAGAGAAAAGCTGATGTTAAACTTTCTTGCTGTTCTAGAGTAAAAGAAATGTGGGTGTTTTCTCTCCTGATTTTTTTTCTGAAATTAATCTTCTGACAAGAGCACACCTGGTTATTTCAGGCATCCTCAATCATACAAGGTGATTTTTAGATGGGTTTCATTATGAAATGCATTCTAAATTCTCTTTGTGCAGATGGATGTTAGGAAGCGTAAAATCCTCCCACACAATAGGAAACAAAGGGAAAAAGAGCTATTAATTATGAAGATCCGATTCAGCTTCACATAACTCTGTGAATGTGTATGTTTAAGCCAGTCTGCAAGCTGATAATAAACTTCTCTTTAATGCTGTATGAGGTAGTAAAATAGCTGAAAGTGAAAAAAATGTGATATGTGTGAGAATTACACTGAATTGTTCCCCAGGTTGCATCACTGAAATAGTGTCACTCAAAAATAAAAGAGGAGAAGAAGAAGCAAATAGATGAATATTAGATAAAAGAACGGGCCGTACAGACTGAATTCTGAGTTCTTATTTAAAGCTGGTTGAAAAATGAAAACCTATGTGGAAATTTTGAACTTGTTTTCCTTTTAAAGTCTTTGAAATGGACCCATTTTTCATTGCTTTGAACAACCAGGTTCTTGATCAACAAAACATCTTGATAGAGAAAAGGCCCAAATTTTCACAACTGATGAAACATTTTGACAATGTCAACAATCTTTTGTGGAAGGGAAAAATGATTTTCAAAAAATGGCTGGGTTTGGATTAAAAACAACAACAACAAAACCCCATCCCTTTTCATTCAAAAATTTCAACTCGCTCTGTCTTATTAGTTCAAAATGCTACATGCTCGGTTTGCGCGTTCCTAAACTGTCACTTTGTGCTCATGTTCTTTATAGAGTTAGGCCCCGATCTTCAAAGGAGTGTAGATGCCTTACTCCCACTGATTTCTTTGTGGATCTGGGTCTACTATTTCAACAGCAACAATCACGGAATCCAGCATTAAAGTGGCAACCGCAGAATCAAGAACTAAGAGGGCAATGCAAAAGAATATACGATCAGCACTGACATGCGGGCTTCAGTGCCTTTATATGCAGTCAATATTCTGCTTCACATTTAATATGTAATATTTAAGTATGCCAAGAGACCTATGTGTTTCCTTAATACATAATATCTGAGAGGCAAAGATGTAGTACTACAGGAGGTTTAAGGCCACCATTGCCATTCGGATCTGACCCTAAACCAAATGTAAGGTTTTGATTTCAACTTGATTGTGCCAAAGTTCTTTGGGCTGTCCTTGCAAGATTTGAACCGCCAAATAGTGCCAGCAATGGCTCATTTGCCCAATGAACTACAGCCTTTACATAAGTGCGCTCAACTCATTAAATAGCACTAATTCATGTAGCCCTCATTCAGAGCTGTACCCGGGGCAAGCAAGCATATTTGCGGCCCCAGAAGAGACACCGGGGGGGGGGGTCATGCAGGGTCCTGTGCCCCCCCAGACTTCTGTCTTCCATTTAGCACAGAGGTTTTCAAACTGTGGGGCGCGCTTTTGCCAGGACCCGGCAGATCGGAAGCTGGCAGGAGCCGCCTGGCTCACTTGGCCCCTGGCTCTCCACGCTGTGGGAGCTGGGCAGTGCTTAATCTGTAATGAAAGAGGTGCCAAGGCTCAAGCAATTAGGTGCCGAGGCTCAAGCAATTTTTTTTTTTACTTTCATAACTGATGCAGCAAGCGCAGGGGTGCCAGGGCTATGAACTGCCACAAACAGCCCTGGCACAAATATAAGCACTGGAGCTGGGACGCTGACTGGCTACCCGGCATCCCTCCCTGCCCTGTTCCCCGAGCCGGGCCACCTCTGCACGGCCAGGCACTCCCCAGATAGAGCAGAGAGCCCAGCTCTGAGCTGCACCCCTGACGTGCTCTTGCCTCTCCAAATAAACACTGATGGATTACCCTGTCCCTTAGCCTTTTGCTGCCTGAAGCAGTGGAATAAGTTATCAGTGAAAGGGATCCGGACACCAGCACTGCAGTAGTGGGATCAGTCCAGGAGATGAGCATGCTCAATGTCCCACCTCTCCCTCACCCACCTCACAGGAAAACATTTATGGGAATGAACTTGCTCTTCTACCTAGGACTTCCTTCCATGCAGCCCCTTATACCTTTAACTACCCTCTGTAGCCTGGTCCACTATGTCTCATTTATCTCCTTTAAATTTACTTCTTCCTGAAGTCCTATAAATCCTTCTACAGAGAAGGGTTAAAATGGATGGCTTGAAAAAATAAAATCCAAACAAACATTGTGAAACAAAT
Organism: Terrapene triunguis; assembly: GCF_002925995.2. Lineage (NCBI taxonomy): Eukaryota > Metazoa > Chordata > Testudines > Emydidae > Terrapene > Terrapene triunguis. The sequence goes on from NW_020698242.1 coordinate 8,440,640, forward strand.
AAGACACAACAACAAGATCACACCAAATCACTCTATTTCCCCCCATCTTTCCATTTAAAATGTAAGCTTTTGGGGGCAAGGACTTTAACTTCTGATGTATGTGTTGCACCTAGTAAACTGCTGCTGTACATATAAACAAGTAATGGCCAAATCTTATGCTCCTGACTCAGGCTGAAATTACATTGATTTCAGTGGGAGATTTATATGGGAGAAGAGAGCAGGACTGGGTCTTATGTAGAGAGAGTTTCTACAAAGTTATTGGGAATGCATGATCTGAGTGATTTCCCCCTCCTCCCCCCGGGTTCTATTTATGGGCCCAATTTTGCAAACACTTACCAATGGGACTACATACAGTAGTAAACATTATGCTCAGGAATATATATTTTCAGGATCATGTGCTATGATTTAATTTTTTCTGAAGTAACCCTTGGTTCTGAACATTCCATGCAAAGATAAACTGCATATCAAAAACCAACTTCTAATTATAAATCAATGACTAATCAATTAGATCACTGAGAATTTCAAAAATCTTTAAAATACAGGATTTAAATCTTCACAGGTAAAATGATGTGGATTAATATTTGACATTTCCTGTTGCCCTCTTGATCTTACATATAAGGGCATGTCTGAATTCTCTCCTGTCCTAGTTTCTAGGACATTTGCTATATAGGATTTTTTCCCCCAGGTCTGTTAGAGATTTATTTGCTGGAAGAAGACTGAGGATATGGTCAACTGTCTCCTGCAACTTGGGACAAAGCATCACTTTACTTGGCCAGGCTACAGACCCTCTTGTAAGTTTCATGCTAACAGGGATCTTATTTGCATACCTTTCTATGCATTATATTTGGATTATATATGCTGAAATACATACAATTATGTTTTTTAAAATTGTTAATTGGAACACTTGCTCCAAGACAAAGAATGAGTTGTAATGTATTTTCCTTTTTCTCCAACTGAGTCTTGAGCTATTAGCTTGGATCTTCCTTTCCATGAATATATGTGCACTAGCTCTTTTCAGCATGATGGAATAAGGCTAGATCCCATAATGAGACATGCTTGTGTTCAGTGCTTCTGGATTATGAAAGGAGCTGACCTGTGTTTAAGTTATAGATTGAATCCTGCATCGTCCTTTTAGTTTGGGTGAAAAGGGTTTTAAACTAAAACAAGAACAGTATTTCTGTAACACAGTGATTCCGAACTGTTTATCTTATTTTACAACACACTGGTTAGGAGATCCCTCCTGTGACATTGTGACGAGGGATTTAACCATGTCACTGAGTTCCAATCTGAGTATTTGGAGGGGGCTCCAGCTAAGCCTTTTTTCTCTCACTCCCCCCTTCTTTTAGTGGTGTCCTGGGGCACACAAAGGGTTAATGACTCAGGGCAAGGGCTAGGGGAAAAACATCCCTCTGTTAATTGGGGATGAGGGCCAGCTGGAGATCATTATAAATTTCTAGAGGCTGTGGCCTTCTGTAAAGCACAGAGCTCTGGGGGTGAGGATAAGGATGAGGGTTGGGGTCACAAGAAATTTAGCTCTCAGGGATGATAGATCGGAAAGAGGAGAAGGTTTCTATCCATATTGAGCTCGAGCTACAGGGAAATTAGAGATGGTGTTCCCTGTTAATCCAAAGGGTTCTAACCAGCTGCTCCTAGAGTGTTTATTAGTATAAGGATTTCATTGATTCTTACTGTATGTTGGAGAAACATACTGGGCCCAGGATCTTTAAAAAGCATCAAATTGCTGCTGTGATGTAATGGGCTGCCATAGGACCTTTACTTTCATAATGGATAGTTAGGCCTTGGCTGTGTCTGGAATGAGGGGCAGGCACAAAGAGTGCTCCCCAACACGCGCATGGCTTAGGGGACTTGGAAAAGCCGTGTCCTTGAATGTGAGAGTGTGAGGGCTCTGGAAAGCTAGTGCCTACCACAGCACAAAGGGAGTGGGAATGACAGCCCTACGTCATCTGCGACAAAGTGACTGTGCGCCATAGAGCCCCAGGAGGCAAATTTGCCTGAGAATTTCTGCTGGAGAAGCACAACTGCCTCTTCATTGCAGCCCTATGGCTGAAGAGCCCACACTGACCCCTTAAGGTTCTTCTGGGACTGTTAAACTTGTTTATATTCCTGCCCCTACGATTAACCAGACTGAAATGTACTATCAGCTTTTCAAAGTCTCCACTGTCAGGCCAAACGACCCAATGCAGCTCTTCATGTGTTTGTGGTTCTCCATGCTTCAGAGCAGCTTAAAGGAAGGGGCAGCCTTGTAAGTCTAGAACCTGGCGATTGGCGCCTGTAGTTAGGACTGAAAGCAACAGTGTATCCATCCTAGATACAAGTTATACATTACACGAGTACCTGTTAGTTTGGCATGTGACTGTTTTGAGGGTTCATTCTCCTGGCTATTGTTGGACTACAGTAAGCAGCGTGCTCTGGGTTGCTCAGAGAAAAGGAGCGTAGAAGGGTAACTTATGGAGACAAGTATACAAAAAAATCTGTAGGTGATGCAGAGGACAGATGGTATAAAGGTGTTATGTTTCTAATACAACAGGGGGAAAGAGAAGCTGAGGAAGGAATCAGAGGAACTCAAAGGAGCTGTCTTTATGCAAAGAGTAGTGAGTATGGGGAATCAACTTCCAAGTACAGGAATAGCAAGTTTAGCCAGACTTGAAAAGGGGCTTGACAAGTCCTTACTTTGTATCTAATATTAACTGAGTAGCACAGAAGTATGTAAATGCAATTCATATACGAGCGGACAAGAATATCCGGATGGTGGGAGTTCTCTTGCTCTTATTTGAAGAACGAATCCGATTTAGACCTACTGACTGCTAGCATACTTCAGTCATAAGGCAACAGCTTGGAGGTTAAATGATTGTAAGGTACAACTGGCTACCGTAAGCCAAAGAATGGAAATAGACATAGAAGGATCCCCAGGTTTCCTTATATCACCACAGCATTCAGCGTTGTCATGTATCACCCTCCCTAATGCAAGTTGTCCATGTAATGGTCATTCTATTCAGAAAAATGAAAGAAAATACATTTATTTTACTTTACATTTTATCTTGATTCAATATGAACCAATCAAAGCTCTAAATTCCATCTTTCCTAGACAGCTGTTAATGCCAATAACATCCCTCTTCTAGGGAAGGGGTTATCTGTTTTATAATCCCTCCCTGTGTGGCACACATGGCACTAGGTGGCCCTAAAGCAGCAGTATCAAGACCTACAAGAGGGTAACCAGGCTTTTTTAAGCAGCCCAGGAAATACAGTGGGGGCTTAAGGGAAGCTGGTTTCAAAAGTGCTTCCCTACCGGAGATTTTGATGGAGAGTCTCCACTATCGGGGTAGCAGAGATGCTTCGGTGTCACTGAAATACAGAGAGAAGGGAAGAAAAAGGAGAGGATTAGTCCCCTTGAACTGTATTTGCCTAACAGGAGCCCTAGATGTCAATTATAATTGTGCCTTTCATATGGGGCTGGAATAAAATATTCCGTGGACAGAATATTGCATCACTGCCTGCTATAGGATTTCTTACACCTGAAGCATCTGTCAGAGACAGATGGACCTTGGTCAGATCCAGTCTGGTAATTCATATGCTACAGAAAATAAGAACTCCTCTTGCAATCCCCTGTAAGGAAACAGTGCTACAACATAAGAGTATTTTCCTTCACGATATTCCCACTTAGTATTATTATTTGCATTGCCGTAGAACCTTGAGACCCCAACTGAGCTGAGGGTACTGTTGTGCTAGGCATTGTATCTCTGAGTGCTTTACAAAGGAGGTACCGTTATCCCCATTTTAAAAGATGGGGAAACTGAGGCACAGTGAGGGGGAATTGACTCACCCAGGAGACCAGTGGCACAGCTGGGAATAGAACCTAAGTCTCTTGAGTCTTCTAGTGCTCTCTCCACTAGGCAACACTGCCTCCCCATTCCATCGAAGGCTCTAGTCAGGCAAACACAGTTCAGTGGGACATCCCACAAACATGTGTTAGCAGGATCAGGCCCTGGGTTAGCTCTTCTCTCTGCTTTTCCCTTGATATACGAATTCAGTTCCTTTAATATATTAGGAACAGTATCCTCTACCACTAATTAAAACACATCCACAAAAGAAATCCATGCTTGAATATTGCTGAACTTAAATAGAGTCTTGTGTTTTCATTAACTAAATGAATATTGTGAGGTCTCTGATTACAAAGACCAGGCAGTGGGTACAATTGGAAACTCCTGTTAAACTCTTAGACAGTCTTGGTGATCTGCGTTCCAGTGAGAGCCTGGAAGGAGCCACTTGGCTAAGAAGCTCTCTTGAAAAAGAAAAGCTCCCAAACTTAGTAGAAGCTTGATTATTCAGCAGAGAAATCACTTAGGAAAAATGAATGCTTCTGTGGGCTCATTTTGTTTCCGGAGACTTTCTTTGCTGATTGCTCTCACTCTCTGAATAAAATGAGAGAATCACATAAATAAATATTGGCAACCCTCAGAGCTGCTTTTTTATCCAGCGCCTAGCAAGTAAACAGCTGTGATTATGCCAGCTTTTCCAAATGATCGGCCCTAGAGGAGCTTGTTCAACAGCTCCTTGGAGCTCTAATTAAAATATATCCTCTCCTGACCCAGGCAAATTAGAATATAGCAAGCACACAGCCAGTTTCTAATGGACAGCTGCAGGTACTGACATTCCCACCTCTCACTTCTACCTATCCATATATATCCCCCTTAATCTAGCCTCTCCCCTCTCCCTCTGGAGAGAGTAACATCAGAACTAGCATAGAACAATGGTTCAGTTGTAATTGGCTTGTGTACAAGGATAAGGGGAGATTTCTTGTATGTTCTTCTACCACCATATGACACCATTGCCCATCCTTGCATCCCACATGGGGCCAGCCACAATATAGATCTAATATGGGATTTGAATGTCCTATTAAGATCCCTGCCTTTCAAAAACTGGGACCAGGGTCCCTACTAGCAGATGGCCTTTAAGTTATTGCTGTTTCAGAGAATGGGTAGTATATGCTTCAGGAGGTTGTGGGGGAAAGGTGCTTGCAATGGCAGAGTGCAGTTAAGGATGGAAATATACAGGGGTCTATATTTGACTTCCATGCATTTCTGGGGCCTGCAGTTCATGACAGCAAAAATGTTGAAGGGTAAGGTGCCACGGTCAAGCCAATCTGGTGGATTGCTCTTCCCACCATTCTTATGTGCTGGTAGTAAAAAGGATGAATAATCTTTTTCTGTCTCTCTTTATAATACTCTGTTTCACATCTCTGAATAACACAATAGGCTTAATGCAGCGTGCCGAATGACAGGGACGGAAGAGAGATTGCTGCAGCAGAAAGAAGAACATTTAGGCCCAGACCCCTAGAGGTATTTAGGTGCCTAACTCCCATTAATACCTTTGAGGATCTGGGTCTTAAAGCCTTCTGCTCAACTGGTGTAAACTGGGAATGGTGCATTGATTTCAATAAAGCTGTGCTGATTTACAACAGCTGAGGATCTGGCTCTGATGCTCCATCTTTTGGCATCCCGCAGGCAGCATGAAACTATCTACCTTAAAACAGTCCCGTCTAGGACCAGTGTTTTCCTTCTAAAACAGAGTCGAATTCTGTTTCTCATTTCATTTTTACTGATTATTGAAGAGACTCGTATTTGAAAAGTAGTTTCTCCCCTTCAGTAAGGACCTATCTGTTCCTTCTACAACATTGCTTCAGTGGAACTAGGTCTCTTTACATCAGCTTAGAATCTAGCCCATTGAAAAATATAGTTCTTTGCACCATATTGTTTATCTGCTGTGTTCCTGTAACGAAGATACGTCAAGAAAGAAGTAATTTGCAAGTGAAATTTGTAATTAGAAAATCTTAACACATTTGCTTATCAGTCAGTCCTCTTGCCTGATGATTAACGGAAATAAAAGGCTCACCATATGTTTTATCGGCTTTTTCCATTCATGAATGGAGTCAAGTAATCTTCAGTGTTTATTGCACTATATCCATAAGTTTGGGATTGGGGGAAAAATATCCTTTATTGAGATAGCACATCTTCTGGAAAACTGGCATTTCCTCATGTGGTTCCATTTGCAAGCAAGCAGATAAATGAACTCAGGAGACACAGAATTTAGAATTTATCTGGTCTAATCCTTGTTCATCTTTGTGGTTGAAAGGGACAGAAACATTAGGCTGATTAAAAAACAAGCTATGAAAAGCTCAGCAAAGTTTTTGTTATAATAAAAGTTCATGTCGTTTGTGATAATATGATGCCGGTAATTAGTATGATCTGAAAAGTTATTGTACTGGCATGGAGATACCATTAGAACACATTCTCCACTGTCTTACAGCTTGTGTCATCATTTTCAGCTGTGCAAGGTGGGTATAAAATGCAACTACTCTAATTTGGAAACACTTTACTTCCACTTTGCACTGATGTAAGTGGCACGAGGCAATGGAGAATCAGGACCCACTTATGGACTAGAAATAGATAGATATTGCAACCTTTCAGGTGTATATGAGTCACTTTAACTTTAAGGAGAAGAAAAATACTTTAGACCTAATTTGTTCTTATTGATAAAAGTCACAGTCTGATGACAGTTGGTGATAGTAAATGGTCATGGAAACACTCAAGATAATAACCACTGATTTGTGCCTAACAGTAGCTGGTACATAGCTGAACACTAAAACTACTGAGCAAGAATATTTGGAAGATATTACTTTATTGCCTATATATACAGAACTCTGGACAACTCCATTAAGTACTAAAACAGTGATACTCAGACCTCTGTGGTTCAGGAGCCAAACTACTGATCGACATTACCCAAAAGAGCCACATTAGTATGAATTCATTGTTTCATTTACTATTTGTATATATATAATTCTCCCAGCAAAATGACTGACCAAGTATTCTACAATTGGTTAATTACATAGTAAAAGCATCCTGATTGGTTAATAACTTAAATTGGTTAATAATTAAATCACAGTGTTTTAATATCATGTGCTACAAAGAGCTTCAGGAGACACATTAAAGAGCCACTTGCGGCTCCTAAGCCTCAGTCTGAGTCTCACTGCACTAAAGTCTATTTTTTTAAGGTAAAATTGCCATGTATGAAGCAGTGGCCCTCGTATTAAAGATTTAAAATGTCAAGTACCAATAGGTGCTGTCTGCTTGGTTACATTTCATTACGTAGTTCTGGAATTGATTAATGGTGATAGATCAGATTATAACTTTCTAAAAAAATTATCCACAGGGTCTGTTCCAACCATTTCCTATTGGACACATGCATTTCCTTATTGCAGGCCATTTGGTTTAGGCATAGGTGACCAAATCAAGAAAAAATTAAATTCCAGCCTGACAATTCAGCCTGTCTCCAACCTGACCCCCAACTCTACTTTAAAGTTTGGCTAAGATGCTTCATAGGCTTCCCTCCCATGGTGCTAATGTTCCAGGTCCCAGTCACTGCGCCAATCTCTTGGTCCTTGGTGTCAGTCCGAATGGAAATCTCATTCATAAAAGAGGAAGCCCCAGAATGCACTGCATGTCAGAGATTTTTCATGTAGACCAGGCATTGGAACTGAGCAGAGAGACTACAACAGCTGCTGGGCACATAACTCACCTTGAGAACCAAAGGTTGAACAAGTTGCTGGGAGTTCTGATCAATTGGGAGTAGAATATTAACAGTTGTAAAAAGGGGGGGGGGATGTGATCACAGAAAAAGGAACCACAAAGGTTCAGATACTTTTGGGGAGTCATCCCAACATTTCCAGGCTTATGTTAGCTACCTAGAATCTCTGTTCACTTAGATGTTGAGTATGAATTTTTGCTAGTTATTCTCTCAGCCACAATTCCTCCTCCAAAAGGCCACTAGATCTCATTCATTTTTCAGCAAGTCACACTAAAGTGGCCATGGGAGATATCAGCAGTACATATATAAAGGACCCTGTACAATGGCCAGCTGGAAGAAGGTTGTATTGTCATAGCGACTCTGCATTAACGAAGAGACCTAAAGAAAACTTTTCATACAACACCAGAGTGACAGAATCTAGAGAAATCTGTTTCCTCATAGACACCTTCCTAAATGCATATGCATTTTCAGAATCCATGGATGATGTCTTATGAGTGGGGTTTGGTCAAGTGTTGCAAACAGCCATTCAAAATTTGAGTGAATATTTTTGTTTGATAATGTTTGTACATCTTAAAAATCACTATTTGTGAAAAATACATTTGTTTGCGAGAACAGTTAGGGAAGCATTGTTCTTCCTACCAATACTCCTCTCTGCTTACCTACACAGGTGCCTATGGACAAACAAGTCCGTTCACAAATTACTATTTGTTCTTCATTCTTTTTCTGCTGATTAAAAAGTTTCAGCCACCCAGAAAAAAAAATGCTATGTAATTTAGGAGACCAATCCTAACACTGCAAAAAATGAATAGAACAAATGAACAGCACCCATAAGCTGAAAATTTTGTCTGCTATGTGGTGTACTCTTACATACAATGACATAGTAGAAATCAAGATAGATAAATGTTACCTGCCCAGAAACAAAGAGTACTATTTTACCTCGTTTTTGTGCTTTGCTTACAGGGAAAACCTACTTGAATCTCCCAAAAGAGAGGCCAGAAAAGATATCAGTGTGTATGTTAAAAATGTTCAATGTTATTCATATATTATTTGACTTAATAGGTCTTTTCCATCTGTAACTTCTGTGATTCTGGTATTAGGCTTGTGCAATAATCTTCCAAGGGAAATAGTGGAAGGCCTATCATTTGAGATATTTTAAACTAGATTGGACAGAACAGTAGCTTACATAAAATAAAGAACAATCATGCATTGGCAGGGAGCTGGGCTGAATTATCTGGCCTTTCACCTTCTATGACTGATTAGAAAATGAATATTACACAGTAAATCTTCACATTTTGTTTTATTTTAATGAGTGATTAAGAAAAATCACTAGTGTTAGGAGACTAAAACTTTCTGTCAGTCTATTGGAGAACTTGTTTTCATTTTCATTTCCATGAATATTGCTATGTCTTCATCTGTATTTAAAGGTTCGTATCAAGCTTTAAAATAATTTACTGCATAATAATCACAATTCATTATGCACAATTCATTATGAATAAGATTTAGTTGAGGGTGCTTAGTCAATTTTATTCAGCAGAAATGTATAATTCTCCCTTCATTAATAAAGTTTGAAATAACAATACTGAGTGCACCTAAATTGCTTCGCTTTGCTGTCTGATTCATGATTAAAATATGCAGTATATTCAGGAGTAAATTGTAACAGAATTCATCAGACTATCACACTAATCCCACTGATGAATTTATCTAAGTTAAATATTAAACCCTGTATCCTTAATTATATATGAATGCTAGTGTGTGGGACACAAACCTCAGACTGTACAATGAAGACAGCTGTAAGCTGTAGCAGATTCCATGACACCCAACAGACTAAGCTAACAAAATCCTCCACCTGTGAAGTCTGTGGGAGTTTCGCCAATGATGTTATATGCTAATAATACATACAATAAAATAAAATATAAAAATAATAATGCCTAGCTCTTATATAGAACTTTTCATCAATAGCTTGCAAAGTGATTTACAGAGATCAGTCTCATTAGCTCCATTTTATAGATGGAGAAACTGAGGCACAGAGGTGATTCACTCTATCCACTAGGCCAGTGCTTCTCAAAGCCGGTCCGTTGCTTGTTCAGGGAGAGCCCCTGGCGGGCCGGGCCGGTTTGTTTACCTGCCACGTCCGCAGGTTCAGCTGATCGCGGCTCCCAGTGGCCGCAGTTCGCGGCTCCAGGCCAATGGGGGCTGCAGGAAGGGCGGCCAGCACATCCCTCGGCCCACGCTGCTTCCCAGGTTGACCCCAGGGACAGAGATAGGGCCTGTGCTTTAAAAGGAATGTGTTGCTATCAGTAAGAGCTAAAATCATGATCGCTACCTTGATAATAGACTGTATTTCTCAATGCTGCTGATTGCTGTTTCTGAGGTTTAGATGAGGGGGGAAAAAACAGACCTGAAACTAAGAGCAGCTGAACGTCAGGCACCTCAACTATTCTTTTAATTAAGTCTGGTTATGAAATGATATGTACTTGGCAGCAACAACATCCGTTAATTGTAACTGCTTGTTCTGAATTCATTACTAGATTGAATTACACAGGCACTAAATGTTCCTTTCAACACATTTTTTTTCTTTCTAATAACATAGTGAATCATGACGGACAATTTCAATGGAAGCCAGTGCAGCCCAGACCAAGCTATAGGATGAGAGCAATTAGAGATAGAAATGTATCTTAAGGCCCGAAGTCGCCAAGCATGGAAACACACGCTTCAGCGGAATCATGTGGGTAATCCCCACTTCTATTCAACTTCATTGACTTCAGTAGGACTTAAACATGTGCTTAAGTGATGGATCGAGGCTTAGCTCACTGGGACCTTTGACTGAGCATGATATAGCCCCTTGACAAAGGACACATCAGAAATAAAACTGATACGACACTTGCCATCAACAAAAAGGCCATGCACTTCTCCGGTTATTTAATTTTTTTAGAACAATTTTGCTGGGCTCGTTATGCATTTAATCATGTTGAAATAATTCTTCAAATGATAAAAACTACTAATTTAAGAAAGAAAATCAGTGGCATTGCCTAATTATATATGTTTCCAGAGAGTACCAATGCTTTAATGTAAATGTGTATTTCACAGAGGTACATACTCTAAAGCAGTGTTTCCCAAACTTGGGATGCTGCTTGTGCAGGGAAAACCCCTGGCGGACCGGGCCATTTTGTTTACCTGCCGCGTCTGCAGGTTCGGCCGATCGCGGCTCCCACTGGCTGCGGTTCGCCGCTCCAGGCCAATGGGAGCTGCTGGAAGCGGCGTGGGCCGAGGGACGTGCTGGCCGCCACCCCCGTTGGCCTGGAGTGGCGAGCCAGTGGGAGCCGCGATCGGCCGGACCTGCGGACGTGGTAGGTAAACAAACCGGTCCGGCCCACCAGGGGCTTTCCCTACACAAGTGGCATCCCAAGTTTGGGAAACACTGCTCTAAAGCAATGGTACCCAAACTTTTCCTGTCAGGCCCCGCTTACCAATAATGGAATCTGTCTGCATCCCCCCTTCTTTATTGCATGGTTGGCTCAGCAGAAGAGCTTGGGCTGAAGGCAGAGCTGGGGGCTGAACTGGGGATGGGGGAACAGCTGGAGCTAGATGCAGAGCTGGCCTGGGGTGAAGAGGGAATGAGGGCAGAGTTGGGCAGGGGGCAGAGCAGAGCTGGGGCTGGGGCTGGGGCTGGTGCTGGAGCAGGGGGTGCTGGCCCAGGCCCTGCTGCATGCCCCCCACAGTTTGGGGACCGGTGCTCTAAAGACTTGCTGGCAGGTAGGACAATATGGGTTAGAGCTTAGTTTCAGATAGAAATCAGGTGGATACAGGTGTAAAATAGGGGAGAATTTGGTTTAGTCTGTGAAATAAGTTTAAATGCCTCAAATACAGTATCTTCATGCCCTGATTATGTTGGAGCATCAGATCTCTGAGCTGCTGAGTTTTCTTTGTTTTAGGTCACAGGGTCAAACGCCGGACAATACAGGACTTAATTCCAAGTCATGCATTGTAACCCTCTCTCAGCCAATTGCAATGATAAATAAGCCTGGTTGTGGTTTACTATTTATAAACAATGAGGTAGTTGGGATAAATACAGGCCGAAGTTCTCAAATATCCACGTGAAGGATGAGCCACACAAAATGTGTAAACACCCATTGCAGTCACATCATGCTGTATTTGTGTGTGCAAATAAGGTGATTGCATGTGCAATTTCCTGAACATTTATATGTTTACAATGAATGTGAATGCAATTGGGGCTTTGTCCTGCAAAGTACAGCGTAAGATTGGAGCTTTGCAATGGTGCATATATAACAAAGCCCTTTTGAAAATTTGGACCATAATATTCACTTTCATGGTACTTTAGTAAGATTTTAAAAAACACATTAATTTAGACTGCCAATCAGGTCTGAAACTTTATTAATTTAGGCTTTGATTCAGCAAGGTACTTAAATATATATTTAACTTTAAGTAAAAGACTAGTCCCATTGAAGCCCATGGGAATGTCTATAGGACAAGTTAATGCACGGCAAGCTACGGTGTACTGGCCATGTGGACACTGCACCAAAAGTTCCCTCATGTGTTTTGTGCACTACAGTTTCAAACAGCAAAAGGTCAAACACACAAGGGAACTTTTAGTGCCTACGTGGAAAGTTAGAGTTAGGCATGCTAGTGTGCTGTAAATTTATGCCCCAGTTTGCTGAGTACTAACTCATTGTGTAGACAAGCCCTAAATGTAAGTACCATGCTGAACTCAGGTGTTAGTTCATAAAGTTAGGCCCCACACTTTAAATTAGGTCCCAATTAATTTAATTCACAGCATCTAAGAAGTTAGAATTGCAAAAAAATATCTAGGCCAGGGGTCGGCAACGTTCGGCACGCGGCTCGCCAGGGTAAGCACCCTGGCGGGCCGGGCCAGTTTTATTTACCTGCTGACGTGGCAGGTTCAGCCAATCGCGGCCCCCACTGGCCGCGGTTCACTGTCCCGGGCCAATGAGGGCGGCGGGAAGTGGCGCAGGCGAGGGATGTGCTGGCCGCGGCTTCTCGCCGCCCCCATTGGCCCGGGACGGCGAACCGCGGCCAGTGGGGGCCACGATCGGCCGAACCTGCCGCGTCAGCAGGTAAATAAAACTGGCCCGGCCCGCCAGGGTGCTTACCCTGGCCAGCCGCGTGCCGAACGTTGCCGACCCCTGATCTAGGCCATCTAGATTATCCCATGAGGTAACATTGCATCTTATTACATTGTCTAGACCTATCCGGATCCAGGGCCGGTGCAACCTATTAGGCGACCTAGGCGGTCACCTAGGGCGCTAGGATTTGGGGGGCAGCATTTTCTTCGGCAGTCGCCGCTGGCATTTAGGCAGAGGGACCTAGGCAGAGGGACGCGGGGAGGGCCGCCTGCAGCAAGTAAGGGTGGGGGGCGGCACGCAGGGGAACTCCCCGCCCCAGCTCACCTCTGCTCTGCCTCCTCCCCTGAGCACGCCTCCCTGCTCTGCTTCTCTCCCTCCCAGGCTTGCGGCGCCAAACAGCTGATTGGCGCTGCAAGCCTGGGAGGCGGGAGAAGTGGAGCAGTGACGGCATGCTTGGGGAGGAGGCGGAGCAGAGGTGAGCTGGGGTGGGGAGCTGCCGCACGGCTCCCTGGGCAGAGAGCTGCCACGGGGGAGGCGCCTCAGGGCGGGGGGGGGGGGCGGGGGCGGGGCTCGGGGGGGGGGGAGGGCGCAAGGTGGAAGTTTTGCCTAGGGCGCGAAACATCCTTGCACCAGCCCTGTCCGGATCTAAATGTCCCAAGTGACGTGTCCACGATTTTCTGTAGGAAACTAAACCAAATACCTTTCTGGAAATATTTCCTGATATTCAACCAAACCCTTTCCTTTTTAATCCCCTCATTCCTAACTACACCCATTGTCCCACCCTAAATAATTCATTTCACTGTTTGATATTTATGCCCTTTGAATATTTAGAGAGTGCTATCACGTCGGCTGGATTTATTTTTAACTTTTCTTACATGGTGACACACCATCACACTCCAATAAACAGGTTTACATTGATTCCTCTCTTTTAGTCACTAAGCTTTTTTTATTCTTTCGTCATTATCTGAGTCGAGTATATGTAAGAAAAAAGTCTGAAAACTTTTTGTATCTAGTGTGAAATGTTTACAGATGGCAGATTGAAATTTCATTTTAAGCAAAGTCTTTTATGGGATTATGTAAGTCATTTACAGTAGCATTGCAATTCTTTACTTATAGATAGATCATGTAACTGCAGAACAAGCTTTAAAATCTTTTATTTAAGCTTGTTGGTGCCTTTGGATATAGATATGTATTGATATCAAGGACTCTTCTACATGCCAGTTGATGAGCATTGTAAAAAGGGCAATAATGCGTAGCCCTACAAGAATCCATTCTAATGCTTAGCTCCAGGTGTTAATTGCAAAGAACATTGGAAATTCAAAGGCAAACAAAAGAACAATTGTTATTTAGGCCAGCAAAATTCTGCTTGCTACTCATTCAGTGTTAGGGATTCAGCAGGATATCCATACGATACAGACAAAGTTGGACTTTATCACTAGTTTTATCAATAAGAAGAGAAAAGTAGTGCTTAATAAATATCTGTTGTTGAATAACCCCTGATCTTTGACTTCCTTAGTCAAAGTGATGAAAGACTAAGTCCGTAGTGCTGTATTGTAAGACTCCATTTGGCTTGGTCAATTTATTACACCCATTTCAGCAATTGCATTGCACATGGTAAGTCACCCACGTTGTTGCTTTGCTTTATTCAAGTACTCAGACATATTTTGCAGCAAGCCTTAGTTTCCTGTGTAAATGTACTTAATCGGTGACATTGGCGCCTCTGAAATCAAGCTGTCTGTCTCATTGAAGGTATCCATTTCACCGGAGTGATTGGTGGTTTTTATCCTGTTTAGCCGGGACTGTAATCTTTCATGTTGTTTTCTCAACTCTGAATAGGAATGGGAGAAAGTGTGGAATATCGAGGTTGCTGGGAAAGCCATAATTAGAATCCCACTGAGGATGCTACTCAGCGCCACCATCTGGCCCGAGACACTTCTTGGTACCATATCTCCATATCCCACAGTGGTCATTGAGATGATAGCCCACCAGTATGAGGCAGGAATGCTTGTAAATTCAAGGACCTTCCCAGATTCATTCTCAGCCAGGTAGACCAGGGGAGAAAACAGGGTGACAGCTACACACAAGAAGAGCAAAAGCAGGCCAAATTCTCGGGTGCACCTTCGAACTGTGAGCCCTAAAGTCTGCAGACCTAATGAGTGCCTGGCAAGGCGCATTACATACAAGATCCTCAAGGCACGTAAAACTCGTAGCACCAGTCCGATCTTCTCCAAATATGAGTTGCTGCTCGGCCTCTCGGCTTCCTCACTTGGCTCGTCATCTACCACTATGAGGGAAACATAATAGGGTGAAATAGCCAAGAAATCAATGATATTTAGGGGGCCTCTGAAGAAGTGACACTTGCTCTTCGCCTGAATAAATCGGAGGCAGAGCTCCAGCGAGAACCAAGCCACGCAGATGGTCTCGATGACAAAGATGTAATAGCACTTCTGAGAACATTCACCCTAGCGCAAAACAAACAGAAGGTCAAATAAATGAGCAATCTCTGAACGGATATCAGAAATCATTAAAGGAGCAGAAATGTGCATCTTCGTGGGTGTACTGGTATTGCGGGAAAACAAACCCAGCAAATAGCTACTTCTATAGCAGGCATGTTACATCCTGTTAAAAAGCTATTCGAGTGAACTGTTGTTATTTTAATTTTATTACTCTTATGAGTCTGAATGGATGAAATTCATCTTTGTGCAAAGGCCCAGCACAAGGCATATGGACTATTTAAGTCCCATTTAAGCCCTGAAAATAGAAATTAATTGAGACTTAAATGGTGCATAAGTCTGCACAGAAGTAAATTTAACCCTAAGTGAGGGATTATTTTATGGATGTTCTGATTCTCTTTCTGCTCTGTGTGTAAAGTACTATTCAAAGTGTGGTGACTGCACAGATGCTAGGTAGTTTGATGTAATGAAGGGAAATAGCTCAGAGATGGAGAAGACCTACTAGGTCATTTTTTAGACTTTGCCCCTAGTTGTGCCCTAATATAAACCACATCTTTTCTTTCAGGCTATGCAAGTATGCTATAAACATTAAAATCAAAAGGAAGATTAAATAAAAAAACACTCATCCAGCAGGGGCAACATACCAATGGAGATTTCTGTTCTAGGGTTGAGGTCACATGATACCAGTGCTACCTTCTGAGCCGCTACATCAAGACAGTTATACAAACGTCAGCGGCCCTGGGCCGTGATGGAGTCACTATTTCTCTTGTCCCAGGCTGAGCCTAAAAATGTTACCTTCCATGACTTGTTCAACCTGAAGGCAAGAGTCAAACACAGCTTGCCTCCCCAGTCCCCTCAGTCACTTAGGAGTTGGATAAACTTTAGAAAACATCACGTACATGAGAAACTACATTGGGCACTTCACCTAAGTGATAAGAGAGCCCAACACTGGGTCTGCTGACCATGTCCAGATGATCAGAAAACCATCCAGTGCTCACATTGGATACAGTGCGTCAGTGCCTCAAAGATATTTAGAAAGAATTCACTGGGCCATAGCAAATTGAGACTACACTGAATAATAATCAGCGTTACTCAGACCCTCAAAGATATTTCCATGGGAGTTAGGTGCCTAAATATCTTTGAGGATCTGGGTCCATATTACTCTCTCTCTCTCTCTCTCTCGAATGCTCCATAGTACCCGTCATTTGCTCTTGCCTTAAAATATGGCCCACCTGGCCCATAGATTAACACATTAAAATCCTACACCTTGGGATAGTAAATTAATATGAAAGCTGCTCTTGATGTTTGACTAAAACTGAAATGTTCATTTAAATATTGTGACTAAATCTCTGGAAAACCGCTATTGTGACAAAGACTCAAAAGACATAGGCAATTGCATCATATTTCCACACCAGGATGCTGTAACTGTTAAGGAACACATGCTTGGATGCATTATAGGCCTGATCCAAAGCCCACTGAAGTCAGCAATCGTTTTTGAAGCAGGGCCCATACATTTTTCCTTGCTGAATAGATATTCAAAATGAAGGCATCTCAAATGCATTAGCTGTGCAGTCCTTGGGGGCATAAGAATTCTATTCTTTCCCCATAAATCCAGGATGGTTTCCTATATGAGAACAGGAGTAATGGGTTAGTAAAATACTGTTGTCACCATCAGTGGAAATGTCATGCTGGGATTACACTAATTCGATTGCCAGGGAGGCTGTAATTACAGACCCAGGGGAGCAGCGAGGTAATGCCGGGGAGCAATAATTTCAGCTAATGTTGTTAAGAGGCTTGAAAATGAGACTGAAATATCTGCTGCTGGGGGCTAGATTGTGGCTGCCCTTTTGTGGGTGCAGAAAGGCCTGGAGAAAGTCCAAAGAGTCTTATTTTCCTTTGCACCTGCTGCACAAGGGCCAGCCACAGTTGCATGCTCTGTGCTCAAACATAGCTCCCTGGTAACACCCCTAAAAGATCAGGGAGAGGTAGAGGGGATCATGAGCTGTACCTGTCTAATGCGAGCACGGTGGGCATGCTTCTTCTGTGGGCCAGTGAGAAAGAGGAGGCACTGAGCCCAATCCCAGAGCACTCTCAGGGGAGGTGTAGCATGTGAGCCTGTGTTTTAGGGACACAGTCTGGCCAGAGTGGGACAGTGATTCCAAGCTTAGGAGCTCACCATGTGGTATGAGTTTGGAGGAAACTTAGTGAGAATAAGATCACAGAACTTTCCTCCCTTGAGCTGCCTGCTCTGAGATTGCCCTTGAAGGAGGTGTCCTGATGCTTGGCTCTAGAATAAGCTGTTTGGGCTTTATCTCTAGCTTCAAGATTTAATCTTGAAAGCAAGCACCTCAGAAGATAATGAGGAATCTGCACCCTTTGTTTTATTCATAGAGGATCAGATTTTAGCCTCATTGAAGTCAGTGCCATGGACTTCAATGGGCTGCGCATTATGTTTGGAGAGTTTGCTGACTTAGCTTGAAGTAATTGCTTATAATCAGCAGTCACAGTATGCAGAGTTCTCTTTTTCCAAGATGGAAATTATTCTTTCAGCACAGCCTGTACTTTGTCTGCCTGTGGTCACTCCAATGACTTGTGAATTATTCATTATTTTCAGGCGTGATTTAAAATTTTTGCTAACTGGGCTGAATTACAAGTACATCAGCTACTTAATTTAGCTTTGTACATTTGGGCTTATGTGCCAAATGGAGGAATATTACCTAAGATACACTAAAGCCTTCAAGCAGGGTGCTTGGTTTAGATCCCACATCTCAGGCCCCTCAGCCTTCATGAGTCTCCTCTACCAGGAAACCACAGGAAAAGGAGTCTTTTTGCCAAGAATTTTAGCCATAAAACAAAATGGTCTAAGCTGCCTCCAGAATTGAGATGTGAAATTTTCAGGTACAATTGCTTCAGAACTGATTAGTTTATTTCACCCACACCTCTCCCCACCACCACTCCAGCCCACCAGAGGTAGATAACTTACATCTGCTTCCTTCTTTGGAAACCTGAATGATCATCTTCCCAAATGCACTATTACCAATTTCAATGGGAAATAACCTTCTACTTGGACATACTAGGAAATCTTACTCTGCTTTTTTTTTTATTTCTGCCACTACTTATCTGAGACTTATCTGACATAAAACTTTCTCTTGAGCAGAACAAAAAAAATAGACAAATAATATATAAAATAATAATAATTCCACAGTCCCCATCACTGTGATGGAAGCACTCCTTTCCCTGCTTCAGTCTATTGAAATAAAAGATTTATTGTTTACTTATTCAGCCAGTTTATATAGTATATCTGCAAAAAACAACCTCTAAGCAAATGCTCAAAAATATTAAAATACATACACATTATATGCTTCCTGAAAATAAAATCTATCTAGTTGGCTATCTAGAAACACAGGATGAAACCCTGGACCTATTGAAGTCAATAAGAACACTCCCATTGACTTCAATGGGAAAATAATTTCACCTAGGGACTCCATATGTGTGTTTTATATATTAGGGTTTTTTTATATATATTAGCCAATATATATATTATGTTTTGTATATAATATTCCTCCCTACCATCAATCTTTCTAGTGTTCAGTAGATGACAATCCTATTCCTGAGCTTCTCATTAGAACAAGACTAACATCCAAACTCTAAAGTAGCAAATGTCAGAGGAAAAAAGTAGGAATTAAGTATCAAAGCCAATTTCTCAAAGCATCTCATATTCTGCTTATGAGTGTTACCCAGACTGCATGGAAAATGGCACATCCCAATGGTCCTGCACTATGAAATGATAAAATGTGCTCAGATATGAGTCTCCTGTAGTGTAGATTAAGTAAAATGTCAGTTGTCTGGTAGCACGGGACAAGGGAAATGATAAATTCCTAGTGTCCCCAGTGCTTTGTAGGGCATTGTTGAAAGAAAGTTAAAAAATATACTTCCAATATGTACAGTCAATGAACATTCCCATAAATGAGGAGAGTCAGAGTTCTAATAGAAAATACTAAAATAATAAACAGGAGTTTTGGAAGTGTTATAAACTCTCCTGCTTCAGAGCACAAACCAAACTCTAACTAATGGGGACTAAGAAGAATTTTTTTCTATGGGCAGGTTATTCCATAACTGCCCACTGCAGGCCTTCTTACACATTCCTCTGAAGCATCAGGTACTGGCCTGGTTGGCGATGGGCTACTGGACTAAATCAGCCACTGGTCTGACCAGATGACAAGAATTTGTGCAGCAGAGTGTGTGTGTGTAATGTATGGAGGAGCAGCTTCCTAATTCCACATGAAATAGTCATTCCTTGCAGAGTTTCTTTATGTTAAAGAATAGAGGATTTCACTTGTTATATTATTTATCATGGCCACCAATTTCTTTGTTTTGTGACAAGGTAGAAAGATGTTTCACAAGCCCAGTACCTAAAGGGTTAACCCAGACCCTTGCCTGTCACATGGGTGTTCGGGGTGGAGCTAGGAAGGTGAGGAGAAAGTGGTGATGGCAAAAGAGTTGAGAAACTGGAAAGGTCTTTAGCAATTGGGGCCCCCTGTTCTGAGTAGTTGAGTGGCCTGAGAAAAGAGACTGAAACTCTGCTGCTGGTGAGAGCAGTATTTTTCTTTCCTGGCTGGTGGTTTTATCCATGGGCCTACATTTTTATTCAGAACTTTTCTTAAGAACACAAGAACGGCCTCCCTGGGTCAACCCAATGGTCCATCTAGCCCAGTATTCCGTCGTCCGACAGTCACCAGTGCCAGATTCTTGAGAAGGAATGAACAAAACAGGTGATCCATCCCCTGTTGTCTGAGTTCCAGATTCTGGCAGATGGAGGTTTAGAGACACTCTGAGTATGGTTGCATCCCTGGCCATCTTGGCTAATAATCATTGATGGACCTATCTTCTATGAACTTATCTCATTCTTTTTTTGAACCCAGTTATACTTTTGTCCTTCACAACATCCCCTGGCAACGAGTTCTACAGGTTGACTGTGTGTTGTGTGAAGAAGTGCTTCCTTTTGTTTGTTTTAAACTTGCTGCCTATTAATTTCATTGGGTGACCCTTGGTTCTTTTGTTATGTGAAGGGGTAATACTTCCTTATTCACTTTCTCCACACCATTCATGGTTTTATAGACTTCTATTGTATCCCCCTTAGTTGTCTCTTTTCTAAGCTAACCATTTCCAGTCTTTTTAATCTCTGCTTATATGGAAGCATTTCTATACCCCTAATCATTTTGTTGCCCTTATCTGCACCTTTTCTAATATATCTTTTTTGAGATGGGGCAGCCAGAACTGCATGCAGTATTCATGGTGTGGGTGTACCATGAATTTATACAGTGGCATTATGATATTTTCTGTTTTATTATCTATTCTTTTCCTCATGGTTCCTAACATTTTGTTAACTTTTTTAACTGCTACTGCACATTGAGCAGATATTTTCAGAGAACAATCCATGATGACTATAAAATCTCTTTCTTGAGTAATAACAACTAATTTAGACCCCATAATTATGTATGTATAGTTGGGATTATTTTTCCAGTGTGCACAACTTTGCACTTAGGAACATCAAATTCCATCTGCCATTTTGTTATCCAGTTTAGTGAGATTCCTTTGTAGCGCTTCGCAGTCAACTTTGGACTTAACTCCGCTGAGTAATTTTGTTTCATCTGCAAATTTTGCCACCTCACTGTTCATCCCCTTTTCCAGATCATTAATGAATATGTTGTACAGCACAGGTCCCAGTACAGAGCCTGGAGAGACCCCGCTATTCACCTCTCACCAGTTACAGATCCATGAGAGGAACTTCCGTCTTTCCCATGGCAGCTTAGTTTTCTTAAAAGCCTTTGGTGAGGGACCTGGTCAAAGCCTTTCTGAACGTTCAAGTACATTACATAAGTGGCTGAATTTTTCCCATGTCTATAAAGCTTGATTGGATACTTCTTCAATTTTATTATGACCTTCCACCATAGGGAAAGAACTGCATGATGTTATACAAGAGAAGGACTGGCAAGGTGTATGACAATCTATTACTATATTACTTTTCTCCCTTAGTCTTGGATACTTTAAGTTGGAGGAGAAGCGCTAAGAACTCCTGCTGGTCTCTAAAAGTCCTATGATGATCTCTTTGTCTATGTTTCTTTGATTCTTTACTGAGGCTTTAATTAGTTAGAAGGGTTGCTGACAGTATTTTTATATTCACTTGCACAAGTTCTCTTCTCTTACTATTCCGTGCTGGTCTGGCCTTCGGACACACGACTTCTTTAGTGTGACATACACTGATCTAATTTTGAACACCGCTCTTCTTTTTAGTAATGAGCTTGGAGCAGTTTGTGTTGCATCAGTGGTATGATATTCTGCCTTTTAATGATGTTCACGCCATATGAAAACGTAATCGGTGCAGTCAGGTTTTTCTGTGAGGGAATAGTGTTTAGAGTTTAATTGCTATAGGAAAACTTTGCTACTCTGGTGAGTGGTTTTACTGCAACTGTAGTTACAATTCACCTTGTCTGTTCAAAGGGACATAGAGTGCACCACCAAGTCAGCAAACCTAAGAAGACTGTACCAGGCCAGGATAGAAAATGAATATTGATAATGGACTTCAGCTGAGTGAAGGGCCTCAAACCAGAGGCAGATTTACAGAAGAGATCCTGGTAATCACTAATCGTTTTTATGCTTAATGAAGTGGGGTGAAATGAGCCACTTGCAAGACAAAATAAATAAGACTAATTTCTGATTTTCTGAAGTACAAGGAGAGCAAATCTCTATTATTTTCCTCCCTCCCTCCTTCTTTTGTTATCCCATCAGCCTAGATCACGTTGAGGACAGTGTTTTTAGGTGGTT
Organism: Terrapene triunguis; assembly: GCF_002925995.2. Classification (NCBI taxonomy): domain Eukaryota; kingdom Metazoa; phylum Chordata; order Testudines; family Emydidae; genus Terrapene; species Terrapene triunguis. Next base: position 8,462,622 of record NW_020698242.1, read on the forward strand.
TAAGCAATGAACACCTGACCAGGCGTATATTTTCAGATATCACTTGGGCCAGGATGTACTATTACTTGTAGAGTATTATCATAGAATCATAGATTATTAGGGTTGGAAGGGACCTCAGGAGATCATCTAGTCCAACCCCCTGCTCAAAGCAGGACCAATCCCCAACTAAATCCGCAAATGGCCCCCTCAAGGATTGAACTCACAACCCTGGGTTTAGCAGGCCAACGCTCAAACCACTGAGCTATCCCTCCCCCCTGTGGTAGCATATGCTGGTGTGTGGGTTATTTCAATAGCCCATCCACCCATTACAGAATGTTCCAAGGAGGGTGGCCAACTTTCTCATTTGTGAAAACCGGACACCGAGCGCCAGAACCTCCCCTGCCCCCTGCTCCACCTCTTCCCCTGAGCCCCTGCCCCCAGTCCTCTTGCCTCTCCCCTCCCGCACAGTCGCTCGTTGCTCTCTCCACCACCCTCCCCCTGCCAGCTGAGCAGGGTTCTAGGTGAGTGGGGCAGGAAGGGACAGGGAGAGGTGCATTCCAGGGGTGGAGGAGGGGTGAGTGGAGCAGGGCGGGGGAGGGAAAGCCGCGCTCAGGGCAGGACGGGGGAGTCACCGGTATCTCTCTCCACTGGAGCCGTTGCTAAGTGCTCCTCCAGGCTCCAGCAGCAACTGCTGCTCTTCCCGTCCCCTGGTGGCAGAGGCCAGTTACTGCAGGTAACCGCATTTTTATTGTGCTGACCTGACACTGCCAGGTTCCCTTTTCAACCGGACATTCCGGTGGAAAGAGCATGTGCTCTTAACCTGGGCTGCTAGAATATGGTCCTCGGCAACCCTTTTTCCAAGCCATATATTGGAGATTCAAATCCTGCATTACAGAATGTATACTAATAGCTTAATCAAGGCTTTGAAACTGTGACCTGTATTGTACCTACAAAGAAGATTTACAATATTATCATTTTAGAATCCAAGGAGCCTCAAGTGCTTTACAAAGAATGAATTAATCGGAACACTCAGTGAGGTAGATATTGTTATTCCAGTTTTACACACAGGGATACGGTCAGTGGCAGAGCCCGGACTTGGGAGGGATAGTTCGGTGGTTTGAGTTTTAGCCTGCTAAACCCAGGGTTGTGAGCTCAATCCTTGAGGGGGCCACTTAGGGATCTGGGGCAAAATCAGTACTTGCTCCTGCTAGTGAAGGCAGGGGGCTGGACTTGATGACCTTTCAGGGTCCCTTCCAGTTCTAGGAGATAGGACATCTCCATAACTCTCACCACCCACACAGATGATGTAGGTATCAGACCAGTCCTTCCTCGGTTAATACCTTTATTAGTATTCCACAGAGTTATAGGGCCTCGCATTTTGTGAAATGCTGTAGGGACAAGATTCATTAGTGTCCTGCAGGATACCATAATCCAACCACATGTGCTTTGAAATAGCACAAAATCAGTGGTGGGTGAACCCAGAAGAGTTTGTGTTTGACTGTTTATAGTAGCCCAAATTCAAACTTGTACTGAAGCATATGGGGGTCTGCCTGGATGAGTGTATTAAAAAATGGTTGGCTTTGCTTTGCAGCATGTGCTCTTAACATGGGTTGCTAGAATATGGGCCCCGGCAACTGATCAACACAGCACTGCAGTGTGGTGAAGCAAGGTCACAACTCAAACATCTGCTAAACTTATCTTGGCACATGCAGATTTTGTTTGGCAGATTCAAATGTGGCCTATTACTGCCCATTTCCTCCCTTCAGCCTTACACGCAATTACATGGATTGAGGTCAGTGTCCACTAAGACACCGACAGATGGGAGCAGACGGCATTGTTGCTATAGGCTATTAGAGTTATAGTAGAATAGAACCAGCCTTCCGCCTCCTTGCACAGATAGATCATTATCCTAGCAGGGTTGCTCTTGTTTTCATTTGCACAGCACTGTGGTCCACTCAGATGGAAATTATTCAGGCCTGTATTTAGAGGATTTAGAAATATAACTCTCGTAAGCAACAATAGGTACTTGCCACCTCATTTCCCCAGGAAACTTGCTTCTTGGGCCAGATTCAGCATCACCATCCAACCCCTGTGCCCTCTCAGACAGCACAAAGGGCTGGATTCTGGCCATAACTTGACAGCAGAGTATTCCCCAGGTGGAGTGGAACTTCTCCAATAGGGTACAGCTGGAAAAATCAGCTCCTGCACCAGGTGTTCCAGCAACCTGCGTGTAGGGGACATGTCAGAGGAAGGAGGTGTGTTGTGTGTGGGAAGAGATGGACCAGGACTGTGGCCTGCTCTGCCAATCCTTCAGTGGGAACATACATTAATGGTATATATTATAGCAGCCCCTAAATTGCTCTAGTTCATGCCAGGATTGGGCCATTGCAGAATCAGAGAGCCATAACCAGACCATCCTCCCCCCCCACCCCACCCCCGTCCCCTTCTCCATGCACTAAGCAGAGCTCAGATACAGGGGAGAACTGAGACCTTTTGACTGGAAAATCAGAATTTGGAAATTCAGCATGTGTACCATTCTGATTCTGTTCCCGATCTGGAGCAGCAGGAATCTGACTGCACTGCCGCAGGTACTGCTGAGTCACCATGCCTGCATTGCTGCTGTTATTTGAATAATTTAACTACGCTCCGTTAAATCAAACGAGACACTGGGAGAACTTGAAAACTCCCTGTTATGGATCACTCAGGCACTTGAATTTATGGTTACAGAGCTGATGCGGTGAAATGAAAAGGTTGACTGCCTGTGGAAAGAAAGATTATAATCTGATTTGCAGGACCACTAGCTGTTAAAAACATTGTGTACTCTAATCACACAGCGATCTCCCACCCAACTCAGCTTGAAAAAAAAAATGGACATCTGAAAACTACTGTTAAAACTAGTACAGGTTTCAGGTCCTTTAGCAGGGCTCCAATGCACTAAGGTAATATAGATAATAAATAATAGTAGTGTTAATATTGGGTTTGTAGTAACATGGGCATTAGCAAATGAATTGAGATATTATGTTTACATCTGTACACAATATGCTGTGCCTTTTATTGGGAACAAAACATTAAAATTGAAAAGTAATACTTTATTATTTTATATTAATTAATTTATAATCTTTATTATATTATTTTGTTTCTATATTATTGTATTCATGATCTTTATTATGTTACATTAACTAATTTATAATCTTGAGTCCTGAGTGTTACTTTCAGGCATAGTGCTCACTAATGTAGGACTCACTCAGTAACAGAAGAAGGATGGTTCAGTGGTTAGGACACAAGCATAGGTCTTGAGAGACTCAGATCCAATCCCCTGCTTTGCTACAGACTTCCTGCATAACTTTGGGCGAGTCACTTATGCCTAGAAACACTGAGTCCCCCCAGCTGTTCAATGGACCTATGATAGCACTGCCCATAGCTTGCAGAGTAGAAGGATAAATATGTAAAAAGTTTGCAGTGCTCAGACACTATGGTGATTGGGGGGGCATATAAGTACCTAAGAAAGATCATGACTTGAAGGAGTGATGCTGATTTATACCAGCTGAAGGTTGGCCCTTCTGTTTCTGGGCCCAGAACATGAAGGAGAGGCGGTAGCTATGCAGGAATTATTGTATTTCAAGGAGCAAGCTTAGTGGAACTCACTTTTTAAACGTGAGAAGCAGCATGGTCAAGTGGATCGAGGCCTGGAGGGGACTCAGGTGATTTGTGTTTGACCTTGGACAAGTCACTTTCTCCCCACCATTTCTCCTCCTACCTCTTGTCTACTTAGATTGTCAGTTCTTCAGGGCAGTGGTTGTCTCTTATTATATGTTTGTGCAGCGCACAGAACAATGGGACCACTAAACATGGTCGAGACTTCCAGATAATACTGTAATTTAAAATAATACTGCTAAAAGAGGACATTAACATTCCATGCACAATTTCATAATCCATCCATAGTCTAAGCAATATCTTTAGCGTGCCTGAGATAGAACTGTAAAATCTCTTTAGTGATGAACGGCCAGATTCTGATCTCAGGTACACCAGGCTAAATCTGGAGTTAACGTCATTGAAATCAATGGACTGAGAACTTACCAAAACAATATATCATACTGGAGAAGGAATTTCACAGGTGTAAGATTAAGGGGGCTTGTTACACAGAGGCATTATCGTCATAAAATTAGAGTTTCTGCTGGCTACTATTGACCGTCTCTGTTTTTGGAAAGGTCTAGCACCCAAGAGGAGATGCCTGTCACCCAAAGGAGGTAGCCATTACACAGTTATTCCTGTTGAAATCACTCAGACAACTTGTGTGAGTAAAGTGAACTGGATTTGGTCCTACTGTAGGTAGCTGCAAACTTCAGAAACACAAAAAGGGTCCCCTAGAAAGCATGTCTATCCAAATCGAATGCATGTGATAGCATACAGAATTTGAACTGATTGGGTGCTAATAGCAGCTGTGTGATCCCCCCAGAGTCGAGTGAGAAGCCAAGGGACTATTGTAAAGCTGTTGGGAAATAGCAAAGACTGGACTAGTGTAAGGCAAACTAATAATTGTTCCTCCTGAATATTGGACCTGTATTACTGGCCTGAGTAGCCTGGACTATTTCAGTGTAAGAAGGTGCAGTGCTTTTATAGGCAGGAGACTGAGTAGTGGAGTTATTAACCCTGGCAGTACAAATAGGTCATCTTCGATTTTCTTGTTTCCCTTCCCAATAAGGTCAATAAATTGTCTTTTCACCTGTGTGGTAAAAATCCTTTAACTGCTCAAGATGTTTTTTTCTCTGTAGTTTCCTCTAGAGTCCAGGGCAAGTAGGACATTTTCAGTATGATTCATACAGCATTCAGATATCATGAGCCAGGGCCCCAAAATACATGGTAGGTTTTGAAATCATTAGATTTTACCAAATAATGGTTTGGAGGCTCTTTTTATTTGCCCTATGGCTTGGGGGCCTTTATGCTGCACAACTTGGGAAAAGGCAGACTACCTTGGAGTAAGCTTGGACTCCACATCAAGGGCCATAGGAGTAGGATGGAGCCCATGCCTGGGGGCTGTATTGCCTGCTTTTGTTAACTTTCGTTTTCTTTTCTGAGGAAAAGGCTTTGCTGCATCTTTTCTGCTTAGTCGTCCCACAAGATGACACCAATTTTAAGGGTTCAGTAAAAAATCTCCCCCAACTCTTCAAAAGAAACTTCCACTGGTGTCCAGTTCAAAGCAGATCCTTTCCCTAATCAAGCACTTCTATGGTGGTTGGATTCCATTCTGATCACCTCCTTTATCTTTGGATTATCTACACTCTTTATCTCCGCAGCCTGCTGAAAGCTGTGCAATAACCATTTTGGTGACTTTTCTGGCTCTCAGGTCTTTGGGTCTGAATTGTAACCCTGGAGCGGAACCCGTTACCTGTCTGTAATGGATGAGCTAACCCCCTTTATCTGAACACCCACTGCTCACTTGAGAAATTTTGAATCTGGATTTTATGGCTCGTGTCTGCCTGCTCTACATCTTCTACTTATCTGCAGCGCGATTCTCTCTCTTCCCAACTCTCATAAGGAAGTGCCACATCTACACCTGTGCACCTCTGTTGTTGGGATTATTTCATTTTGTACACTCATAGATGACATTATGGGACAATTTTCCAGAAGCCTTTATGATCATGGGAGGAGGGATAGCTCAATGGTTTGCGCACTGGCCTGCTAAACCTAGGGTTGTGAGTTCAATCCTTAAGGGGGCCACTTAGGGATCTGGGGTGAAATCAGTACTTGCTCCTGCTAGTGAAGGCAGGGGGCTGGACTTGATGACCTTTCAGGGTCCCTTCCAGTTCTAGGAGATAGGATATCTCCATTAATTTAAAATTTATTTATCAAAGTGTACATAAACATACACATATTTGCATGCCTGTGAGAGCCTTTTCCATAACTGCATGTGCACTTGTATTAACTGTTTGCACAAACGATCCAATCTGTCATTGGCCCATTTTATACTCTTTCTTCTGATTATAAATTAAGACCAATTGTGACAGCTGCCATCTTGCCCAGTAAACCATGGATTAAGCCAGGAACCTTGAGTCTAGACTCTAGAGCAATAAGCTTGTGTCTCTACTTCTTGAGCTAAAGGTCCAGTTCTCTGTAGCTGGGAGCTGTAACAGACTCATATCCTTTGTGGTCTGGGTACACTGGGGGACTCATAACACTAACCAGTGGGTTACATAAAGTATATAAAAATTATATGTCCTTCTCTCGGTGTCTTTCATATTTCCAAGGTGCCTATAACTGGGTGTCTAAGTATTGCTTGAAATACCCATGGGAATTTACATGGCATTCCTTGTTCTTGTGGGCAAGCCCTAACACAGAATGAATCGGGGTCTTCATTTTGGCCATGCCTCAGAAGCGGGTTACAGGAAACACAGACTCATAATTTTCTAATTTCCCTTTAAGTGGGATCTGTGCCTTTACGACAGTCCTCCCCCCCTGTTGCTACCATTTCTGGAGAAATGGCCACCTTCCTTCCTTCCCTCTCTCCTGTTACTATGGCAACTGGGCTTCCCTGATGCAGATGCTTGTTACTCGGCTGAGTGCCACATCTCTCAGCAGAGCCCGAGTTTTCGCTTTCCCTTGGGTGGCAAGTTGTTCTGTTTGCTCTTCTTCTGCTTGTCCAGGCAGCCCTTTCCTGGGATACTTAGCTAGAGCGAGAAGGGAATGTTACCACAGAGCATGCAGTGTCGAGACAGCCAAACCCTCCGACTGAAGTCGAGCTCACCTTGTATTATTCTCCCTTGTATTTTTGCTTTCTTCCTTCCTCAGGCACTGGAGAGCAGCCAATTCTGACACTATGGAGTGTGGCTTGGATGCTGAAAGGAGCCCGGAGAGGTACATGTGGCAACAGAGGTAAAATCTTTCTTACTGATATCTTGGAAGCAATACACCCTCCTTCCTGGGTTAGTGACGTGGGAGAATTGACCCTTACAATATCTTTCAGCAAAGCTCCAGTCAGAGGTGGATCCAAGCCCAAACCCCAGAACTGAACAGCCCTCAACTTTGGACTGTTCTGAATTCAGATCTGGATCTGAATGTTGCTACTGGTTAACACCGGAAACCTGATTCAAAGAGCTGCACTCATGTAGTCAGTGGATAGAAGCAAATCACATGACCTTTGTGTCTAGTCCAAGCAGCAAGAATTTCACATTCTGAATGCTCATCTGAAGCTGCTGGTGAACATGTCCCAGGCTAGGCATCCTTTACCGAAGTCACGCGGGGAATATTTTTGCATAACAAATACATTCAAGAAAATTGTCGTTTGTGGGTGGATGAGTCACAGCGACAACCAAGAAGCTACATTTTTTGAATACATTACTTGCTATGGGTTACTTGCCAAGCTCTAGCTAAGACACTGTCTCCCAGAAAGGAGACCTTCAGTGTTGCAGCACTTTAGGCATAATAGGGTCAGTTCACAGCCTCATAGAAATGACAGAGGGAAAATACTTATTAGGTCATGTAGTCTATCCCTCCACAAGCCAGGCCAATTCACCACTATATATTCTCAGGTGCTTTGCCAATCTTGGTTTAAATTGAATCAAACAATGGGATTTTTATAACTTTGTCCATGGTCCCTAGAATGCCATTTCGCAGTCTAATAGATTCTGATATTGAGACAGAGGGCTTCTCTACACGTGAAATGCTGTAGTGCTTGAATGTAGACACTATTTACACTGACAGGAGACGTTCTTCCATCAGAGTAGGTAATCCACCTCTCCAAGAGGCTGTAGCGAGGTTGTTGAGAAGAATTCTTCCATTGACCTAGAGCTGTCTACATTGAGGATTATGTTGGTATAGCTAAATCTTTCAGGGTGTGGATTTTTCAAACCCCTACGAGACATAGTTCTACCAATGTAAGTTCCCAGTGTAGAGCAGCCCTAACTTTATCCTTTGCTCAGCTTCACCCCATTACTCCCACTTCCCTGCAGACTCTTTCTCAAATACTGCAGCATCTATGAATAGATAGAATTCTATGATTCTATATTATTAATGTCTTAATCCCAACTTTTTTAAAGTGTCTACACATTAAAAACCTGACTATATATATAAAAAAAACTATGCTAATTAACACAGCTCTATTTTATAGAACAGTCTGGCTGCAATGAGGCTACTACATCTTACTACCAGCTACATTTGTCCCCCTATGCTCAAAATTCTTGCCTTCTGAAGATAGGGTTAATTTTTAAAAAAATGCAGCAAATTAGACCTCGTTGAGATCTGATACAGTGATTATGTGTTTCTTGTTTTTCTTTAAAAATACTTAGTCAAGAGTTCTCTTGTTTATGTTTTAAATTTAAGATAAAATATGCATCATGCTCTTTTTTAGGAACAAAGTTAATAGGATGCAATATTTCCCATAGAAGTCTTCGTGTTCATTTGCTTATAACCATAAAAACATGCTCTGTATTTAAAGCTGCATCTTGGAAAAGGCACTGAAACATCTTAACAATTTTACTTCAAAATGCAATAGCTTTGGGAGGCTATTAGATACTCAGAGATATTACTGAAGGGATTCAAACTTTTTATAAAAATGTAAGTAGAAATTCAAGGTTATATAGAACAGGAAATGATCTCTTTAAAACCCAGTCTTCTGTGCAATCCTTAGCTTTATTGAAAGACATCAAATATCATGACATATCTTTGATGTGACTGCATTCTGTGCCCTCCTGAATTACTACTTGGACAGTAAAATGCACACAGCATATTGTGCAATAAATGTGGAAATGGTTTCATTAAGCCATGCACAATAAACTGATGAGAAACTTATCATCTATGGCATCAACGGGAAAAGGTGAATGTGGCTTTTTTTTATTTAATCTTGGTGTCAGTATTTTTAAAAGTGTCATGTTATTTTCCAAATCAGTTTGTAGAATACAGCATGGGGAAGAATCCACTGGTAGTTTGGATGTTATTATACCTAAAATCACATTACATTTTTAACTCCATCTCTTTTCTTATTAGAATGACAGATCTTTATAACATTGAAAGTTTCTCCCACATATGATATAAGTTTGATTTATTTGCCCTGAATTATTTCAGGAGATGTGTTTGGAGAGGGTTTATATGTACTTAATGGGTTAAAATTTCAGCCACCCTTTAAGAGTGTTTCTGCAATTTGTGTGTGTGTCCAAATGCAGGGTACTACAGACACAAAACTTGTGCATCCATTTTGAAGGCAAACTTTGAAACTCCACTTCTGTGGTGGTGTTTGTTTGTTTGTATATCATAATGTGTTATCATTGTACAAAATGTAACACAATATTATTCTGGAAAAATGATTTCAAGTCTCCTAAAATAATAACTACATCACAGTTGCTCTAGTTATCACAACAGAAGACAACTTGCTATTTTTAAAAATAAAGATGCCAGGGAAAAATATTTCTTTCACTAAGTCTGTTTGAAATATTGCTGATAACCAGAGTGATCCTATGGTAGGATAAAGCATGTGGTAGATGAAACTCTGCTATGACTGAGTGTATGAGACTCACTGCTAACAGCAAATAAAATAACTTTTGTTAACAACTCTTTCCTAAGCTGTGGGTGAGGTCGGGGGGAGGGGATGCTGTGTTACAATGCTGCATGCTCGGTATTTGCTAACTGCAGGAGCAGTTGTAGAATCTTAATTCTTTGATTCCATTCAGAAAGCCTTTTCTATATCTCTGGCTGGCAAGCAATACAAAACTTTACTTAATTCTTTGTGACTGAATATGGCTTTGAAACTGATACAAAGTCAGTTTCTGGAGTTATTTCTATTTATAATAATTACAATATACACTGGCAAATTTTGATATTATTTCCTGAGGATTTTCTCCGAGGATTATTTTGTATCTTTTTGTGTTGCATGTTTAACAATGACAGGTTTGCTTCTTGTAACACTATAGTAGGTCTATAGAGGGTTGTAATACTAGTTAAAAGGGGACTTACTTACCCTGTCTTCTTCGGCTCTTAAGTCCGGCATTGTGCTAACACAAAGGCTTATAGCTGTGGTGGCCACAAAGAGGATGGAGAGACAAGCAAAGACTTTTCCTGGGAGTCCTGACTGGGGATTTTCGACCATATCCCTGAGTTTATTCATAAATTGTTCAAATTGTGTTTCCTCAACCAAGACACATGTGGTCTCCTTGCTCATTTGCATCTCTTCCTCCTTGTGCATCTCTGCCAGCTCCTGCAGTTTTTGAAACAGTTTTCGGAAGCAGCATTTCTCCAAGTTGGATTCCTCAATTCCCCAGTATCTCAGCTCCTCCTGGAATGACAAGGCACACATGTCTCGGAAGAGCATCAGCTTCCCTGCTGCTAGAAAGCTGACGATCATCCCAAAAGCGTTGGGATTCCGGTCGAAGAAGAACTCATGGTTGTCTTCATCATAATCATCACACAGCTGAATAATTTCATCGTAGCTGCTGCAAAACTTTAGCTTGCTTAGCCGGGTCAGTGGGAATTCATCTAAAGTGCTCCAAGGCAGCAGGTATTTGATTCCTCCAACATTTATGATGATCTCCCTCTTCACATCAACTGTACAGAGCTGATCAGGGTGGTAAATCCTCCTGGCCCTTTGATAGTGGACCCCTTTGACAGAAGGGGTGTCAACAGAGATAGGGAACAGATGGTTCAAGGAACTACAAGAACCGTAGCTAATGTTACTATAGTCCTGGTTGCTGCCTCCCGAGACAATAGGCATTTCTGAGAGTTCTCACTGGGACATCCAAAATGGCATCAGAGCAGGGTTAACTCTTCACCCAAAAGATGGGGATAGAGGAAAGAAACATAGTAAAAGTTATTATGAGTTAAAAGGCATCACAGGCTACTTCCCTAAGACATTCACAAAGTGTGTGTGTGTATATATAAGTCATACTGCACCTCTTTTTGAAATCTGCAGCCTGTGAATCCCCTGTCATTAATTTTCTGGTAACACACACAGACAGAAAAATGAAGCCTCATTCATAATTATTGCAGAGTGCTGGATGACTGCAAGTCATAAAGTGAACAGATCAGACTCTTCCGTTTGGAGCTCATTTTTGTCACAAGCATGTTTTTGTATTTGTTAGCACTTGCCTCTGCTATTTCTACAAACACTTAAATATGTCCCAGCTAAACGAAGCTGCTTAATACTTATTAAAGTTAGACTGGTCAATTACCCATCATCAGAGGGATGCATAGTTCTTCTTAACTGTTTTAACTTGAAACGTCCACAGATTGAAATTCCTCCTTCTCCTTTTCGCTACGCTCCCTCCTTCCCAACCTCTCCTGCGTGTTTGTAAAGTGCTTTGAAGATGGGAAGTGCTATATAAATGATGAGTAGCTTTATTTAATCACCGCTGTTCATTGCAAATTACTGAGAGAACAGAAGTAAAATTTGCCCAGCCAGAGAAAACTTTGGAGTATGCACAGTCCCAGAAAGCAAAATATTCTCCCAGTTTATGGGCTGATTTATAGACTCCTCAATAAAGATCAAAACCCTCTTTTTGCCCTTAATCTGTAACAATCATTAGCAACTAATCTCCCCAACCCACCACCACGACAACAATCCCAAAGCAACTTCCCCAAAGTTACTTACCACCCTGACACAGGCTGCTTCCAGGCATCCTGCTCCCCTGCACACATGCTGCAAACTGAAGACTTCCCTCTGGTACCAGTTAGCAGAGAGACTTGGGCATATTTTAAGAGTACTGATTACATGGAGAATCTCTGTTGCACCCAGTAAATCTCTGTCCCTTCTCTCCCTCTCTCTCTCTCTCACTCTATCCCCTGTGGAGGGAATATATCCATATATTGACCAGCAGTCCCTTTGCAAAAGGGCATCCTCATAGGCTATCAGAGACGCAGGAGACAGCTCCTTATCTCGACTCCTGGGGTGTCATGGTGAAATGAACTGAGGGAGAGCTGGTGGAGCCTGCCCTCTTCCCCATCTGTCCTCTGCTTCCCTTGGGGATTGTCAGTGTGGTCCTGAAAGAGCAGGGAGGGAGAGGGAGGAAGGGCTTAGAAATAATCTCTCCAGCATCCATCCATCCATCCAGCAGGCAGCAGCAGCAACTCAGTAGCAGTCTGCAGTGAAAGAGGCATCCCCTGTAATCATGCGCAGTAATAAATAAATTCTGGCAAACAGAGTTAATAAAACAACCCCTGTCCCTATTAACATCTGCCACCTATATGAATCTTCAGAGAGTTGTTTGCTTTGGAGACACCAGCTGAGTACTTTGGGAGCAGCTTCCATTCACAGCACCGCTGGCCATCTTCTGAAATAGGGACTCACTAATGGGATTTTATGGGGAAAGGTAAGTTGCTTGCTTGCTTGCTGGGAGGATGGATCCCACCGCCCTCCTGGTTGCTGGGAGAAGACATTCCTCAGTGCAGTGGGTCTCCCCACCCACCTGCCCCCGAGACCAGGGAGTGGGGTCTGAGCCTTCCATTTCCCACAGAGCTGCCCAGAAAACTCTCTACCCTCCCTGCCTTTTGTAGGGGGTGGGGGCTTTCTCATCGCTTCATTATACAGGCAGTTGGGGCAGGAGGCTATTCCATATATTCCTTCTCTCCCTTTCTTTCACATGTGATCAAGGGGGATTGGGTATAGCTGGTGGCTGCAATGCTAGTGGGTCTTTGGGCTGAACGATGGGGGTGTTAGAAAGGAGGCATGGATTAGATCAATATTCCACTCACCGTGCCACAGTAGAATCAATGAGCTGATCAGCAGATCCCCAAAGGCTCATGCTCCCAAATGGTGAGCTAACTCTGCCCAGGCAACAGCCTTAGGATGTATCGTACCTGGGTTGTCCAAAGTCACAGAACTCAGATCCAGAGCTGGATTTTAACACAGGCTGTTCAGATCCAAAGGTTTTGTTTGGCCCATTGCGTGGATATGGGCTACTTGCAAAAGTGTTCCTCAGAGTTTGGATTTCATTGGCGCTTGGGTTTTGGTTTGAGTGCCTCTCTCATTCTCATTCAATATACTGTGCACTTCGGCCCAGATTCTCAAAGGTATGGTGGCTCCTAACTTCCATTGAAATCAAGCCTAAATATCTTTGAGGATCTGGGCCTTTGTCCCCTTGGCTCATTTTGCTCCACTTCCACACTTAACTTTTGGAGGAATCACCCACCACCGAATTGCAGCCCCTTTGAAGCAGAATGGTGCAGCTGTTGATCGATGTATAGCTATGCTCTGGCACCGTTTAGGACAGGAAGGCTTCTAGTTCTAATTGGACACTTTGGCACATCTCCTTTGGCCCACGGGGTGCCCAGATGATGAACTTCTTATCAAGCTCTAGCACTGGAGTTTACACACAGGTACTAATTATGCCGTCTACTGAGAAGACAAGATAGATGCCTTTAGGCATCAGAGTCCTGGGAATGTAGCTCAAAATCACTTAAATCCTATCACGTTAATAAATGTAGCTGTTCTCTCTTCATATCAGCCATTCCCATGGATTTCTGTGCAAAGAAAAAACAATTCTATTCTAATTAACTTTGGATAAATTATTTCATAAAATGGCAAATCAATCAGCATCGTCGCGTTACCTCAGCGCCCCCCCCCTTGTCAGGCATATTTAAAGGTAACATTTCTGAAGTGCATTGAGACAAGAATGTGTCCAACAGCAATGCGCAAAATTGCAATACAATGAATAATAAAATTGTATCAGTGTTTACCAAAAAATGTGTGTTTATGACTATTTAATGCCTCATCCCTGGTATTAGGAATCTTATTTGTTTTACAGTAGCGCCCCCATCTGAAATCAGGGCCCCATTGTGCTAAGCAGTATTAGTATTAGACAGTCCTGAAGAGTTCACCGTCTACATAGACAAGGTGGAAATATCATTATCCCCATTTTCAGATAGGGACCGAGGCACAGAGAGACTCAGGGCTTGTCTAGACAGCACTGACAAGCTGGGGAATAAATCTACAGCACACCAGTATGCTGTGCACTAACTGTCCATGTGGATCTTGGTACCACGCACTGAAAGTTCCCTCGTGCACACTGACCTACTCCCATTTCACAGCAGAGTAGCTCAAAGTACACTCAGGAATTTTTAGTGCACGGTAGCAGAGTCCACATAAGAGAGTGCATGTCACACTAGTGCACTGTAGATTTACACACCAGCTTGCCACGCACTCACTGTTTCTAGACAAGCCCTAAATAGCTTTCCCAAGGTCACACATGGAAGTCTGTGATGGGGCCAGGAATTGAACCAGGTCTCCTGCGTCCCACTCTTAACCCTCAGACCATCCTTCCACCGTATCCAATTCTTGCTTTCTGTTTCTCCTGTTTTGTGCCTTTAAGCACAAGTCACTGTGTCCCCTCTACCCAATTCATCTCTCTCTTTTTATAGTAACACTTCTGTTACCTTTTCTTGTCCCTTAGTTACCGTTCCTTTTTCAAGCTCACTCCAGATGGTTCCCAGGTAATTTTCTTTCACTGTAAATTTCCCTCACTCTTTGCAATTGCCTCACTCAGTTTGAGACTTGCTATCCCTCTCTCCCTTTTCCTCTCTCTCGTTCGAGTTCTCTTGCAGTCTCTATAATTCTTCTCATCCCTCCTTCCTTTATTACCCACCCCCTCAGTCATATCAACTCCTGTTATCTTTCTGCTACCTTAAATTCAGGCCCAGCCTCCTTTGTACTCAGCCATCCTGTGGTTAAGAGTGAGGGCAACCTGCGGACGAAAGCAGGAAGAACTCGCTGGGAAATTGTAGGTGTCTTTCTGTTTTCTGCAGAGGGAAACTCTAAAAGGCCCAAATGCTGCCACATGCAATAGTTGTTAATGTGACACAAGCTGGCTGAGTCACACTGGACTGTAAGTAATAATGCTCATAATGGGCTAGACAGTCCCCATTGCTTACTCAGCCGAGCAGAGGAATAGGAGCGAGTAAGGGCTCATGTACTCTTGTTTGGCCCATGTGCTTCTTAAGAATGGGATGAAGCATAGTCCTTGCTCTCCAGATACAGCCCCTGGGAGTAAATGGCTGGAGAGGTGGTTTCCCCATCTATTTGCTGGCCAGACTTGGGATGTTAGCTGCCTCCTTTTGAGGGGTGTAATTCTCAAAATTCCCGCTTTCCTGAGCAAGAGTGGAGCAGGGAAGGAATTATGACTCTGCTCCTGGGGCAAAGCAGTTGCATATTGCCCCTTACTCAGAACCAAGGCTAACGGCTCAATCTAGCCATGCATGAACCTAAGTAAAAGTTTCAATCCTGGTCCCATGAAAATCAGTGGCAAAACTCCCACTGACTTCCAAAGGAGCAGGAGCAGGTACATAACCTTAGACATGGCAATTCAACTATGCATATTCAGCATGAATCCACCCAGGTGGTGGGTGAGTGTAGTTATGTGTGGGTCTTTTTCAGTGGCCCAACAAACCGGAACATACGTGAGTCTGGCAATGGCTTTTTAAGGAACAATAGGCCATATCTAATTGCAGTGGCGACACAGATTTTCTGGATTTACATAGCTCAATATTGAAGCAATTAACATAGTTGCTCATTAAGTTTTTTTTATCAGTATATAGATTCTGCAGAATATGGGGAGAAACAGTGGATGCTGACTCCATTTGTGTGTTCTTCATTGTGAAGATTTAATGATCATTTTCTTTTCCTTTACCTTCACCACCAGTTATGCCAGAATCCCATATTGCATCAAAATTTCTGCCTTCCCAGTCTAGTATGCACAGGGGCTCTGGTATTTCTCAGTGTATCTTGTTTTCTGAGCACACAATAAAGTCCCACATTCCTCAAAGGATCCAACTTTCCAGGCGGTGCATGGCCATTTTCCAGGTTCACGCAGTGACCAAAATCTTCTGAGTATCATTGCTGTATGCATTTACCATTCTAGCTTGTAAAATTTGTTTGATCCATTTGGAATATTCCCTCTTCTCCAGGCATGTCTCTACATAAGATATAGGCAAAAGGTGTTCTGGACGCTGCTAGTTGGCCTTACTCCAGTTTCTGGATTCGTTGCATTGCCAGAGCAGCGCCAAGCTGCTGGAATCAGGGTCAGGTTATTTATTATTCATTGCTAATGTTACTTGTTTGTATCAGACAATCTCATGGAACATAGATTTCACGTTCTGAAAATTTACATTCTTTTGGGGCTTCCAATCATTCTGCAACGAGCAGCCATGTAATTTCATAATGGCACTATTGTCAATCTTCCCCTCCCTCCCAGCCTTTTTGTAATGCTTAAATATAATATGAAGATAATTGCTTTCCCTGGCATCTATAGCCAGCAGAGGCATTTCATGCTTCCAAAGTGAGAGAAAATAAAAGTGTGAATGAAATTAATTATATAGAGAAATATGAATGCACAGCCAGAGCAAAAATGTAAGCGCCCACAAAAAGCCCACAAACCCCACCCTGGAAAAAAAACCCACCACACACCAAAGAAACTCAGTTTTAAAATAATTCACCTGTAATCTTTCTGCATTGGCTTAGAAAAGACCTTGGGCCCGTAGGTGTAATTCCACTGAAGACAATGGAGTTGTGCTCATTTACACCAGCTGCAAATCCGGTCCTTTGTCTGCTAAGAATTCTTCTCCCTAGCTCAGCTTGTCCCTAAACTTATTCCGGTTCTTGTTGCTCAGACCACATGAATTCCTGAGATAAATAAAATGATTCTCAATTCCATTTGCAGAATAACGAAGACGCAGAGTCCAAAGGAGCATTTTAACAATCGAGAATTAATTTACATGTTTCCATTGTGTTCCCAGTTGGTTAATAATTGCAGAATTAATTAAATGTAGATAGCCTTGTTACGTGGAAATTCAGTGTGCTTTCAGATCCCCATCTTAATATTTGGACATAGGTGGAGAGCTTAGTTTTCTTTCCAAGCTTAATTATGACATAAATTTCCAAGTAAACTTTTAGGATTTACACCAACATTTGATTCAATTCAGCAGTATTAGCTTCACACTACAATGTATCTTCCCAGGATTTGTTTTTACTACACAACAGAAATATTTTTTCTTGATAAATGCCTATTTTGTATGGATAATTAAATTGAATACACTTTGGCCAGCTTCACTATTGCATTACTCCAGTTTGACACCGTTGCCGCTCCATGGAGTCCAGCAGAATTATGCCAGTGTAAACGTAGCATTATCCAGTGGTAGATTAGGCAATGTGTACTGCTGATATGTTACACGGTATGACAAGGCACGCCATTTAAACCAGTAGACAGCTTTTACAATATTGAGTCACATCTTGGTTGTATTATATTCTTGTTGCTCACTGTCTTTTGTGAAATCTGTTTAGTTTCTTTTTTGAATCGGATGAATGAACTGATCAGGTCAAATTATTGGCAGCCATGGCTCCATTGAAGTCAGTGGATTATGCACACACATAATGTTACTCACTTATGCACATACCTGTCAATGGTATGCAGTATGGACCAAATCTATATATTCTTTCTCTCTTTTCCACAACATTTCACTATATGTGGTGCAAGAAGACTAGAACAGAAAAGGGAATTTGCTTCAGTTTTATTTGCACCTTTTATGTGCTCATTTTCCAAGGATCTTCCAGAAAATGAGTTAACAGGTAGGTTTGTTCTCCAAAGCAGTGAATTTTAAGTGAATAAGTGACTGTATTCGAAGAAAGCAAATGTCAAATGACCAATCATGAGTATTCACAATGGAATTCTAAGAGTGACATTCAACTGGAACATACCAAGTGACCTTTATGTCCCACCTAAGCAGCTTTAGTTTTGAACAGTGGACAACGTAACTATTTAAATAGGCTATGAGCTAAGAACTGATGAAGAATTTTAAATAATGGCTAGATCTGTCAGCAGAAAATTCAGGCTAGATTTTCAAAAATGCTCAATATCCACCTGGGACCAGTTTCTCAGTAGGACTCAACAGCTCTCATTGAAAACAATGGAAATTACTGGTCCTCAGTCTGGAAAATCTGGCCATTCATGAGCAGAATAAGAGGCAAAATTTGTTGACTACATTATTCATTAATATTAATTATTACCTTGGATATTATGAAAATCAAGTGTGTGGCCTACATTTTGTCCCTCAATTACACCTATGACGTCACACTGAGAGCAAGCCTACAAAAGAGCTGAAAAACGGTCCCCGGGAGTAAGCAAAATGAGATTATTAGCAATAAAGAAAAGTTTTCTTGGAAGGCCAAATGTTCATTTGCTCTCGTGTTTGCATATAGATTTTGGACTGCACGCTTTTTCCTGTCAGTGTAGAAAATGTTTCCAAAATGTAAATAGTGTGATAAAAATTGGAAACAAAATGAAAAATTATTACAAAGCCCCTTCATTGTGAAGTCCCAGGGTGATGAAGGGATGGAAAGGGATTTGGGATTCTAATGGAAGTTAGGAGCCTAAATACATTTGAGGATCTGAGCCCTAGAGCCTTGCATAAGGAGTCCTTTAACATTATTTCAAATCAAAATAAGTAAAATAATGAAAGGGCAACAGTATGTTCGGTGCTGTACAAGGCACAAAATGGCGCACTCTGCTCATTATTTATTATTGTTAGTTCAGAGCATCCAGAGTGCGCCATCAGAGCCCAATGTGGGAAGTGCTCAGATATAACAGTCATGGGGGACACTTATTTAGAGAGGTGGAATAGCAGGAAATTACTTTCCATCTTCAATAACTACATTGGATGAGACTGTTTTAACAGATGTTTAAATTGCCACTTAGACAAGTAATTTCACATTACATGACTTTGTGAAGAATATAATAAGGCAATGCTCCTACTTTTCAAGTACAAAGCAGAAACACCATTCAATTATATTAGCATCAGGGATGAACTACCAAATTAAAAGGTAATTCCCTAAACAGAGATCTTCACTGAACTGGGCTTGAATGTTCAATGTTGTTTTCCTCCCCCAAATAAGGATTTATTTCTGAAATCATTTTAAACTGCTGAGAGAAGGCCTTATAATATGTTTATTGTTACTGGTGGAAATAAATTCTCATCTTGTTCCTCCTAATACTGTACTATTGAAATGAATTACCATACAATTCCAGTTCAGCATTTATGAATTTATGCATTCAATCTCAGAAAAGAATTATTGTCATTATAATTCTTCCCAAGGCATCAGATGATACATTATAAACAACATGCATAAAAGATTTTATTGTGTATATTTTAACCACTCCATTGTTTAAAAGTATTCTGAGATTTTACTCTGTCCTAACTCAGACCTGTTTCCATCGAAATCAATTAAAGTTTAGCGTAAGTAAGGTTCAGAGATAAGAACTTGAGATCTTCCCCATACAAAACTATCTGAAAGCAAATGACTGTGGGTTTCATCCAAAGTCCATTGATGCCAATGGGATGAGTCCTAGTCAGCAGGCTTTGGATGAGGTCCTATATGCTTCTTTTAAAATGGGATCTTCAAAAATGTGCATTGTTGGCATTAAATCCTCTTCCGTGGAATCAATGGGAGTTTTACCATTGACACCAGTGGAAGAAGAATTAGGCCAGCACTGAGTGCTTTTGCCACCCCTTAGGTTAAAAAAAAATTGGGGGAAGCTAAATCTACATGTATCTAACAATAACAAAGGCCCTTTGGTAGTCAGAAGCATCTAAGTGAGTTAGGAACCAGAGTCCTATTTTCAAAACGGACTTAGGCCCATTGACTTTCCAAAATTTCAGAACGTTTTGCCTTTATAAGCGATTCCCACCATATCGCTTGGATATTTACAAATAAAAGTATTTACAAGAGTGACAAAGATAAACTTGCTCTGACAGGCCCAGAGCCTCCACCACAACGTTACCGTTTTGCACCCCACTCATGGCAGCATCTGGATTTAAAGCTGGCATGTTCAGCCCGGGGGTAGGAGGGAGATCTCAGTGGAGGGGGATGCCGCAGTGGTGTAGAGCCAGTGTTGTGGTTCAGGCCTCTGTCCTTACTGCCAGCATAACGGGGTATGGCCAGGAATGTGACCAGTGCATCTCTGCATTCCACTGCTCCCTGGCTGCCATATTAGCCCTTTGGGGTTGTTGGCACTGGCATAACATACAGGAGCCTTCAGGTTGCTCTAAGATATATTGGGGTAGCGCAAGATCCATCTCTATGAGTCTACGCCCCTGTACTGTGCAGTCCTCAGCCACAGCAGAAGAGCCGGTCCATTCTTGCAGACCGTTCCCTCTAGTCTCAACCCTGTACCTTTACCTCCTGCCCTGTAAAGTCGGAAGGAATTACCATCTACCAGTGATGTAATACCTAAGGGGAAACGTGCTCATTCAAACACTGTTTCATTTATTTTTGATCTTAGAACAGTCATCACATTAATTCTGAAATGGTCTGACTTTTGTGCGGTAGAAGAATACCCCACGCACTTGTATAACAGCAAATGTCTCACATACTAAAAAGGCATTTTAATGAATACTAAAGCCAAGGGAAGTACCCAGGAGGACAGAGAGAGAACCATAAATGGACCTAGTAAGATTAAAGAAAATGGCAGGCATTAATAAAATTAGATTGAACCTGGAAAGCTATTACAGTCTGGTGTGTGTGTGTGCGAGGGGGGAATAATCTGAAGGAAACACAGTTATATGATAGGGCGGGAGAGGTGTATAATGGAAAAGAGGTGTCTAGAAAGCAGTAATGCTGAAAGAGCTTGTAACGTGATATAGTAGCATAAAACAAAAGAGAAAAAAACTACCACACGTGCACACACACACACACACACACACAACCAACAAATCAGAATATACTGGTAGGTGTACGCATAATGTCATGGATTTTCTTTATGTAGAGTTGGGGTTGTTCAGTTTCTATGTCCCACTTTGGATTTTCATAGCTCAAGAAAAATATTACAAATGTGGAGGGGGTTCCAAGGAAGATTGGCAAAGTTGACTAAGGACTTGGAAGTACTGACTGATGAAAACAGTCAAAAAGAATAACAGCTAAAAGATTGTTTATGGGTTATATGAAAACTGTCTGTAGATATTAAAGGGTGTCAACGTTAAGGAAAGTGAAGAATTATTCAGAGTGGTTCAGGGTGGAATACTTGGCAGAAATTGACAATTTGAAGGTTTAGACCGGACAACAAGAAAAATGTCCTACCAAAAAGTTCGATTAGACTTTGGAAGGGAAGTGCTGCAATCCCTCTCACTTAAGCTATTCAGTTGTAGCTTTTGTCTACATTGGGGATTTGCTCTGACTTCAAGTGTCTTTTGGGAAGGCTAAAAAGAAGAAGAAATGAATAGCAGCACTTTGTGTGGGGGCGTGCATCTTCCAACAGAATGTATTTAATCTGCTGTAAGGATTATAAATAGCAAAGGACCCTGCCTGGGAGGGAACAAGACAGGATGCCATAACTTGGGATAGTATGGATTCCCTTTTCAGCCAGAGTGGATAGTCAAAGTTTGGGGCCCCGTGGATTGTTCCAGCTAGGAGAAGAAATAGACAGTGGAGCCAAGTACCTTTGTTAAAACCCTATTCATTTACAAAGAATGTACCAAGTTCTGTTTCCCTGAACACAGGAGGAATCAAAAACACAGGAGACAGCTACTTTGCTCACAGCACCAAACTCTTTCAGCCAGCTTGCTCAGGCTGCGTGTCTGGCTTTCTTTCTGTTTGTATCTTCAGCTTGAGCGGTGTCTCTCTTACACACACACACACACACACTGCTGTGGCACCGAGACCACTTGGAGATTAGTGAGTCTACTACAGCCTTAATTAAAGGCCATGTGGCTAGAGGGTCATGCAGTTAGCTTCAGAGGTCCCAGGTTCAATCCTGCCCGTCAACAACCAGGGTCTGTCAATGTTACAAATGGGGGCTCATCCAGGATATCAACTGGGAAGTCCCCGAAACTCAGGAAGTGCTTCCTCAACTAGGGGAAGTATGTAACCCACACACCTTCTGGGTGTGGTGTTCTGTCCCATGTAGTGGCGCCTAGACCACTTAGAGATTAATGAGTCTGCTACAGCCTTAGTTAATGGCCACATGGCTTTTAGCTCATGCAGTAGAGGCTAATGCACTAAGCTCCAGAGGCCTCAGATTCGATCCCGCCCGCTACACTTCCACCCACAAAAGTCCAAATTACTGGGCAGGCTCACATACCCCATTTGTGTCAGGTGGCCCCACTTAGCTGCCTCTCCCAGCTATCTTCAGTGAGGGTGGTGGTCACAACAGTTTAGAAGAGGTTTAATCCATCCCCTGTCAGTATCATAGACATGGCTACCAGTAAAGTGACTAAGCCTGCTCTACTATCAGTGTTGATGGACCCCTTCAGCTTTCCCACTTTCCCCCAAATACCTAATATGTCCACCCTCTCACATTTTCTGTAATGTTTTGGTTACTGTTCTGCGTTGATGCCACAATGCTTTCTCAGTATAAAAGTATTCATGGGATTTAATTATAGAGATATATAATTATACACACGCACACATATACACCAATCTGGTTTTCCCAAAATTCACACAGGTGCGGATACCAGTTCACTAGGCTTATGTTGGAACTAAGTTATACAATGCAGCTTTTTATTCATGTGGCAATAAGACAGTACTTGGGTATGTGAAGTATAGAGTCCAGTCCTGTTGCTCATCCTGTGTCTCCAGGAAGTACATATACAGATAAAAGAGGGAGTGTATTTGAGGTGATGGGATAGAAACACAAGCTTAGAGGTTTAGCAGATGACATTGCTTACAGCGGGTTCTACCCTGCCCAGTGACTAAGTAAAAACAGCACCTTCTTACGCAGCACATCTGATCCCTATGTATAGTCAGAGTCATCCCTGCTGATGTTAGTGAGAAAGCTACTTTTCTACTGTGCTTTCTCACTTTAGCGCTGTGGAACCAGCCTTGGTAAAAGAGAGCAGGAGTCTCTTATTTTATTTTATGTCAGGGGGAGGGAGGAATTGTCAATGGAATTGTTTGCTAAGTCCTAATCACTTACACTTCCATGACAAATGAAGGCAAAAGAGGCCATCCATGTGAAACTGAGGGCATAATTTGGCCTGAAAGATCTTTATTACTGGTGGTGATGCGTGAGAAAGAAAGAACTGGAAATGGCTGAAAAAACTGAACAGAAATCAGGAAATGTTTTGCAGATAGCTTCTCCCTTCTTTTAGGATGAAATTCACATTTTTGATGAAGTATTTCATTGAAATTTAAAATGCCTCCCAAAATTTGAGCAGCTCTGGAAAGACCCCAGCTTAGCTTTCAGATCCCTGGCTGAAGTTGCAGGGGGGAAATCGTATTACTTGTAAAAGTGAGCAAAGTTGATCTGCGTGGCATCTCTATTGGTCTAAATTTGTATATCAACAATCTCCCTGTGTCGGTCCGCAGTTTGTGCTGCCTCAGAGCTCATACCAGAAGTGTGGGAAGTGTTGTGGCCTATGACCTTTCCATGTTCTCTCCCCCATGCCATAGTTCTGCTGTATTATAGCTCTAGGATTTCACCCTAAATCCTACAGGACATATACATTAATATTGACTGTTTATCAATGCAGGCACTCTGACATCTGAGACACAATTACTATTTATTATTTGTATTACGGTAGAGCCTGGTGGGCCCAGTTATAGACCCAGATTCCATTGTGCTGTGGAAACACAGAATAAAAAGATTGCCCTGCCCCCAGCACAGCAGACTATGCCTCAGGCTGTGGGTTTGATTGGACTTCAGTGTTATAAGAAAGCAATTAGAGTGACAAAGTGGGTGACGTAATATCTTTTATTGGACCAATTTCTGCTGGTGAAAGAGACATGCTTTCGAGCTCCACAGAGCTCTTCTCCAGGTGAAAGTATACTCTACATCAGTGGTTCCCAAACTTGTTCCGCCGCTTGTGCAGGGAAAGCCTCTGGTGGGCCGGGTCGTGCCGGTTTGTTTACCTGCCGCCTCCGCAGGTTTGGCCAATTGCAGCTCCCAGTGGCCACGGTTCACTGCTCCAGGCCAATGGGAGCTCCTGGAAGAGGCGGCCAGTACGTCCCTTGGCCCACGCCGCTTCCAGCAGCTCCCATTGGCCTGGAGCAGCGAACTGCGGCCACTGGGAGCTGAGATCGGCTGAACCTATGGATGCGGCATGTAAACAAACCGGCCCGGCCCGCCAGGGGCTTTCCCTGCACAAGCGACGGAACAAGTTTGGGAACCACTGCTCTACATACTTGACTTCTTTCAGGTGACTGCATACTTGATCTTCCTTCAGGTTTTGGAACTGTTCTCTGTGACAGAAAATAAAAGAAGTAGCACTATTCTTAGATGCTTTCACCTTATTTATGAAGTGTCCAACTCTATTGCAATTCAAATATCTCATTGTTGACTTGACCAAAGAACAATGGTTTGAAAAAGGTCACCTCCTTCATCCAAATCACTAAGAAAGTGGCATTAAAAGTAGCAAGAAACTTATTAAGAGAATTGTTCGAGGAGGAGATCCTCATCAAAGAATTCATCTCCTCAAGAGTATCATGTTTGTTTTGAAATCAGTCTGTTTGGTGTTGTTTGCCCAGCAGAGGATCAGTTGTTGTGTCTTGCCCTTACATCCTTCCTGCCTTTCTTTGTGCAAGGTAACAATCATGAAACCTGAGGATGAGCCTTCCTTCACACCGTGTCTGTCTGTCTCCCGTGTTGCACCAGCATTAGGCAGCACATCTTGTTCATCATTTTTGCCGAATAGCAGCGCTGGTGAGTGGTTGCAGTTAGCAGACATATGAAGAGAGCAAATAAAGGAACTTTCTGGTAGGTATAAAAGTATCCTTCCCACCTCAGTAAAACCAAAGAATACACTCAGTATGGCAGGAATATGACAAAATTCTGATACGCAATTGAAAAAAAAATAGCATCGTGAAATGCTTACATACAGCATGTGTGCAGAAGCATAACTATACAAAACACTTTCTGATAGCAATTCCTGCATGGAACATTTTTATTTCTGAGCTCGGGGACCCTGTGTTGTTAAGTTTATCATTTGTATTCACTGTGTAATGCTCAATTATCTCGTTTCCTTAGCCCTTACTATTGGTGTACATGTATCACACACAGCGACTACCTGGTGCCTGATTCTGAGACGTGCACAAGGCAAAATTACCTCTACATCTCTCCATGGGTGAGGGAGCGACCTCAGTGTCATTAGGATGCGAATAGGTTGGTCTCTCTACAGCTTCTCTGGGGCACTGAGTGGCAAAATGCAGAAAGATGTTCAGCTTTACAATTTGCTGTAAAGAACTTCAAGAGCCTTCAGGATGAAATTGTCTATTTAAATATTTTGAGGACGTTATTATTTTATGAGCTAGAGAAATCAATCCCCATCACTGGAGGGTTTTTAAGAACAGGTTGGACAAACACCTGTCAGGGATGGTCTAGGTTTTCTTGGTCCTGCCTCAGCGCAGGGGGCTGGACTAGATGACCTCTTGCAGTCCCGTCCAGCCCCACAATGATATGATTCTAAATCACAGGAAGGTCAGATGGTCATTTCAATAGCCTATAGATGATTTGCAACTGTCATAACTATGAAGGGAAGGGTAACAGCTCTCTGTGTACAGAGACTCCAAATCCTTTTACCTGTAAAGGGTTAAGAGGCTCGGGTAACCTGGCTGACGCCTGACCCGAAGGACCAATAAGGAGACAAGATACTTTCAAATCTTGGGGGGGGGAAAGGTTTGTGTGTGTGTCCTTTGTTTAAGGGGTGGTTCGCTCTTGGGACTGAGAGGGACCAGACATCAATCCAGGTTCTCCCCATCTTTCTAAACAAGTCTCTCCTATTTCAAACTAGTAAGTAAAAGACAGGCAAGGCGTCTTAGATTTACTTTGTTTTCTCAACTTGTAAATGTACCTTTTTACCAGAGTGTGTATCTTTGTTTGCTGTACTTTGAACCTAAGACAGAGGGGGGTCCTCTGAGCTCTTTAAGTTTGATTACCCTGTAAAGTTATTCTCCATACTGATTTTACAGAGATGATTTTTACCTTTTTCTTTAATTAAAAGCCTTCTTTTTTAAGAACCAGATTGATTTCTCCTTGTTTTAAGATCCAAGGGGGTTTGGATCTGTGTTCACCAGGGAATTGGTGAAAGGTTTCTCAAGGCTTCCCAGGGAGGGAATTCTTGTGATGGTGGCAGCGGACCAAAGCTAAGCTGGTAGATAAGCTTAGAAGTTTTCATGCAGGCCCCTACATTTGAACCCTAAAGTTCAAAGTGGGGATCCAGCCTTGACAGCAACCATTTGTCTGGCATGAACAATTGAAAGGGGTGCACGGGCCATGAGCTGGTATGTGAGCTAATTGTAACTCACCAAGGGCAAGTTCCAGATTCATCACCAATCCCATCCTTTCAACATTTGCCTTCACTGAAATGTTCTCAGTTCTCCACTCTGTTATAAAACTCTGTCTGGGCTGGATTTTCTTAATCACCCTAGCTAGGCAGCCAGTCACTGTAATTATTAAGGATATGGCTTTAAACGCTAATATTAATTTCTTATTCAGTAATTATCTTATGATTAAGTGATCATATGGGCACACAGGCAGATTAAGTGATCATATGGGCACACAGCTGTAGAGTATCTGAGCTGAGTGACACTGGCAGATTGTGCTCATATAAAGAGCTTTCCCTGAAGGGATCTAGGAATGGGGAGCGCTGTAAAATGATGACATCTGACCACCTCTCCCTTCATCCTCAGGTACTTGCCAAAAGTCTTTGGAAGTTTACAGAAGAAACTGAGTATAGGGAAGAGCAAGTTGATGTTTGACAGAAAGGAAGAATGGGCTAGCAGTTTTCTTCTATCTAAGCTATTTATATGTCTCTCTTTACCATAGACTCTGAAAGCCTCTCATTTTTTTCATGTATTTTCCTCACAACACCTCTGTGAGGTAGGTCAGTGCTGTTTTTCCCCATTTTACAGATGGGGAACTGAGGCATAGAGAGACTAAGCAGCCTGCTCAAATTTACGTAAGAGGTCTGTGGTAGATTAGGGAATTTAACCCTGGTCTTCTAAGGCCCAAACTAGCACCCTAATGACTAGACCAGGGGTAGGCCACCTATGGCACGCGTGCTGAAGGCGGCACGCGAGCTGATTTTCAGTGGCACTCACACTGCCCGGGTCCTGACCACTGGTCCGGGGGGCTCTGCATTTTAATTTAATTTTAAATGAAGCTTCTTAAACATTTTAAAAACCTGATTTACTTTACATACAACAATAGTTTATTTATATATTACAGACATAGAAAGAGACCTTCTAAAAATGTTAAAATGTATGACTGGCATGCGAAACCTTACATTAGAGTGAATAAATGAAGACTTGGCACACCACTTCTGAAAGGTTGCCGACCCCTAGACTAGTCCCCCTTCCCATGCTTCTTCTTGCCCTAGTACAGTGGCCTTCTAAAATGAGGAGAAGTCCCCTACCTTCTATTGCTTGTGGGGATAACATGAAGTTTTGCCAATGTTTCTGTGTATTTATCTCCGTGGAATGAAGTACGTGGTATGCAGCAAATAGAACCTCACCAGAATCTGGTAGCTGTCTGAAGTGTTGACCCACGGCCTAGCTCTCTAGAAATATTTCTGCCCACATGTCAAAATTTTCCAGTGGGAGCGGGATTTGAGAAGACTTCTTCTTATGTGGGAATGGAATCTAGATAGATTGGATGAGGATTTTTTTTCCAGTGGAAAAATTCAATGAAAACGGTTTGGGCAAAAATTTTCTTCATAATTTTTGGGGGGTTGTTGAAAAACCAAAACATTGAAAACTGAAATTTGTTTGGGTCTTGGTTAAAAAAAAACAGGCTTTAAATTAAAAAATTCTGGTTTTGGGTTGCTGAAAAGTGATACATTTTTGGTTTTCACGTTTCCAGGTTCTTTTTGTCAAAAATCTAAACATATTTCACAAAAACAGAATTTTTTTCTTTTACAAAAATGTGTTTCTTCAAAAAGCCATTTTCCATTGAAAAACATTTCAGTGAAAAAAAATTGATTAGCTTTTTAACTAGGTTCTGGTTTATGAATTGGTACAACACTCTGGGACGAGAGACTGGTCCAAATTCAAACCTTGTGTAACTACGCCGCACACCAGAGATGACTTTAACCCAATTGGTTCAAGAGCTGTCTGTAAATGACTTCGTCCATCTTTTGGTGTTTTATTTTTTATTGAGGTATGTGAGTTCAGCTGCCAAGGTCAAATGAGTAAACGTGTTTCAGAGAGAACTGAAAAAAGAGGATGAAAATAGAGGGGTTTTATTGTTACTATTATTATCGATAATCAAATTGTTTGTAAGAGTTTGGGGTGCTGTGAAACAAAGCTGTGTCCTTTGCTTTCAGAGTACTGATGCCAAAGTGTTTTAATTGGGTTCAGAATTGAAAGTGTGGCAGCTTGCCACGGTGAGAGCTGGTTTTCGAGATACTTATCCTGTCAGCTTTTTCAAATCTCAATCTGCAGATCTGTAAAAGCTGATTTCCTGCCGATTTCTTATTAGTCAAAACAGAACTTTCTGGCAGGAGAAATTAAGCAATAGAACAAAAAACTGCACATGGGCGTGAGTGATCTCAGACCCAGGTGCACTCTCCAGAGCTTTGAGCATTAGCCTGCTAAACCCAGGGTTGTGAGTTCAATCCTTGAGGGGGCTATTTAGGGATCTGGGGCAAAAATTGGTCCTGCTGTGAAGGTAGGGGACTGGACTCGACTTACTCAATGACCTTTCAAGGTGTCTTCCAGCTCTATGAGACAGGTATATCTTCATATTAAAAAAAAAATGCCATAGTGGCGCTGCACAGAGAGAGAAAGTTGCTATGTAAGGGAAAGTGGCATCCATGCAAAACATATTCACAGCCCCTTGACTGTGTGGAAATGTGGTCAGGACCAAAAGTGGTGCTGTGGGAGGACCCAGGAGGAGATGCATTAAATAGCAGGCTGCCCAGGCCAAGACTGTAGACAGCCGCAAGAATCAGTTATCAAGAACTGATGCTGCTTCATTCCGTCATATTTTTTTCCCCTCACAACAGCCCAAATCCTGAAGTCTTTTACTCAGTCCTTACAAAGGTAGAACTCTCATTGAAGTTAATGGAGTTTTGCCTATTTCAGGGCATGGTGCATTATTTAAAAATCTGTATGGTCCATACAGCTTATTGAAAGTTTTAGAACGAAAAGGGATTTTTTTTAAAAAAAAAAAAAAAGAAAAATGAGCTTTTATGGAGAATGTTGTGAAACTGGTGACTTTTCTACAGCATTCACTTTTTGCAAAAAAAAAAATTGAAACATTTTTAATGTTTAAGTTTTTCGTTACCTGAAACCCCATTTTTCAACACATGAAAAATGTCCATAACTAATTTGATAGTGGTTTCGAAAGCACTGACAATAAAAACAATTGATAAAAAGCTGGATTACAAAGTTTTGTCAAATATTCAAAACACTGTAAATAGGGTCAATTTTGACCATTGCAAAATGGAAACAACTTTGAAGTTTCAAAATTTTTCAATTTTTTTCCCCAGTGAGTTCAAATCCCAGGATTTGTACTCCTAAACCACAGAGAAACTTTTGAAAATCTCACCCTAGTGTTAATGCTTTATCATGAACCCGGCATTATTGTTGTTATTCATGTAGTGTACCAAGTAACAATAGAAGACATTGCTATTATAATAAGATGAGCCAGAGTAGAGGTTACAAATGTTTTGGGACATAAAAAGACATCAGATGAAAGGCATAGTATATATACCAGGATTATACCGAACTGAAGCGAGGGAATAAATTAAGCACAGAAAACCATTTTCAAAGGCCCAAAGTTAGAGTACGCCCTTTCAAGTATGACCTATATGTTAAATCAGCATTGTCCACATGACTGGAAATGGAAAGAATGAACTATTCTTTGTTCACTGTAATGATTTTGTATTTGAAAGTAATACCAACAAGGTTAAACGACGTCCTTATTTTGTTGGCTTGTGTATCTATATCTTTCAGATTGACTATGAAAACTTTTGTTGCTCTGGTTTTAATAATATATCTAGATGGCGGGGGTTATGTTTTGGTTTTTGTATTCATTGCATTGCTGTTTTAAATTGTTTTCAGGCAGTTGAGGGTTATTCACACTCACATCTCCAGATAGTATGTAGCATAAATGGAGATTACCACAAAGCAAATGTTAGATCATATCTGTATGGCAGAACAAATAAGTATCCAAAGAGCAGGCCATAATGGATCCTAATAACCAAACTGCCCTTTGTAAAATAAAACATGAACCAAGCAGTTGCTTTAACATTTTTAATATTAAATTATACTGACTTTCCTTGAACTGATTTAATGAGCTCCAGCCTTTTGCATACGTGTTATGGCTGATTGGTTCCAGATCCTTGTAGATTATGGAACCTGAGTTTTCTGCTTTCTAGAAGGTTTTACTGTAGCACAAACGTGTCTATTCTGGCTACAGAATTGTAAACCATTTTTGAAGAAAATCAGGTAGCCATCAAATATATCAGTCAATATGTGAGCCAGTGTCCTAAACAGAATGGTTTCTTGTGGCTCTTTTGTGACTTGGTTATACCAAATAGAAGTCAGTTTAGATATCATGGGCTCTCAACTGTTGTAAATCAGCATAGTCCATTGACTTCATGGACTACACCTACTGGGGATCTGACTCCATAGTTTTATTTCTGGACAAATCAAGCCTTCCAAAGAAAGATCTTCAAATAGTTAAATACTGTGGTTAACTATTGGTAAGACATCTTTGCCGAACAGGGTGAAAGTGGTGAGTGACAGACTGCTTTTGGTTCTACTTCCAACTAAACTGAAGTACTCGAAGGATGAAGGTACCAGTAATTAATTATGAATATTGTAGAAATCATTTGTAGCACCTGATGTTAGGTTACAAAGTTTTTGGCCCTGACTCTGAGCTGTGAACGGCTAAACTCAGTTTAATTTTGTGCATCATCATGGCAAATCCCAAAGGGACGTTGGCCTCTTTGAAGACTGAGCACCACTTGGATCAGTCTGTAGCTAGGTCCTTAAGATGGTCTGGCTGCATATTCAGTTTGTGTCCATCACTCATGATCTTATTGCTCCACTGAAGCTTTTGGAATCTACACAACTGCCAGCTGTGTGTGGGCATTCCTTGGAACACACATTTCATAATTCATTGGATTGTCCCACTGTAAACCTGGAACCATCCATGCTCCAGCCCCCAATGCACTCTTGTCACACCCCTTTTTCCAGAGAATGCAAGCTGGGGAGCAGTCTAGTGCTAGTTCAACACCAGCTGGGAGCCCCCCTAAAGCCAGGGAGATTCAAGGATTTCAAAGATTTTGTGGCTCCGTTACTACAGGAGAGCAAGGTGAAGGGAGCATAGGGGAGCAAGGTGAAGGCCAGAATTGGGGTGTTTATGTCTGAAATATCACGTTTAGATCAGTTGGGTTTGACAGGGACAAAGAGCCAGAATGCAACAGAACCCCTCTGTCTGTGGCAGCAACAGTGGTTTAACCAGGACAGGAGGACAGACTGTCTGTGTCCATGTACCACTATGCACACAGCTGAAAAAGAAAAAAAACCATAGAGTCTAAGAGTTTGAAAATGACAGGTTTCTGGGTTCTCAGGCTCAGAAAAGAAGCCGTTCACAGGCTTGTCATTATCAAGCTTTGGAGACAGCCCCCATGTGTGTCTGACAGCATGTGTGGTGAGGGGAGATAAGTAGATGAGAGATGGAGAAGATGACACAGCAAGGAAAGGCATGAGGCAGCCAGGCAGAGAGAAAATGGAAACTGAATTTGATTGAAAGATAAGTGAGCTGGAAACGGGTACAGGAGAAGAGATGATGGGGCGGGGGGGGATGAAGGGAAAGCAGCAGTTGGGAGACAAATGCGAAAGAGGATCAAAAAAACGATCAGAAGGAAAGAAGCAAAGGAAAATAAAACAAAATGAATGAAAAGGACAGAATAAAGGGAAATAGATGATAAGAGGAAAAATGATTGGTTAGTGGTAGGCTATAGTGGCTGTCAAAAAAAGGGTTAATGCTCTCTCCCTGAACAGAAGGTCTGTCACAGGTGTAGGCCTTCTTTGAAAAGATGGCAAAGCAAACAACCCTGGGGTGAAAGGAGGCTGAGCTCAGCTGGAGTGAATGACTTAATCAGGAGGAAATATAAGAGGCCCGAATGCTGTAGCATCTTTTTCCTTTTCTGGGTTTAGACTGAGCTTAGAAACTAGAGCCTATCTGAAACCTTTTGCTTTCATTTATTTGATCCCCAAAGTCATGAGTGGGGGCTTCTTTCTCATGCTGCTGACTTTTTGCAGAATGAAAGTGTAAAATGAGGTGGGGGTAGAGAAAAATAGCATGAGAAACAGAAAGGGGAAGGAATTAAATTATAAGCAAAATCCCCAAGCAGACAGTGAAGGTTTTAAAACTTTTTTTTTCTTTTACAGTTCATTAAACTTGAATGGGAGGGAGACAAACGTGTTTGGTTGGGTATGTAAAGAAAATGTGTCACTGTATAATGTGACCCTGTACTTCTTATATTAAACTGACATTAAAATACACAATTACACTTGCATTGGGTGGGGGGGGGATGAAGAAACATTCCTCTGATTCCTCCCCCACCCCTCCACACATATTCCTACATCCGGGGGGAATATTTTAAGATAACTACAAGGAAGAATATGTTTCATTCACCAAAACTCAGGCTTATTTGGGAACTTTCAATTACTTGACAGGGGAATTTTTAACATTTGAATTTTCCCCTGTGAAATATTAGAATGAAATTCCCTTCTTCCCTCCCCCTTTCCCATGTATAGGACACATGTAAAAGGACAGGGGAAAGTCATCTGATAGTATCTCATATTAAGGAATTGCTCTTTTATCCCTTTTGGAAAGATTGCCCTTTAGTACAAGTTGAATATCACCTACCTCCTGCCTACATATGCATATTGTGCTAATGTCTGCCATGCATTTAACAGTTCACAACTCTTGAATATTCATCAGAACATAAGAATGGCAACACGGGGTCCATCTAGCCCAGTATCCTGTCTTCCAACAGTGGCCAGGACTAGTTGCTTCAGAGGGAATGACCAGAACAGATCAATTTTGCAGTGATCCATCCCCTGTCATCCTCTGGCAGTCAGAGACTTAGAGATACCTAGAGTATCGAGTTGTGTCTTCGACCATCTTGGCTAACAGCCATTGATGTATCCTCCATGAACTTATCTAAGTCTTTTTTGAATCCAGTTATACTTTTGGCCTTCACAACATCTCCTGGCAACGAATTCTACAGGTTGACTATGTGTTGTGTGAAGAAGTACTTCCTTTTGTTTGTTTTAAACCTGCTGACTATTAATTTCATTGGGAGACCCTTGATTCTTGTGTTATATGAAGAGGTAAATAACACTTCCTTATTCACTTTCTCCACACCATTCTTGATTTTATAGACTTCTATCGTATCCCCCCCTTAGTCTTCTCTTTTCCAAGCTGAACAGTCTCAGACTTTTTCATCTCTCCTCATATGCAAGCTGTACCAGTCCCCTAATCATTTTTGTTATGCTTCTCTGTA
Source organism: Terrapene triunguis (assembly GCF_002925995.2). Lineage (NCBI taxonomy): Eukaryota > Metazoa > Chordata > Testudines > Emydidae > Terrapene > Terrapene triunguis. The sequence continues at coordinate 8,496,021 of NW_020698242.1, forward strand.
CATTTTCCAATTCTAATATCTCTTTTTTAGATGGAATGACCAGAACTGCACACAGTATTCAAGGTGTGAGTGTACCATGGATTTATATAGTGGCATTATGATATTTATTATCTTATTATCTATCCCTTCCCTAATGAATCCTAACATTCTGTTAGCTTTCTTGACTGCTGCTGCACATTTCACAGATGTTGTCAGAGAACTATCCACAATGACTCCAAGATCTCCTTTTGAGTGGTAACAGCTCATTTAGACCCCATCATTTTGTATATATAGTTGGGATTATGTTTTCCAATGTGCATTACTTTGCATTTATCAACATTGAATTTCATCTGCCATTTTGTTGCCCAGCTGTGTGGTAACTTCTAGCTGCTGGCAATTACACTATTCATAGCCTCTGGAGAGAAAGCAAAGCACAGATGCTGACCTCATGAGTCAATTTAGCCTGCTGGGAATATCAAGTGTTGGGGGGGGGAACTGTGCAGCCTGAAAAAAAACCCGTGAGAAGGAAGAGAGACAGGTCTTTGCCCAAAAGAGGTGATGGGTGAGGATCCAGGAGCCTAGAGTGGGTGCCCTTGAGAGACCACGGAGAGGGAATACAGGTACGGTTGCTCTGAAGTGTGACAGATGTAATAACTTTGAGTTATTACTTTCTAAGAAATATTTCTTGGACTGTAGAAGACTGGGTTCAGCATTTGCAGATTTGTTTAGCAAGATGGCCACAAAATTTTAATAACTATATAATGAGATGACACTGTTTAATTTGGGGCGATCTCCATTACCCAGGTCTGAGTTAATGTCTGCAACTATTTTTATAATAGCTATATCTATATCTGTATCTATCTAGCTCTAGCTCCCTCTCTCTCTCTATCCAGCTATGCACAGTATGTATTGGGGAGATAGATATAGGTATGTATCAATAAATACAATTTTTAAAAAAAATATCTATGGCCTGATGCAAAGCCCATTACAAATCAATAAAAAGACTCCCATTGATTTCACTGCGTTTTGGATCAAGAACATGGCAGTTGTGAGTTGTGTTATTTTACGGGTGTGAGTTTGCATAAAGTAAAAGCAAAAGGAAATTGTGCCGGTCCCCGCAAATGAGTGCCAGTAGCACGTCTGTACTGTATCACATCATCATCTACTGCATATACAACTTTTTAACAGACAATAATATTTTGCAAATGCTTAGAAAGTTTCTAAAAAATGTATTAGTCATATTTTTTGTTGCATCCATCCATCTGTAAAGACAGAAAGCAAACTATCCGAACCGTTGAAGGAAAGAAAAAATAAAACAAAGTTTTAAAACCTAAAAATGCTTGCCTAAAATAGCCTCTGTATAAAAATTCAGGTGTATAATCCGATATCTCAGCACCCTCCAGTGCTAAAAGCAAATCCGCTGTTGTGCATCCCACTGAAAAACTTGCTAATCTGCCTTTCTAAATTGTATAAAGCTTCAATTCTAGCCATGCAGGGTTGAAATATGAGAGACTTCAGACAGCTCATTGTTCCAGGCCTCAATATTCTCCATGCTACACCAAAGGCGATAGTTACTTTAGCTGGGATTCCATGATCTGAGAAGAAAGAAGCAAGGTAGTAGTAGGTTCATTCTCTTTGATGTGCTCAGAGATTTAGAATGTTAGAGGCTGTTCCAGCAGCAACCCAATAGTGGGGAAAGTGTTGGTGAAATGGTCAAGGCTGACTGATAAATGCAGTTTATCAAATTTCTCTGCATTTTATCACATGGATAACTCCATCACCCATATTTTATAGGTGGGGCACAATGCGGATCCTTTCTAATTGGGGCCTCTAGGCATTACTACAGTACAGATAATAATAAATAATAATTAGAAGCCTTCGGCTTTTGAATGACTTGACTTTGTGTACTTCATTTCTCAACCTTAATGGTGCTGTAAGGCCAGTTTTTTGCATTTTGTTACCCTAGCTTTTTAAAAGAAAAAAAAATAATAAAAGAGAAAAGGAATACAGAACTTCTGGCAGTCTTTAGGTACTTAAGGGAGCTCCACACAGTCTGTGATGACCAATAGATATTAAAAAGCACTTGGTTCAGGCCTATCTTTACCTGAAAGCAAGCTGACTTCAGGTTACTTTTTGTTAATTTCTGGTAACTCTTATTGTACTTTGGAGGTGCCCCTCTCTTGATTCATTTTCTGTACACCTGACACCAGGGACATGGTGTTTTCATTAAGCAGAGGAAGCTAATACTGGCTCTGTGTCTGACACATCCAGCTCTCAGGTCTCTGCCATAATTAAATACAAGAGCATTTCTTACAATGGCCAGAAAAGACAATGGATACTCATGCATTCATTTGCAATTCAATATAGCTACAGGAAACTGTTACCAAAGTTTCTGAGATGAAGAGATCACATGGATTAGGTACTGATTCTAAGCATTACATCTAAATTTGATACAGTATTATGCCATTCACCTGATTGCCTCTTAACAATCTTCTGTAGAGCATGGTTCTGCTAACATCCAGGCCCGGCTCCAGGCACTAGCTCAGCAAGCAGGTGCTTGGGGCGGCCAAGAGGAAGGGGCGGCACGTCGGGCTCTTCGGCTGCAATTTGGCAGTGGGTCCCTCTCAGAGGGAAGGACCAGCCGCCGAATTGCCGCCGAAAAAGAAAGCAGGGGTGCTGGAGCTGCCGCCGAAGTGGCTTTTTTTTTTTTTCTTCGCCGCTTGGGGCGGCAAAAACCCTGGAGCCGGCCCTGCTAACATCTCCTTGTTACAAAATACTTGGACTTACTAGAATTGAAATATTTGTAAATACATGGCATGTGAAAACGTACCAGCATTGAGCATGGCAAAATACTGTAGAGAATGTTCGTGCTGCTTGATTCTTAAACAACTCCTTATATTTTTAAGAATTACATCTGAAGCCTAATCTTGCTTCCATAGAAGTCAATGGTAAAGTGTGTGTGTGTGTGTGTGTGTGTGTGTGTGTACACATATAAGGCCATTAGCCCATCTAGTCTGCAGACTCTGTGATTTCCTTCCCCAGACTTGAAGAAGAGCTCTGTGCAGCTCGAAAGTTTGTACCTTCCACCAACAGAAGTTGGTCCGATAAAAGGTATTACCTCACCTACTTTGTCTCTCACCTGGGACCAGCACAGCTACAACAACACTGCAGACTCCTGCATAACACAAGTCATAGAATTTCAGACAGTTTTTCTTGTATTGAAACCAATAACTTGTGCTTGGCTACAGCAAATCTTCCAGAAAGGCATCTACTCTTGATTTCAAGGCTTCAAGCGATGGAGAATCCACCACTTCCCTTGATAGTTTTCTCCAGTGGTTACTTACCCTTGCTGTTAAAAAATTGCCATTCATTCTCATTATGTTTATCCGTGTATTTTCTTTTAATAAATTCAGAAAAAATAGTTAAACTATGCAAGACCCCCCAAAAAGAACTGATAGATCACTGTAAAATGATGACAGATGCTAAGTGTACACTGTATTATACTGTGATATGTTTCCATGTTAAAATATTAGCTCTTTACTTTTCTATTTTCCTCTTTCTTAGATTCTCTTGGTAAAATAACTGGGATGTAATAGAGCAGAATAAAATACCTGCATGAAAGTTATCCCTCCTATACCATAACCGGGGTATCTCAAAGGCGCAGAACAAGAGGAAATGTGATTACTGTTCAGGAGCCTTTTATCCAATTCACAGGCTGTGCATGCACACACGTAGGTTTTCATTGCAGTAAAGCCTGCTAGTTTTAGGTCTTAGGTTATTGATATCAGGAAGGGTTGCACAAAGGAATAAGTAGCAAATAAGTCTAATAACTATGCATTTTTCATAGGATGTCCCAAAGGCCTCTGGATTCCTAACAATCTACCCTAGTGACGACAGCTAGGTAAAAAAATAAAATAAAAAAAAAGTCATGCAGCATATTAAATCAATTTCTACATTGGTGCAGTTACGACTAATTTAGTAGAACCTATATATCCCCCACTGTCTGACAAGATTATGTTTAGGGGAATAGGGCTGCTTTTTATCCAGAGGGGAAAGCTCACTCCCAGAATCCTCTATGCCTAAAGGGAATATGGAAAGCATTCAATAGTAGTGCATAATAATACTATTTACAGCACTGCAGTTACATTTTTTATTATTATTTTAAAGGTTACCAGGGCATCTTATATTGTAAACTCTTTGGCACAGGAACTGTCTCTTATCCTGTGTTTGTACAGCACATAATGCAACAAGCTTGGCTGAGGCTTCCAAGCATTACAATAATGCAAATAATAATAATAATCAACTAGGGCCTGATTCTGCATGACTGAAGTAACGGAAGTTTTGCCACTGATTTGGAACAGTATTGAGGCCCAGGGGAGAACTATATCTGTTTTTTGTTTTGTTTCTTTATGACAGTTCCAACAACCCAATAATATGCTGAGCATGTACTATGTGGACTAGGTTGTATTATAGTCTAAGGCTATTAAGGCTAGACATAACCTCAATAACTCTGTAACAAACAGTGATAAACAACAATATGCTGGATTGTGAATGATTCATTGATTCTAAGGCCAGAAGGGACTACCATGATCATCTAGTCTCACCGGTATATCCCAGGTCATAGAACTTCCCCAAAATAATTCCTAGAACAGATCTTTTGGAAAAACATCCAATCTTGATTTAAAAATTGTCAGTGAGGGAGAATCCACCAGGTCCCTTGATAAATTGTTCCAATGGCTAATTATTCTCAGCTCTTTATAAAATTACTGATTTAGGTCCTATTGAGAATGCATGCTACAAATATTTCTGGAAATGTTTACAAAAGAACACTTGAGTTTCATCTGCGATGCCTTACGCACACCAACTGACAGTTTATGCCAAATATTTTATATGGAAGACAACATAAGGCATGAATCATTTAAAGCTGATTTCTGGATTTAAACACTAAAATTCAACATAATTTAAAATGTGCATCAGAGCAAGATTTAGATTCCACCTGCTTGGAAGTGAAATACAATGATTTGTAACTTCTAACTATAATGTAGCTAAAGATTCTAGTTCAAAATGTACACAATTAAGGTCATTATGAATTAACGACAGTAGAAGCCTGTAGGAATGATAAATTGTGGTTTAATATGAGTAATAATTTGTGCAGATGTACATCAGAGCACTTAGGAACACATGTTATAGTCCTTTGAGGTTAATTAAAAAGATTCTGGACAATGTACCTGATAGAAATGATGATATTATTGCACTCTAATATTATGTCTGACGAAGTGGGTATTCATCCATGAAAGCCTATGTTCCAATACATTTGTTAGTCTATAAGGTGCCACAGGACTCTTTGTTGCTTTCTATTATTACTGTGTCACAGTACTATACTATATTAAACCTCTCAACACAACAAGAAATGAGATAGACTCCATGAAAGCATGTATGTGGAGGATTGTAAAGAAAATAATTCTCTCACTGGAATGATCAGGTTCCTCCAACGGTACATATTAATGAAAGGATAACATTTAGAATACAAAACCATCTGCTGGAGAAACTCAATCTATTATTGAGCTATATAATAATAGGTGTAAGTTAAGTCTAAAAAGGCCAGGTGGTAGGAGAAAACAGGTCAGAAGAATGTATGTCCACTTTCCTACACCCTGAAGTTATTGGTTAAAAGTTGGGGTGAGGTCATTAGCTCAGGTCTCCCATAACCAGTGCAGATTACAATCTACCCCCACCCCCAGCATACACAAGAAGACACTAACAATGCAGCAGCAAGCTTAGCTGGTCCTTATAGCTCTATACACAATGGAATGCCTCATGTGTGGACATTAAGTCTCGTGTGTGAAAGTGCCCTTGCTTCTAGCAACTGTCCTGGGCAGTATGGGAGAGGTACAGTATCATTACCTGTGAAGATAGAGAGATGCTTAAGAAGTCATAGAATATACTGATTCAACCCTAGTTGCAAGGTGCCTCTGAGCAGAAACACCAAAACTGTCCAGTTCAAAACTGTTGGCTATGCAGAAGGGGACAAGCTAAGTCAAGACAGAATCGATCCTCTAGTCTTTCTCTCTTTTTATTTCAGTTGGTGGCATGGGGTGAAAGTCAGGGCAGAATTTCGCTGTAAGCTTGCATTTGACTATACCACCAATGCACTAAAACCCTGCCCAAGGATTCCTTGTCTGGCATGTGTTATTTCATCAGACGCGCTTGGAGTTTCTTGTATTTTTTTTCCTGTTTGCTAATTGGTTGCAAATTTTATAACATCAACTCCTCTTGCCGTAGCAAATTATACAATCTAGCTCTGAACAAAATGTACCCAGTCTACTCCCTGCCAAAGTCTGAAAGAAATGTCCTTAACTATTATATGTCAAAACATGCAGCTCTAGCCTGACCCATTAAAGCTGGTGGCTTTCATCCTTCCCTTGTCTGCTGGATTGTGACCGTTTCAATTTCTTCTTCACAATTTCCTCCCCATATCAGGTGATGAAATGCAACACACATGGCAGCCAGAAATAGCCTGACCTTCTTCCAGCAAAATATCAGATACCTGATAAAGTTCCCAATAGTTTTCTCTCCATTGCAGTTTCCACCACGCACTTAAGGTAGATGTACATGTAAGGCTATAGAAATGGCCATTTGCTCAACATACACAATGCCTGTGGTAAGGGGTATTAGATTCAGCCACTCTAATTTCAGTAACATATGGAATGGGTGGCCATCAATAAAAAATGAGATGGAGTCAACGAAGAGGAAAAAGACAATGCTTATATCAGCTGTGTGATGTACATGTCCTACAGTATTCACTGGAATCTTCCATCTCCTTTAATAGAGTAATAAATATTACATTAGCTGTATGTTAGCTTTCTGTTGAAAGCAATATCAATCCAGGATAGGAGTTTTGTTGTGTAGCCTACACCCAAGGCAGTCTGGTTCTTATATTGCAAGCAAGTGAAAATGTAAAAGCTATGGGCCAAATTCTGCTCTTATTTACACTGGTGTAAAGCTATAGCTACTCCATCAAAGTCAAGGCAGTTAATCTGGATAGGAACCAGTGTAACCGAGCGCAGAATGCAACCCGGTTCAAATAACTCATTGTCTATGCACAAATCTATGGGCCTGATTCCCCTCTCACATGTCCCAATTTTACTGGGGGTAAATCAATGGGAGAAAGCCTATAAGACGAGCAACACAAAGCAGCTCACTCTCTGGGCCAAGAGGATCGTGCAGGTGTAGAGAAATCAGCGTCATCTAGTGGGCTGCCTATGGAACCAAGAAGTCTTAGTCTGGCCCTGCCATTCACTCACTGTCACTTTTCCTCAGGTTCTTCATCTGGTCAATGAGAATCGTAGCACCAGTGGGCTGCAAGGATTAATTAATTCATATTTGGAAAGTGCCTTGAGGATGAGAAGCGATAGAGAGGTGTTAGGTATTAAATAATAATAACATACATCAGTGGTGAATCTATGGAAGCCTCTTGTAGCGAGGGAGAAGGAAAACAGGTCTACATGAAGGAAAAAGGATGCCGATTCAGAACCATACCCAATGCGCACAGTAGAATGTATGGCACTCATCCTGCCCCTGTTTACTCACAGTGAAGAGTGCCTTGCTTTGTGAGTAGGTCCTATGTATTTTAGTGAGCCTTCTCTCAGTGCAAGGTGCCAATCCATGTGAGCCTAATGTCAGAGTGTCAAAATTCGGCCCTGCCCTATTTTTATATAGCGTCTTTCTTACTAAAACATGAATAACACTTTCCCTGTTGTCTGCAGCTTCACTACACAAATATTATTGAGGCAGCATACACAGGCACCGCAAGCAACCAACATCAGCACTTATCACAGCTCTCCCTTGATCTTTGATGGCACATTTTTCTGGTAAATTAAACATCTGCCATATGAATATACTGGGCAAAATGGCTACCCCCGGCACTGCTTTGCAGCATCATGTTTGCAGTGTCATAAAACATTTATGGTTAACGCATGGTTTTATATGGCTATTAAATGAGTAGAACACACTGCCAATGAAAAGAGCAAATGTATATTTTTGGTAGTGTTGAGTCTTTACCCACCATTGTTTGCAATCCCCTTTTCAAAGCTTGAAATAAAGACTAAAAATCACCTAATGCTTTTATTCCTTTCTGATTTGCTAATGTTATTTTCTGTTTTGAATTCTGGGGCAATGAAAGAACAAAAATGGAGGAATCTGGAGATCCAGAGCCCTAAAATTCAGTCCACCCAGCATGGAGATTTTCTACCTTGTGCCCTAATTTAGCAAATTAAGTATGTGCTTCACTTTAAGCACATGCTGAAGTCCCACTCACTTCACTTGGATTTAAAAATGTGGTTAAAGAAGTATTGCCAACAAGGAACATTAAAAAAATATGAGTCAACCCCCCCCACAAAGTCATGGGATTGACTTAAAAATCATGAGTTGTTTTTTTTAATTGGCAATACTTTTATTCGCCTGCTTGTTCCTTGTCTTTATGGTACACTCTGGTCATGTTTCCAGCTTTTCTCTGCAACCCTAAAGGGTAGAAATTCACATTTATTTTAAATGAAAACTGAGATTCTCACATCAATTAACTGCCTCCAGGACTTGGGACGTCAAGACTGTGAATGGCCAGCCAACTACAAAAGCAGTTTCTCCTCCCTTGGTGTTCACACCTCAACTGCTAGAAGAGGGCCTCACCCTCCCTGATTGAACTAACCTCATTATCTCCAGACTGATTCTTGCCTGCATATTTATACCTGCCTCTGGAAATTTCCATTACATGCGTCTGACGAAGTGGGTATTCACCCACGAAAGCTTATGCTCCAATACATCTGTTAGTCTATAAGGTGCCACAGGACTCTTTGTTGCTTTTTAAGGAAAGAACCAAATATCATGAGACTTGCACCAACATTGCAAAGGTCGACAATACTATTCAAGTTAATCATGTATGTTGCTGAAGCAGAGCCCTAAAGAGTGAATTCCATTGAACGCTGAATTGCTGTAACCAAGACCCTCCTCTGCAGGACAAGTTGAATTTTATGCCTCTGGGGTTGTAGTTTTTTTTTTTTCCTTAAGCAGCAACAACTTTAATTGAAGCCTTATCATGCAACGATGGTTCCCTTGGAAGAAGCAGGGCATCTCTACAATCTCTCAGTGATTTTTGTGGAAATGTAGTAAGTAGAACATTGTTCCAGAACTGAAAGCGTCTTCAAACAAGGTTCTACTCTGAGCAAATGTTTACTCCCGAGTTCATAGCCCCTGAAACATTTAATGACACTTAAATGGAAAATTGCTTATGGACATTGCTAAAATCATCTTATTTTAAATTCATGTTCAGTCTTTTCTCTGATTTACCATAATTTGATTGCCTCAGGTTTAAAATGTACAGCTGCAAAGTAATATGCTCAGCCTATGTGGTCTGTGAGCAGAATACTGGTTTCAGTCATGATGGTGTAAATCTAGAATGACTCCCAGGGAGTTACTCAGGACGTACTGAGAACAGAATATGGTCCAATTCATACCTGATAAGGATTCAATCCTGCAAGGCACAGAGCACTCTAGCCTTAATCTAGCAAAACACGTAACCAGTGACTTCAGTGGGACTATGCACATGCTGAAATGCTTTGCTGGATCAGGACTAGAGTGTTCAGTAACTTGCAAGTTTGAGCGCCTAATAAGCAAGCACGGGATGCCAAGCCATACCGTCACAAAAGGGCTAATTATTTAATAGCCCAGCTGGCTATTTAATTTGTTACCTCTCTCAGTGGGAAAATTGCTTGTTAATTTAATCAAATGCCTGCTTTTTGTCAGGCCCGTGCCATTTGTTCTCGTTGCTACGAGCACCGTGCCAGCTGCTTCAAACACACCAGAAGAGAAGGTATAAGAGGGGTTTGGGGGGTTAGTTTCTAAACTGATCTGTATCCATCAGCCTGGCACAATTAATTCTTCTGTAATTTACAGAAACAGGGCCTGATGCTTCCTTCAGTGCCCACACCAGCAAACTCCCCGTAGGAATCAATGGGATCTTTGCCTGAGCAAGGACTGCAGGCGTTGAACCAAGTTCAAAAGTGTCTAAAGGAGTTAGGCTTACAGTTCCCATTTAATCACAATGAGATTTGGACCCTTACTTCCTAGAGGCCCCTTTGATTATCCCAGTCTTAATTTGTAGTTGTGTTTTTCAGGGGCGCTGTTACTTGGAATATGTTCCATTTCTCCTGGCTCCTTGCCTTCGCCAGCCCCCAATGAAACTCCCCTGTCTTGCTGCTGCTTTTATTCCTCCTCCATCTATAACACTACCAGTCCCTGATATCTGCCACACTTTCCTAGCTGCAGCAGAAGAGATAGAGGAACAGAGGGAAGGACTGAGGGGGAGGAAGAGACAGAGAATGAGAGACAAAGAAGGGTGAAAACAGAACATAGGAAATGAGAGAGAGAGAAAAGGGAATAGAGTGAGAAAAAGAAGAAAAGGAAGAAATATTATGGGATAGAGAAAAACAAGGATGAGGGGAAACTGACATTGGAGAAGAGAGTGGAAAAGAGACCCCCTAGATACATGGTACAAAGAAAGAAAAATTGAAGAAATCGGAGAGGACAAAGAGACTGAAGGACCAGTGCAAGGGAGACAAAAACAGTTCAGATATTTGTTATTGCCTAGCAGAAAACTTAATGCTATAGCATTATGAAAAATAACCCAATTAAAAGGTCATTAAAAATTAGATTGACTGGAATGGAGGGAGTAGGGGAGACATATTCTGAAGTTTGCTTAAGGCTTCAGTCTGCCTAAGGCCATCCTGGTTCATTGGGGAAAGCGAGCAGCCAAACTGCACCACCGTGCAACAGCACGAGAGCTGGGTTTGGGGAGGAGAGTGCTTTCGAGCATGTATATCAAAGGTTGCCAGAGGGGAACATTTTCATTTAGCTTCTTTAAGGAATGATAGGTCTGATCCTGTCCGGTACTAAACAGCTACTGTGCAACCATTTTGACTCTCGGGAGAACGGGTGAAGCTCAGGACATTGTATTGGGCCCAATGTGTCACTATCCACATCCTTGCTCTGAGTTTGATGATGGCTGGGTTTTTTTCCCCAGTATAGTGGACACTTATTTACAATGACTGTTCTTCAATGTGCTTTTCTCCCCATACCCCACATCACTTTGCAGTGTTATTAATATGTATTATATGTAGGTTGTACCTAGGAGCCCTGATCATTCACCAAGACCCCTTTGTGCTTGGCACTGTGCAGACGAGTAACAAAGAGATGGTCCATGTTCCAATGAGCTTACAATCAAAGTATAAGACAAAAGACTCAGACCGACAGGCAGTGTGACAAGTAAGTAGTTTAGAAACATTACGGGGCAAAATGTTTGCTGGACTGTTATGTAACTAGGAGAAAAAGTTCCTACCCAGATAAACTCAATCTATTTTACCCTGATGGCCAAATTTCTTGTCTCCTTGTTTAGAAGGATCATGCTTTTATGGCCCATCTTTTGCATCCTGTATAACAGTTATAGTACCTTTCTGTCAAACAGTCTATAGGACAAGTGGTATAGGACAAGCTTGCAAAGCAATACACAGGAGTGAAATCCTGGCCCCACTGAAGTCAATGAGAGTTTTGCCACTGAGCCAGGACTTCACCCTAGAACCTTACACTGAAGTCAGTTGCACACCAGGTCTGAAAACATCTGCCTCATTGTATCTTTCCTGGATAACAGAAGGAAGAAAGAGGTATCCTTTCTAGAGGGAACCCCTGTCACCTCTGCAGAGAAAAAGGCTGTTCCAGTACCTTTATCTAGATATCTACATGCTATCCCATTCCTTCTGGAGCATCATCCCATGTTAGGATTTGGAGAAATTGGTGTAATAGGAAGCTGAGTTCTGGGATATGAAAACTCCCATTGTAATGTTTGAAAGGCCTGGTTCTCATGGACACTAAGCCACCCTTCTTGATCACGGTTAACCAGTTACTGTTTTATTATTTCAGCAGAGCGGTGACCATTCACCCTTACACCAATCCTCAAGATATTTTTTGTGTGCTGCCTTTTCTTCCTCCATGTCCACAGAGGCTAGAGAGAAAGCAAAAATCCAAGCAGACAAACAAACCAAGCATTCACTGCTCTTTGTTATAGGTCAGTCTATAACTGACATTTATTGACAGGCTCTGTGTAAACTAAGGATTGTACTGGTTTCCTCAGTGAGTAAAACTGCATGGATGCTGGAATTTTCTGACTTATATTTTATTTCTTCTTCCTACACACTAGCAGACCAATATGTCACTAAAATTACATAACTTTACTTAGCAGCAGGGCCGGCTCTAGGCACCAGCAAACCAAGCACATGCTTGGGGCAGCACATTTTCAGGGGCGGCATTCCGGCCATCTTTTTTTTTGCGCTTCGGGTGGCAAAAGTCTAGAGACGGCCCTGGCAGCAGCAGCGCGTCGCGCCCTGAGGCTGCTGCGGTTCGCGCCACGTGGGAGCAGCGCCTGCACCTTGTGGCTGGGCCCGGCAGGCTCCAAGGGGGGGACACTCGGGCTGAGGGCCGCCCCGCGGGGCACACGGAGCTGCCTGCAGGTGCCGCAAGGCGGCTGCCCCCCAGCACCGCAGCCGGGGCTGGGCAAAGCGGCCTGAGCCGCCCAGGGACTGCGGCAGGGTGGCCAGAAGCAGCAGCAGCAGCGGGGCCATAGAGGCCGGGGCACTGCCATGTGGGGCCCGCGTCCTGCTCTCCGGGGCTTCGCTCCCTCTGGGGCTACCCTGCTCCTGGCCGGTCCTGGAGGTGGGAGCCCTGGCTGGAAGGACCCTGGGCTGAGGCGCGGCCCGGAAGCCCCGCTGCTTACCCCAACCCTGCCAGCATTGGACCAGCTGGAGACGAGGGGGGAGCAGGCAGAGTTAGCACTGGTGGGGGAGGGGGGGAGCCCAGGGCTGGGGTGGCAAGGGGTGCGGGTGGGGTGAGAGCCCAGCGCTGGGGCGGCAGGGGGTGCGGGTGGGGGAGGGCACGTGTGGGGGGCGGTGAGAGCCCAGGGCTGGGGTGGGAGGCAGCCAAAAATTTTTTTGCTTGGGGCGGCAAAAAACCTAGAGCCGGCCCTGCTTAGCAGAGGTATTTTGAGAGAAGCCAGCTTTTGATTGTACACTGAGAACTATCTGTTGAAATCCTAAAGTCCTTAGCTCTGTATACCTGAAATGTTGTCAAATGGGATTGAATGTTATGGCTAGTACAATACAATCAACACAGAAGCCAGGCCATAATGGCAGGTGAATCATTCCATGTCCCTACCTATGTGTGCATGTATGTGTTCTGTTTAATGTACAGAGTGTGAAAACTGCTTAAAACAACAAAAACAACCAATGAATTACTGCCCAGTGCAGGGGTCGGCAACCTTTGGCATGCGGCTTAGCCCGCACCAGTTCCCACAGCCCCCATTGGCCTGGAGCAGCGAACCGCAGCCAGTGGGAACCGCAATCGGCTGAACCTGCGGACGCGGCGGGTAAACAAACCGGCCCGGCCCACCAGGGTGCTTACCCTGGAGAGCCGTGTGCCAAAGGTTGCCGATCTCTGGCCTAGTGTATAGTGACCAGCTGATCTTGGTGGTGGTCAAATATCCCCAAAGTATGGGGACATTCTTTCAGCTCCAGCTTTGAACTTTTCAGATTGGACTAGTCTCTACTAAAGCCAGACCTGGACAAAACCCTTTGCCCCTAACCACAAAGGATCTTTTGTGAGCTTTCTATACTCTAAACTGCTAATTTACACTATAGTTCAGAGTTCTAACAGAAGTTACAGTGTGACTGCCAGGGTTTTGAAATACCATGCGCTGTCCAAATCCATTACATTTATAACAGAGCAATCCAAAGCACACAGAAAATGCTGATGATGAGTGTTCTACACTTCTCTGGGACAGACAGCCTTAGAAAATGAACATTACATAAAAACAATGACATAGAAACCAGTTTAACTGTATCTCTTTACTAGAAAAAAATGTCTTTAATTCTGTTAAGTTTCACTTTAAATAATAAAAAAACCCTAGAAATTACCATTTTATTTTCTTGATAAAGAGCTTGAAGAAGGTACGTACACATCCTTTTACATCTGCACAATACCACAGATTTATGATCTGTTTCCTCCCCAGCCATTCTGTTTCTCACCTACCAAACATCATTCACTTCACCCCCACACACCACTTTTCTCCCAGTGTGACCCTCACTCATCTCTGTGCTCTTTCACAAGCAGGGCTGTGCTGTGTATGGGGAGATTCCATTGCTAAGATTCTCTCTCAGAACACGTTATTCTAACCCGTGTTGTATTCTCAAGTGCCTTGGTATGATCTGGTTTCAGTCCCATTGTGAAGCACAGTTAGTCTACACATATTATTACTTGTAGGGATCTTTACAAAGGGCCTGGAGGAGGAAATTTCCAAGTCATTGCAGAGTGATGGAGCTCAGTGCCAGCTAGCAATTTGGTAAAGACAAACTAGACAGCCCTGCAGCAGATGTTTGTGACTATTTCTCTTTTTAAATCAGATTACAGCAGTGTAGTGATTCAGTCCATTAGGGGTTGCTGTTCAGTGACAAAGGAGATGGCATGTGATACCATGCTCAGCCAGCACCATAACAACAGGTGTCACGGCATCTGCTTTTAGCACTTCCCAAGCCAGACGGGGTATGCAAACACTAATTGCCGAGCCATAATCTCCTGCTACATTTTGTTATTGTTTGTTCCAGCATGTGTTCCAATGGCATTAAACGAAAAAAACATTTGAATTGACCTTTCAAAATTAACCAACTAAAAAAAAAAAAAAAAGAACCTACAACTTGGAGACTAAAAGGAAAAAAACCCTCCAAATTTTAGAGATGAGCCAAGACCAAAGCCTGTATCATAGTTACCATTAAGAAGCATTTATCAGCAAGTACCATTCTACGGTATCAGAGAACCATAGAATATCAGGGTTGGAAGAGACCTCAGGAGGTCATCTAGTCCAACCCCCTGCTCAAAGCAGGACCAACACAGGGCCTGCTCTAGGCACCCGCGCTCCAAGCATGTGCTTGGGGCGGCCCTTTCCAAGGGGCGGCACTCCGCCCCCCCCCCCTTTTTTTTTTTTTTTTTGGGGCGCAAAAAGCCTGGAGCCGGCCCTGAGCAGAGGTGAGCTGCGGCAGTGGGGGGCGCGGGGAGGGCCGCAGGAAGTAACCCGGGGGGGCAGAGGAACCACTTCCCCCCCCAGCTCACCTCCGCCTCCTCCCCCAGCGCGCCGCCGCTCCGCTTCTCCCCCCTCCCACCCAGGCAAGCCTGGGAGGTAGGGGTAGGAGGGGAAATATGGCGCGCCTGGGGGAGGAGGTGGGGCCGGGGATTTGGGGAAGGGGTTGGAATGAGGCGGGACCGGGAAATTTTTTTTGCTTGGGGCGGCAAAAAACTTGGAGCCGGCCCTGGACCAACATCAACTAACACCAACTAAATCATATACATATTTTAGGGTGACCAGACAGATGATATTTCGGTGTCTGTCCCGCATCCCAACCGAACTTCATTTTGTCCCGATATCCGCCGGCAGCACTGTGGGTTTTTTTGGTTTTTTTTGCTCAGCCGGCAGGACTCGGCTTTTTTTTTTTTTGCTCCCACTCCATGTGTCCCAATATTTTCTTCCCCTCATCTGGTCACCCTAACATATTTAGATGTGTGCTGTATCTTCTGGGTAATTTACAATAATTAAAATGCAATAATTATAAATAAAACACAAATAAAGCTCAAAGGAACCTCCCAGCTAGGACCCTGGAGCCTAGAAAAATAATCATTTCAAATTAATAAAAACTCAGCCCAGGATGGTGTTGTGGTTATATCTCTCACCGGGAGATGGAGGAGGTCTTGGTTCAATTTCTCACTCAGATATGAACATCTCGTGTGACCATGGGCAAGTCACATGACCTCTTTATGTTTCAGTTCTCCACCTATAAAATTGAGGTAATTGCACTTTATTAACTCTGAGGCATATTGTGATGATAAAATCTTCAATATGGGTGAGGCACTCAAATACTATGGTGAAGGGACAATTTATATACCTAGTTAAATAGATAACTCTGGAGTCTAACCCATCCTGTATTTTGTACGATATCCCTGTATTTGGAATAGAGAATTCTTGTTAATTCATTGTGATGTTGATTCTTTTAATGGTGATCTAGCCGGGTAACTGGTTCCCACACAGCATATGATTCCGGAAAAGTGTTGTTGCCTTCAGAAATTGCTGCCTGAGGATGGGCCAGCTACAGTCATATTAACATTCAACACCACAAAGAGAGCTAGAAACATAGAACCCATAGGAAAAGAGGAAGTAAAAACAAAGAGGTAAGAAGAAAAATGTAACTCCAGAGGCAACTGGGGTTTGGTTGGGGGCAATGAGGCATTTCACTTCAAGGTCCCTCATTTTTATTTGGCCCATGGACTGTGAAAAGTCTTAGCACACTCACTCCTGGTCCTGTTTGGCAGCCAGCTCTTACCTGGACCTGTGCAAGTGAGAGGAGAAGATGACTCCAGGAGACTTCTCTCCTCTTTTCCATGTGGTACTGTGCCAGGAGCCAACTGCAGTCCAGGTGGGAAGTGCAGGGAATGCACTGGCTGTGCTAGCTGTTTCAGTGGGGATGGGGAAATGGAGGAGGATGAGAGGGAGCACCCACTGCTCACTCTCAAAGAGTGCGGGGCTCTACCACCGCCAAAGTCCCTGGAACAATTATTCCTTCAGAGGTTCCACCTCACCCCTGTTACCCCAAAGTGATCAGTGCCCTTAAACCATGATCTAGCCTTTGTTGTCCATATAAGAGAGTAAACTACATCAAAGCTGATGCCCTTGTGAGTAACTTCAACAGAGAAGGAGCGGACTGTATGAGGATAAAGGAGGATGGGCCCAGTCAATCTCAGAGATCCTCTCTTCAAGTCCAGGTTGAGACACTGTTGCAGCAGACCGTGAAAGATTACCCTGCTATTGTCCGTTCTGTATGAGTGCTGTGGATAAACTATGGCAACTTTCACACATACTTACAACTTATTTTAATAAACAAACTTTGCAGCACTTCAGCTCATCTCTCGGTATGGGTAAGTCAAGGTGGACAGAGAGAATCCTCATTGTCCTCCAGAAACAAAGTGCAAGACTGTGCCTGTGCTCTCTCTCTCTCTTGCTTTCTCTCTGTGTGTAGTTGGATTAATTTCAGTTTCTTCAGTTCACTTTCCAATTTTTTTAAAAAGTTATTGCCATAGGCATTTAAACATCCTGAATAGTTCAAAGAAAATGGCTTCCGTTTTCAAACAAGAAAGCAATATGTGTTTTAATATTGCTAAATGTATATATTTAGGAGCAAAGAAGGTAGGCCATACTTCCACAATGGGGGGACTCTATCTTGTGAAGCAGTGACTCTGAAAAAGTCTTGGGGATCATGATGGATAATCAGCTGAAAATGAGCTCCCAGTGAGATGCTAGGGCCAAAAGGGCTAATTCAATCTTGGGATGCATAAACAGGGGAATCTCGAGTACGAATAGAGAGGTTATTTGACCTCAGTTTTTGGCATTGGTGCAACTGCTGCTGGAATACTGTGTCCAGTTCTGGTGTCCACAATTCAAAAAGAATATTGATAAATTTGAAAGCGTTCAGAGAAGAGCCAAGAGAATGAAGGAAGGATTAGAAAACATACCTTATAGTGATAGACTCAAAGAGCTTGATCTATTTAGCTTAACAAAGAGAATGTTAAGGGGTGAGTTGATTACAGTCTGTATGTATCTATAAGGGTAACAAATATTTAATAATGGGCTCTTCAATCTAGCAAAGAATGGTATAACACAATCCAATGACTGGTAGTTGAAGCTAGACAAATTCAGACTGGAAATAAGGTGTAAATTTTTAACAGTGAGTGTAAGTTAAGTAAGTAAGTGGAGCAACTTACCAAGGGTTGTGGTGGATTCTCCGTAATTGACCATTTTAAAATCCAGACTGGATGTTTTCCTAAAAGCTCTGCTTTAGGAATTATTTTGGGGAAGATCTATGGCTTGTGTTATAGAGGAGGTGAGACTAGATGATCACAATGGTCCCTTTTGTTCTTGGAATCTATGAAACCAAACTTTCCATGCCATTAGCTGTGTTACAGTTGAGAGTCATAACTATTAAGAACAAGGATGACTCTGGATATTTAGCAGTGAGCTTTATAAACCACTGCAGTTAGAGATATTTCCTGGGGCTGATAGAAAGAATGCAGAGAAATTATAACATGTGGGTATAGGATCTAAATACAATGGTGATTCTAGCAGACAGGGCCAGCTCCATGGTTTTTGCCGCCCCAAGCGGCGGGGAAAAAAAAAAAGCCGCGCTCAGCGGCACTTCGGTGGCAGCTCCACCGCGCCGCTTTCTTCTTTGGCAGCACTTCGGCGGCAGGTCCTTCCCTCCGA
The DNA here is from genome assembly GCF_002925995.2 of Terrapene triunguis. NCBI lineage: Eukaryota > Metazoa > Chordata > Testudines > Emydidae > Terrapene > Terrapene triunguis. The sequence goes on from NW_020698242.1 coordinate 8,514,397, forward strand.
GAGGGACTGAGGGACCCGCCGCTGAATTGCTGCCAAAGAGCCGGACGTGCCGCCCCTTTCCGTTGGCCGCCCCAAGCACCTGCTTGCTGTGCTGGTGCCTGGAGCCGGCCCTGCTAGCAGACTAACCGCCGATGCTTTGAAAGATCTACCTATATGTGTATATACTCGAAGTATGGACACACCGTTAAATGACACATGCAAATGTCCATTTAAATGTAACATAGTCCATATCCTGAGAAGTTAAATCAGGCATGGGGGGGGTGTTAATTATTAACATACTTTTTATAATATGGACAAATTACATCTAGTGATGTTTTGATTGGAGGATTAATTGTAGGAAATCACTACATATGAAGAGGCTGCTTGTCAGAATTTAATATATTTTAGCAATGGATACACATTGATACACAGTGAATGGCTTTTGAATATGGCTTCCATGCCCTGAACTTAGAACAGACTTGGTCACAGAGGGTAAATAAAGAAGGTCCCCTTGGTTATGTAAGAACTAGAGAGAAGTATCTCGCTTAAAGCTGGATTATAAAATCCTAGGCAAAGTACAGTATTAGCCAATAGCTTCACATCTGGAGTCAGAAATCAGGTGGGGGAAGGGGGGTGCGTTCATTAAAAATAGATCTGCAGAACAGCTAAGATGATTATTGGACCTGATTTGCAAGATTAGAGACATGCAACATTCTGTCGGGCCGTTTTTTTCTCCTGTGGCTGCACAAAAGGCCTTTATCGCAGGGGGCAGGGAATGCTCAGACTTCTCCAGGGCTCAGACAGAAATTGATTGTGTGGCCAGAGTTCACTGAAGGAGAGAGAAAAGCAGTAATTGGGGTGTGGTGATGAAAGAGATGTTCCGTCTAGCTTACTCTTGTCTGAATTTATGGCTTCTTCTCCTATATCCTTCTCCTTTGTGTAGTGATGTCTAAGCCATAGCTGGGCACAGAACTGATCCCTCAGAGATTTATGTATCTCACACAGTGCAGATGTAAATTATTAATATGATCTTTCTACCTTATGCTCTGAGCCTCTTCCCCTTTGTATCTAGAGATTTACAAAGTTTATTGAAATTACAGAAGTAATAGAAAGATTGTAGGTCTTTTTACCTGCCAGGGACAGTAACGGAGGAAAGAGCTACATATTATCCAAAAAAAAAAACCCCGAGGAGTCTTTGTGGCACCTTAGAGACTAACAAATGTATTTGTTACAGCTGATACAGACTAACACGGCTACCATGCTGAAACATATGATCCAGAGATTTCTGGGCAAATTGGGCTGAATAAAAGCAGTGGCTAAATTTCATAGGCCAGAATTAAAGATCTCAACATGAAAACCTGTCAGGAGAAGAGCTGGCTGATTAATGGGAAGAAAAGTATTGGTGAACATGATTGTAAAATCCAACTCAAGATTCAAATTGGTGGGATTAATTTATCGTTTTGTTCCTTATCTCTGCGCATCCAGATGTGCATTTCTTCGGCACAATTGTTTGTGGAGCTACTATTATTTGTAGGAAAACCCATAATTGAGAGTGAACATTGGTATTCATTAGTTGCTGGATAAATGGAAGTTTTATTCATCCAATCAAGGAACAGAAACAATTTTCAGCCAGGGAACAGAATACCATGTGTCGTATGTGACTAATCTCACATAATGAATAATCATAGTGATTTATTTCCAGACAATCCAGAGGCTGTAATTTACTCAGACAAATGACATGACAAACAATTAGGAATAACAAACACATTCAGAAAAGCAGCAATCAGTTCTTGCAAACAGGAAAAAGGGTTACATTCATCAAAGAAATGGTTACAGATTGTTTGTTCACCTCTACCTAATTCCAGTGGCTGAGAGAATACCCAGCTTCTTGTCAAGCCATTCTAATTAACTGCGAAATGAAGATGCAGCCCAACCACCTGTATACAGAGAACCCATGGACCATTACTTTAACAGCACATTCTAGGACCGACTGTAGGCCTATTATGTTAGAAATGCAGAATCATGCAATGACTTGATTGTTGCATGGGTAGTTTGCCACTGGATAACTACACAGGTTGGCTGTTAGTCCATGTTGACAGTTGTCTAAACCATTGCTGCACATACCTGAGTATCAAAAATGCACTTTTCTTTCTGTTCTTTGAGGGTAAGTATCTATGATTTAGAGACAGCATTTAAGGAACTGTTGGTATACACACCCAAGTGCTCACTTGTGACAGATTACTGTACTTCAGGACAAACAGAGGTTAAATATTTTTTGATTCCTCCAAGCAGGTGGATGAGAATGAGTTCCACATCTCAGCCAGTCATCAACAAAAAAACCCTCAAACGCTCACAAACCCAATTATTGAGACTGTTACGTGCAGCAGCACTTCCTACACCTAATGGCTATCTCAGCATGCAATTTGGAAGGAATCTAGTTCAGTGCGTCCCCTGTAAATAATAAAATACAGTGGATCTGCGGGAATTAAGTCCTTAAAAGGCAGTGAGGTCATCTGCACAAATTCAGGCCGCTCTTCATCTAGAGAGCTTGCATTCTGGAAACATGTCATAGTTATATAATATTCTTCAATCCATGTTCAGCGTCAGCTTTGTTGCATCAGGCTTTTTCTCATTATTCTAATAATCTGCATCTCCAGCCTCACACAGTTTATCTGAAATATGTAAATAGGCAAAAACAAATCAAGCCTGCATCTTATGAACCCATCATCATTGCTTGTGACGATATAACTAATAGAGGTTGCTTTATCTAAGTGCAGTTTGTTTCTTATCTGCAGGAATATTAATGCTTTCTTTCCCATGATCTAATTCAGCATAATGGAAAGGATTTATTAGAGATTAAGAAGAGGGGCAGTTTAGGATGAATCTGTGCTCTTCGGACTTGATCCTGATGCCAGGGAAGTCAATGGGAGTTTTACCATTAACGTCAATGAGAGCAGGAGCTCATTGTCCTAGAAATTAAAAGCTGAAAAATAAATTGGAAAAAGGGTCACATAGTATCCTAGAGTGAAAGAGTCTCAGGAGAAGGGAGAAATGAGCAGTGGAATTTCAGACTCCTCGCTGCATAGCTGGAGGGGCACATTTGTCCCATGAATCACTGCTCTCAGGCCTTTATCCTTGAAGGCACTCAGGACAATGAATACCGCCTGCTTTTCAGCGGCACAGCCTGGGGCAGAAATGGAAGGAAAGGCAGAGGTGGCTTTATGGTGACTTTGGCTTTGCTGTATTATGGGGTCTGACAAGATCCCAGTGTAAATGATGCTCTGCTTCCCAGAGGCCTCATGGGCATTGAGAAGCAGAGACTAGCCACAGTGTACCCTGGCCATGTCTCAGATGCCCCCTCTCTGCCTCCTTGAGAAGAAGTCTGCTTTACATAGGCACTGCCTAGTGGTCAGATGAGGGTATGACTGGCACTTGCCTGTCTTGGCGCCCCCTGCTGATAGCTGCCCCAGTCCTGCAGCGGTCTGTCCCCTTCTGTGGCTCAGCCCTCCAGCTGGACCACAAGCTGTGTCCACTCCTGCCAGGGTATGTCAAGTTCTGCTGCCCAGCAAGGGGCTTCAGGCTTCACCTGGCCAAAGTCCCAGAGTCAGGATTTTCTGCGATATGGGGGTCTTCCTGAGTGTCTAGTATCAGACTTTTTGCCTCCAGCCTCAACAGGGGGTGGGTAGGGGAACCCAGGCCCACCTTCTCCCCTGGGTTCTGATTCAGGGCCCAAAGGTAGGCAGCTGAATCCTGTCCCCTGGAGCGCTACACAACTGCCTCCCTACATATCTTCCTACCAGCCTCCCCACTCAAGAGGGAATGGCAAAGACATGTCAACAAAATAAATGAGGTCTCTAACCTTGCAGATGTCCAGAGTCTTGTTCCCTCAGCAGGTCGGGCAGACCAGCAATAGTCAGGGGCCCCGGCAGCTGGGCCTCCCACAGGGCTCCTTCCCCTCCACTATCTATGCTGCTCCCCAGTTAAGCTCCGCCTCCAGCCTGTGCATGCCTTGCGGTGTGGAGCTGCTTGGGCCCAGAGCAGCTCCTTAACCCCATCCTCTCCTGTGTGGGGTTTGTACACACACACTGCAGCCGGGAGTAGGGCTGCTGAAAATCCCTTATATCAGCTATACCCTAGCTAGGGACGCCACCTGTACACAGAAAGCCTCCTCAGTTGTCCATTTCCACATCATGAGCAGCATAAAGTGGCCTTAGTGTAACTGAGGATCACGGCCTCAATGTTCAAACCCCCTCCCCCAAACTCCCAGCGTATGTCTACACTGCAGCTGGGAGTGTGCCTCCCAGCCCAAGTAGACAGACTCACGCTAGCTTGAGCCGAGTTAGTGCAAGATTGTCTACCCGGGATGGGAGGCTCACTTTCAGCTGCAGTGTAGACACACCCTCAGGTAAGTCCCTGGAGATAGAGGGTGCAAGGCACTTCTGGGAATCACACAGCACCTTGCAAAGTCAAGCCCTACATGAGTATAAGGAAATAATAGGTAAGGCAGTTTGCAGTATCCTTTCTTCACAATGGCTGATCCTAGTAACCGGTTTGATCTATATAGCAATATAGTCTGATCACATTTAACCCAGATTGGGTTAGCTGAGGGTTAGTCAGTCATGTGTCATGGAATGAAGATGCTTCTTGTTTTCTAAAGATTCCAGCTGTCTAAGAAACAGTTTGAACATAACTCCTTGTGATCTATGTTGAGAAATGATGTATGAACTTCTTACCGCTACTAATTAATTAGCTAATTTGTAAAGTGCTCTGTAAGAAGAAAAGGGCCAATTATTAATTATTATCAAGATTCTGTGGTGTATGTTATCCAATGCTAGTAACAGGTGGTTAATAGAAAAGGTGCCCTAGAATTATTGGAGATTTGCTATGAATAGAAACAATTAACTGAGGTATATAACCCAGCCACTCCCAAGACACAAACATGCACCCTGCTTCTCCTCACAGAGTAATGTTTACACATCCCTCTACCCTGCAAACAGAATCAAACACAATCCATGGAACTCACAAGGCATGTTTCCAAGAGGGAATATGGGAATCATAGGTTACTGCAAGGAATACCGGGAAAGAGAGCAATTCTTTGTCAGCGTAACAGGGAGAGACCTAGAGGAAGTAAGAGGTAACGAATGATCATAGTGATTTATTCCCAGACAATCCACAGGCTGAGGCAATTAAGAGAAAGAATGGCTGCTGCTGGGCCTCTCCAGTGAGATGAGACACCTGAAGGGAACAGGGCCTGCTTTTGGGACTTTCTGGGTAGAGGTCCCAGAAGGGGTTTTGGAAGAGGCTTAGACTGACAGTCCAATGGCTGGGGAATGCACTCCAAGGAAGAGGTTGTTTTGGAAACACAACCAGAAAACCAGAGACTAGAAGAAGAACTGGAGAGAGCAAGAGCTGCTTATGGGCTACAGAAGAAGGTTAGTGCTAAAGGACTACTTGTGAACCTCTCCACCAAGGGTTGAAGGTCTGGAGCTATCATTGGGCTATTGTTTACCCCAGAGGAGAGGTGTTTATTTTGGAGAAGCCATAGAGCTCCTCTATTCAGGGTCTAATGCTCTCCTCATCACCACAGTATCTGAGCACCTTCCATAGGGCATTTAATGGCAAGATAAGCAGCTACCATGTGTGGCTTCCTCTTTTTCTCATCCTCTTCCCAGGATGCAAACTGCAGGTGCAGTGTAGTGTGTTGCTTTGGTATGATTGGAAGGCTCAACTACCAATCAGTGATGGGCGAAACTGAGGCAGTGTCTGGACCAGATGAAGGTCGGCGTTAAGACACTGTTACCCAGTGACATCTAGAAATGACGTGGTCTGACTAAATAAGGATCATATTTCTTACCTGATGTGAAAGGAACCCCTCTCCAGCGTACTGGCTTTTTACATCACTGCACTCAAAATGCATTTACAAAGCCACTCTTCCTTTAAGATATCCCCTGCCTTTTTTCTTTGGAACATTTTATTTCTGTCAAATTATTTTCTAATGCTCCTTATACCTCTACTAGATTACACTTTTGACTGGAGGAAATTTCTTTTCGAGCTCTCTATCTATTTACCCACTACCCCACAAACTTAATCTGAGATTTTGTTCCACTTTGACATTGGCACTTAGTGGGGGAGTTTTCCCCTTTTATTCAGTATGGTTTTGCTAAACATTGCTATACAGGTGTTTCCCAGCAGGCGCTTCTTCACAAGTTTATTTGAACTGACTTGCAACCTCTTAAGAACTGTCTCAATGAGTTCTGAATCTAAGGGTATGTCTACACCCAGCCGCTAGTTCGGCGGCTGGGAATCAAAGTTCTGGGTTCGACTTATCGCGTCTTGTCTGGACGCGATAAGTCGAACCAGGAAGTGATCGCCGTCGACTGCGGTACTCCAGCTAGACGAGAGGAGTACCGCGGCGTCGACGGGGGAGCCTGCCTGCCGCGTGTGGACCGAGGTAAGTTCGAACTAAGGTACGTCGACTTCAGCTACATTATTCACGTAGTTGAAGTTGCGTACCTTAGTTCGAATTGGGGGGTAAGTGTAGACCAGGCCTTAGAGGGATAGGAATAGTATTACCCTGTATGGTATTAGTAGTAATATTTATTAGCATAGCACCTGGAAGCAGTCATGGATCAGAACCTCTTAGGTGCTGCACAAACATAGAACAAAAAAGAATCCTGCAGCCATTCACATCTCATGTTTCAATTAATCAAATTCCAAAAACTGCTCAGATTATAAACTCTTTGGCGCAGGGACCATCCTTATGTTCTGTGGTTTGTACAGCGCCTTGTGCAATGGCGAGCTAGTCCATGACCAGGACACCTAGACACTATCCCAATACAAATCATAATAATAATAGTGTTGCTTTGCCACAGTATCCATGACAAAGAGGACTAGATTCTCAATTGCAATGTCTTGAACAAATTAATTTTAGCTACTCTAGTGGGTAAATGGGATTCAGTTACTTGGATGGAAGACCTCCCCCTTCCCTTCCCTGTCCCAAATCCCCCCTCTCCCCCTGAAAACCCATGTGCAGCAAGATGTAGCGCAGGTCATTAATTAGGCAGCATTCTTCCCTTTAAGGCCCTGTCTACATTAGAGAAATTTGGACTGGTGTAATTATATAGCTGTACCTACACTACTGCAAATCCTTAATGAAGATGCAGTTTAATTAGGTAAATTACAATATTGCAATGATGCTGTCCTATCGTATCCCCTAGACTAAGTATAATCTAAATCGACTGTATGATAAATCAGAAGTGCCTAAGGCTGTGAATGTTGAATTTTGTTGTGTTATTAGGACAATTGATCTATGCCTGTGATCAGTAGAACTTTTCTTCGGTATTACTGGCAGTGGCTGAGAATGTGCGTAAAGTTTTTTTTTTTTCATGATGTCTAGTTTCTTCCTGGGAAATCTGTAATTGATATTTGTATTAGCAGTTGCATCTTGGTATGGCTGAAACTGTGATGTCCTGGGATTAGAATTGGGAATTATATAGTGTTTATACGAGTGTCATTTCTGATATGTCTGTGCCATCTGATCTTATTATGAGAGCAAGAGATAGAGTATGGTCATAATTGTTCATTATGGTTTTAAATAACAGCAACCAGGTTGGGAACTTGACACTGACTGATCTATGGTGAGGACTGAGACAAGTCCCTTAAATTTCACACTCACACAAAAGGAGCAGAGACTGTTTGAGGGATGGTAAAGCAGTATGGAATGTATTAAGGATTGGATCTGTGTTAGAGAGGAACAGTATGTGCAAAATTCTCCTTTCTGGATTTGCTTTCTAGCATTTGAAAAGATGAAACGACTAAGAGCTTGCTACAAAGTTCATTGAAGTCAACAGGACTGCACTGACTTCAGTGGCTTTTGGAGATGGTTCCATGAATTAAGTGTGATTTGTGAGCCGGAAACATCTATATTCCAAATCACCAAGGATTTTGGGCTTAAAACCACGTGCAAGTGGCAAAGCTCATGACCATATTGAAGCAGATCAGAGCTCACGAGAACCAGGCCATGTGGGCCCTAGATCATCTTAGTCATATTGTTTTTTATCATAAACAAACCTAGGGGGAAATATTTCTGAACAATATACTATAGCTGTGACATCTGTGCTGTTCGGTTATCCAAGTTCACAATGCCGGCCTGTGTATTTCACGAGAATGCAAGTTTGTAGTAATTCTCCGACCAGCTAAACCCAGACAATGATCTCATAATCCTTGTTACATTTACTAGTTTCCTCTTCTAATCATGTTGGAATCAGCATGAATTCTCCCAAATGTTAATGAAAAGCAGGAAGCCTGCACACACTGGGGCCTCAGGAACTAAAAATCCACATTTCCAGCCATTGATACCTAGTGCCCTGCTTCTGGTTTAATGCTGCCGTATTATTTGCAGATTTGACTTCCAGACTTCACTCTTTCTTGGGCTGGAGTATTAGGGGACTTGAAATGTACAAGAAAGTGCTTTGCTCATGAAAGCAAGAAAGCAATCTCCTGTGGAAATCTGTAAATATGTGTCGTTATAGCACACTCCTGCTCAACTCTCTCCCCACCTGCTTACCAAATCTCTTATTATGTCGCTTTCCATCTCCTCTTCTCTGCCAATGAGGGCAATTTTGTCTGCTTCTCCCACAGCCATTGTGGTTGTTTTTCGGTTCCCCGTGCCACCTCTAATGCATGGAATAACTTCCTGGACATGGTCTTGTGAGGCTGCCAGCCTGTCCATATTGAAATCCCTCCTCAAGAACTACATCTACCATGATACCTACAGGAAATGGGTCAGGAAGACATTCCTAGGTGTGCATTTGTATTGCAGTAGCCTCTAGGAGCCCCAGTTATATATAATTTGCTTCCATGTAATGTGTGTGTGTGTGTGTGTGTAACCCATGCCTACTTGGTGTGGTGCTCTGTCCCCCCCAGTGGCGCCTAGCCCAGCTAGAGATTAATGAGTCTGTTACAGCTTTATCTAAGAGTCATGTGGCTTTTAGCTCATAAGGAAGAGGCTCAGACACTAAGCTTCAGAAGTCCCAGGTTTGATCCCACCTGCTGATGACCAGGTGTTACATGTGCACAAACGTTTGCTATATAACCAGTGAATCTTATTGTTGTAGCCCCTGTCCTTCCTCCTCCATGACTCATAGAAATGTAGGGCTGGACGGGACCTTGAGAAGTCATCAATTCCGACCTCCTGGGTTGTGTCAGGACCAAGTAAACCTAGACCATCCCTGGCAGGTGTTTGTCCAACCTGTTTGTAAAATGGTGGGGATTCCCAACCTCCCTTGCAAGCCTATTCCAGAGCTTAACTACCCTTATAACCTCTGTCCATGGTTTTGTTTACTTCCTTCACTGCATCCTACCTGGATTTATAGTATATGATCTTTGAGACTGTGTCTTTCTGGGGGGTACCTAACACACTTGTAGGTGCTGTGAAATACTAAATATTATTAAACGGAATAGTCTTATATCCCCCCTTCAAATAGCAGCATTGCCTGCCAGCATACTTAGTATGTGTAGCTGCATTCAGATGCCGCTGAGCAAAGAATGAATAATTTGGTACCCATAGAGCTGGTCCCTGTGCTAGGAGAAACCTAGTAGATTTCTTGGATGGTCCGCCGATTGCACTTAGAATGTGCGCTATTATGTGCAAATAAAGATTCCCTCAAGAGATCCGCTGCATGATACATTTGTAAAAGAAATGTGCTACAAGATCTGACATTTGAGTCAATAGAGTAAAATGTGCTTTCTCCTTTTGGGTTGCTTTGCTCTCAGCTGATTGGCTTATTTTTCGAAGTGGGAGGAGCAGAAGAGGCAGATTTGGAGTCATCTCATGATGTTAGAAAGCATCGGAAGCAGGTAGCAGCAGTCAGCAAGGTAGCAGAGGTCACGGGGACCTGTGGTGTTGGTTCTATAGCCTTTTGAGATATAGAGAGAAGGGCGGGGAATGGCAACAAACAGTGCCTGCACAAATGTGGAAATGTGGAAAAGCTCTAAGGAAAAGGCTAGGCTTAGGGTAGGGTGAGAAGTTTTCCTAGAACTCAGAATCTCAAGTCACCGTGAGTTTGAGAGGTCTACTGGAACTGCGAACATCTTCCCAGGTCTACGAATGTTCACAGTCCTGAACTGAGCTTGTTTGTACGTCAAACCCAGAACCGCGGCCACCTCTAGATGTTACATTCAAACCTAGACCAGTAATGACTAAAAGTCATGATCATCTGATCAACAGTTCAGTGCCCTAGGTGAAATGAATTGCTGATCTCCAGGCAATTCCTAGGGGTTGGGACCCCTCACAAGGAAAAACTCTGGCAGTAAAGAAAATCATAATTAAATGAGCACAATGACTGAAGTAGTCTCTCCACTACAGCTCAGCTCATCCATGGCTAAGGTGTAACAGTGGGATAGTCAAGCTTACATCATCACTTCACTGCACTTGCAATGTGGCCAGAGAGTCTCCATTCCTAATGCTTTCAGATCTGATATCTTCAGGCGCATGAATTTTCCTTGTGCACCGTTGTAGTCGGTTCAGCTGCAGACATTGCAGGGAATGCGTCTGTGTTCAAAAATTAGTCTGAATGAAAGGAAAGAAGTGTTTACCCTTTGACTAATTTCCTCCTGATTTATTTCTCATCTTGGAAAGCTTGTGGTTAATTTGTAATCTTATGTAAAGTACCATATGTGAAGTAATTTGACTTTCATCTAATCTGAAATGAGAACCTTAAATCAGGCCTCAGTTTGAACACACTGCAACCGTTTCTCTCGATAGTCTCATCACTACGGCTTTCTTCTGTTCTTCCCTATTGACCTGCTGTATCTGTGGTAGATTCCTGGCAAGGAAAAAAAATGCATAGAAACAAATAAATCTGTCAATCCAATTTGTGAATTATAACTGTAAACTTTAATCACATTTTTCTTTCGCCAGAACTGAGGAATTTTAAGAGAGTCCCATTATCAACAATTAATTAAATCAAGTGTGACAGAAATACTGGATGAAATCCTGGCTCAGTGGGGCCAGAATTTCACTTGCTGTGTTTTGGAGTCTCATGATCATTATATTATTTATTATTTGCATTATGGTAGCACCTGGAAGCCATAGCAAAGGATCAGGCCCCATGGTGCTTGGTGCTGCCCAGGCATGTAACAAAGACAGAGAGCTCACAATCTAAATGACAAACAGGATGCAACAGGTGCATGAAACGGACAGACTGGATGTAGGTAGGTTGGAACGAAGAGGGAACAATAAAGCTAACAGAGTTTGGCATAAAAATGAACAAACTTTAGTAGAAAACTTACCACAATTCCTCTATGTCTCCCTATACTTTGGGTCAAATTTTCAAAAGTGCCTGACTTTCAATGGGATTCCTAAATGACTTAGCATCAGATTTACAAAAGTATTTTGGTGCCTAAAGATGCAGACAGATAAGTGCCTAGTGGGATTTTCAGCAGTGCCTAAGCAGGATGGGCACCTAACTCCCATTTAAAATCAATGGGAGTTAGGCATGTAACCTGTTATAAATCTCAGTTGGCACCTATCTGTAGGTGCCCAAATACCTTTGAAAATCTGGCCCAAAGTTCCTTTTGAAAATTTTACACTTTGTCCATAGTATTTTATTGCACAGCAGTTGCTATACTGCTGTTTATCACTGTACATGCCAGTAAACAAGATAGATTGTGCAATATCAAGGAGTGACAGCTAGAAATTAAACCTCAGAATATAAAATATGGATGGGGAAGAATCAAACTATCAAGCCCCAACTGGATTCAGTTGGGTACCAAAATCTGAGGCAGACTTTCAGTTGGCCACAAACCAGACTTTGAGGTCTCATATGCAAATGTAGTACAGACATCTGCTTGTAGATATGAGCTGTGCAAATACTGGCTCTGAAGCAGCAAATGGATGCACAGGAATTTGTGCTCATATGAGTTATAGATTATGGCTGAATATCTGGCACTGGTCATTTTAATAACTACTCGATGTAGGAAACCTAGGATGGGAGAGGTTGTTTGGATGATCATGATTTCACATGCCTAAATCATGGAAGTTGCATGGCCTAAGAGTTAATGAGCAGGACCAGGCTGAAGAAGGAGATCTAGGTTTTCCTACCAGCTTTGTCACTGAATTGCTGTGTGACTTTGGACAAGCCGCTTCACCTCCCTAGCTTATTTTCCCTATTGGGATATTAATACTCACCCACCTCACAGCGGGATTTTGAGACCAACATCTCAATGGGCCTGATTCCACACGATTAGAGCAAATGGTAGTTTTGCTATTGGTTGCAATGGCAGCCCAGTCAGGCCACATTTACTTAAAATAACCTTGAGGTGAAAGGCACTAGATTAGGCGATCCGATACACCTGGACAGACATACATCAGCCAGCAAAATCTGATAAGAATTAGCATCTGTAGGGATGTCTCCATGATAAAAGTTGAAGTAGGTGATGTTTAGGGATAACACATGTTGAATGAGCAATCTAAACGATGCAGCAGAAATTGCTGTGAATGTTTGTGGATCGGTGACAAAATAAAATCCCATTTCTGCTTGTGATGTCATTAGGCAAGCTTATAAAGCAGACCGAGAACATAATGTGGAATGACATCCACCTAGAAGGGAGTTTAGATGCAACCAGGTTTGTGATGATAAATCAAAGAGACGCAAGGATGTACACAGTTAAAGCTGAATCCTCTGTCCACATCCAGCCTCTTTGTATCTAGAAAGACTAGGAAATCTAGGAAGATAAGATTTGAGTGCATTGATCTGTGTGTACTCTGGGAATTGTTTCAAAGTGGAAGCTGTGTTAGTCTGTATCAGCAAAAACAACGAGGAGTCCTTGTGGCACCTTAGAGACTAACAAATTTATTTGGGCATAAGCTTTCGTGGGCTAAATTTGTTAGTCTCTAAGGTGCCACAAGGACTCCTCGTTGTTTCTGGGAGTTGTGTGTCTGCAAGTCAGGTGAGCACACTTTTAAATACGGGGGCCTTTCTGGCTCCCACTTGCATCCCCCTGGGGTGGAATATAGTAGGAGATGAAGAGTTGTGATCTCTATTCCCATAGCAGCTCTGCCGTGCCAATCTCTACAGCTGAGATTTTGAGGTTGGGAGAGGAAGGAAGAGAAGTCCTTGTGTGCTGGCCCAACCTTCTCTCTGGAGGTTGCTCTCCCATTGCACCTGGGGTATATACAGACTCCTCGGGCTCAAAAGGCCACTCCCAGTAGTCACCGTTGAAAAGTCAGCAATTCCAACAGCTATAGTGAGGAATGAGGTTTCCACCATTTCCCCTATACTTGGAACAACAGATAGCTGTGACATTGTGTTACCGTGGCTGGTGATTGTTCTCTTTGTGAGGTCTTCTACAGTATATTTTCTGCCAAATGGAGCTCCAAGGCAGTTTTAAAAGTGACCAGTTCTAAAAGTTCAAACAGGCCCTGATACAGGACTTGATCCTTCTCCCACTGAAATCAAAGACCTGACCAAGGAAGGGGAGCCCAGTACATCTGTTGCTTTAATTCGGCTGATATTACTGGTCAATAAGCAAAGGTTCCAAATAGTGGCGCTATCATCAGAAGGACATTACAAGAGTATCAATCATTGCCAGCGTCGGTGATGTGTTTCTGCTGGCCAGAAGAAACAAAGAGGTAAGAATTATGATTAATGGATTTTGTGGGGGTGGAATTAGTCAATAATATGTGACCTAATCACTTTTTGTATTTTGAAAATTGCCCTTTTGTTATGGAAAAGTGGCTACTGCACATGCAAAGTGACCAGTTTCCATTTATACCATACTTTTTATAGCATCTCTGCATGGTCCAGTCAACATCCCAATTCTCCCCCAGTCACTGAGGGACTATGTGATGGAGTGGAGAGGCCTGAGACCAGCTAAGAAAGGATGAACAAGAGCCCCTGGGCCCATCTAGCTCTGCCCCACCATACCTGCAGCCAGTGCCAAGCCTGGAGGGGGAATAAAGGAAAGAACTTGGCTCAGTTCCAGGCTGACTGGCAAGGAAGCGGGATGGAGCTCTGCCTCTTTGCATAAAGGGAGCTTTGCTAGTGAAGAATCAGGCCTGATAGCAGGGGCATCCACTGGGGAGAAGCACTTAGCCCCCAGAACGACGCTCAAGTAAGAAGATACTGGGGATGACCCAGTAGTGAGTTAACTTTACATTTTGCTTGAGAAGATTTTGGGGCTAAGCCCCTCCAGCCCCCGCCAAAAGGAGTTAAGACTATAGGAGTGCGCAGTGGACACAGGGGACACAGACTTCCTCCCCTCCCAACCCCCAGGGAGACCCATGGCCACGTCAGGATGCTGGTAAGGTCCACAAGGGGTCGTTACTCTAGCCGCGCTATTACTGGGTGATAAAGGTGAACAGCTCTAAGATATATGACATCCTGTAGCTGCTGCTACTCCACAAATAACATGCATTTGCATGTATACGTTCTCTGTAAGCTTGTCTCTTTCACCAACAGAACTTGGTCTAATAAAAGATATTACCTCACCCACCTTGTCTTTCTAAGTTTTTAACGTGCATTTACTGTCCTACTTACAGATTGGTGTATTTACAATGGCAGCAGGGTTTTGCTGCGACTTTCATCATGGTGTGATTTTTCCCCTTTCTGTATCACATACACCGCACACAAATTTGTTTCTCTTTCTCCCCCTTGACGGTCCCTGCTCTAGTGTAGTTCAGTTAGAAGACAGCATGAGGGCAGTATCTACAAATCATTGTTTAGTTCTGCACGAACAGCAGATGGCTAAAGAGTCAGACTTTCAAGTTCCTTTGGTTTCTCTCTGCACTGAGCTGTTAAGATCTTGCTTTAAAATTGAGGTATCAGTAGGCATGACCGCCCCCAGAACTATAGCCTGTTAGTATCAGAAGCAGAATTATTAGTGGGGGTTCACATGGGATTTTAGGCTAATATGACAGATACCAGATACAGCAGGTTTGGCTCCTGGACTCTAAATTTGCACTCACTACAGGACTGTGTAGCAATAGATCTACAGCTATGTTTATTTTTCTCTCCCAGCTGTGCCTTTTAATCGGACAGCTTTCTATTTTGTCTTTAAGGGTTCAATTCAGTTTGGTACATTGGGAAGCAAAAAAGATTCTACTTGGGTCATCACCACAATAGAGATGCATTTTGTTGTTGTTCTAGGCATCTTTTGGCTTGGAGCCATCAACTGTTCTCATGTTGTCTTTGGAGTGGGCAGGCTCTCGGGATATTTGGTGGTCCCACTTCATGGATGGAGGAAGACATGTAAAGGGAAAATCTGGGGCAGATTAGTTTGAGTGGTTGGAGTTTTGGGATACAACATCAATAAGGAAATAGGATGGCCTGCATTGCCCTCCACGTGTTCACAACACTCGCCACTCTGCATTAAAACAATGACTGTAATCAAATCTCATGCTTCTGGGCTTCAGCCAGGCATCTGCAGTGGACAGGAAGGAATATTTTTGCCTGATGCACAATTGGTTGTATCTTGTTACCTTCCTGTGAAGCATCAGAGATTGGCCCTGGCAGGAGATGGGACATGGGGCAGGCTGGACCAGTGCTCTGAGGCAGTGCAGAATCTACTTTCTTAGACGCCTGGCTGCTGTGTCTTGTTCACATGCTCAGAGTCAAACTGATGGCCAGATTTGGGGTTGGGAAGGAATTTTCCTCTATGTCAGACTGGGAGGGCCCTTGGGGGTCTCTGCTTTTCTCTGCAGCATAGCTCATGGGTCGCCTGCTAGGATCACCTGGGCATATCTCACCTATTCCCTTCCCCGCCATTGCAGGGTTTTCAGGCCCTGGTGGTGCCTTGTGTCTCACTTGTTGTCACAAAAGTTTAGTAACCTGAGAACTGAATTTTTTTAGTCTGAGGGCTTGTCTACGCGGCGACAATCAGGCCATGTCTACACTACACAATGATGTCGACCTAACTTACATCAACCTACAGCCACTGCAGTTATTAAATCACTTATGTGTGTGCAGTGCACACTTGGCTCCTTGTGTCGGCGGTGCGCGTCTCACCAGGAGCGCTCGTATCAATTGGACTATAAAGTGGATAGAAAGCTGGCTAGATTGCCGGGCTCAACAGGTAGTGATCAATGGCTCAATGTTTAGTTGGCAGCCGGTATCAAGCAGAGTGCCCCAGGGGTCGGTTCTGGGGCCAGTTTTGTTCAACATCTTCATTAATGATCTGGATGATGGGATGGATTTCACCCTCAGCAAGTTTGCGGATGACACTAAGCTGGGGGAAGAGGTAGATATGCTATAGGGTAGGGATAGGGTCCAGAGTGACCTAATCAAATCGAAGGATTGGGCCAAAAGAAATCGAATGACGGTCAACAAGGATAAGTGCAGAGTCCTGCACTTAGGATGTAAGAATCCCATGCACTGCTACAGGCTGGGGACCGACTGGCTAAGCAGCAGTTCTGCAGAAAAGGACCTGGGGATTACAGTGGACAAGAAGTTGGATATGAGTCATCAATGTGCCCTTGTTGCCAAGAAAGCTAACAGCATATTGGGCTGCATTAGTAGGAGCATTGCCAGGAGATCGAGGGAAGTGATTATTCCCCTGTATTCAGCACTGGTGAGGCCACATCTGGAGTAGTGTGTCCAGTTTTGGGCCCCCCACTACAGAAAGGATGTGGACAAATTGGAGAGAGTCCAGTGGAGGGCAACGGAAATGATCAGGGGGATGGGGCACATGATTTACAAGGAGAGGCTGAGGGAACTGGGATTATTTTTAGTCGGCAGAAGGATGAGTGAAGGGGGATTTGATAGCAGCCTTCAACTTCCTGAAGTGGGATTCCAAAGAGGATGGAGCTCAGCTGTTCTCAGTGGTGGCAGATGACGGAACAAGGAGCAATGGTCTCAAGTTGCAGTGAGGGAGGTCCAGGTTGGATATTAGGAAAAACTATTTCACTAGGAGGGTGGTGAAGCACTGGAATGGGTTACCTAGGGAGGTGGAATCTCTATCCTTAGAGGTTTGACAAAGACCTGGCTGGGATGATTTAGTTGGGGTTGGTCCTGCCTTGAGCAGGAGGTTGGACTAGATGTCCTCCTGGCGTCTCTTCCAACCCTAATCTTCTATGATTGTATTGTCAGTGTGGGGCATTGTGGGAGAGCTCCTGGAACCAGTAACAGTCCACGTAAACAACTCAGTGTCTACAGTGATGCGGCAGTGATCTAACTACATCTATGACTCTACGCTGCTTGGGGAGGTGGTGTTACTAAATCGGCGTAGAGAGGCACTTACATCGGCGGGAGCCAAATTTAAGTGGAGACACTTCCACAGCGAGGTGAGCGCAAGGCAGCTTACATCGACCTAAGCGGGTAGTGTAGTCCAGGCCTCAGGAAAGTTAATCTGAGGGCTTGTCTATACTTGAAATGCTACAGCAACACAGCTGCAGCTGCTCAACTGTAGTACTTTAGGGTAGACACTACCTACATTGACAGAGGCAGTGGCTAGTTCAATGTAAGAATTCTTCTATTGGTTTAACTACATCACTCTGGGGGTGGGGTGGATTTTTACACCCCTGAGCGACATAGCTGGGTCAAGCTAATTTTCTAGTGTAAAGCAGCAGGGGAGGGGTCGGTGCCTATACAAGGAGCCGCTTATTAACTTCTGAAGAGCCGCACGTGGCTCCGGAGCCACAGGTTGGCCACCCCTGTTTTAGGAGATGTCATGACATTTGCAGATGACACTAACAGCAGCATTACAAATAAATGGAATGCACGTCATCTATTTTTCTGAAAGGCTTTTACGTGAAAGTCACTAGAATGCCTTTTGGATTATTATCATTGAGGAGATTAACAGAGTATCATACATTTATGTCGGTGTAATTTATCTTTCACCTTACTTGATATGACTGAAGCAATGGAGAATGTCAAGTACAATTTAAGGTAGGGGAAAGGTTGGGTTATAAAATATAAGCTGCTATCATATAGGAAAGCAAAGAAGCCCTTGAAGATTAGAAATCTGGAGTTCCTGGCTTCCAGTTTATTACTCGGACGACTAGACCAGAAAGCTAGCTTGATCTACTGCAGAGCAAAATGTAGTGGTGTTGCTTCTCCAGGATTCTTGCAACTACATTTGAGATTAAACACACCCCAAATTGAAATCAAAACTCAGTCAAAAAATTGGTTTAATCTCAAAATGGCAAGTTCCCCGTGGTTTTACATGAAACCATGAACCAACTGGCTTGCTCAGAATTAGTCTTCTCCACAAACCTATAGTGAGTGTCTTTTTAAAACCAGGCCTGTTTATGAGTTTGTAACAAAAACCACAAAGGAGGTGAATTTCATTGGGTTTAGGGATTTGCTGTGAACATTCCATATGGCTTCAGCTTGCACTGCGAAGAAAGAATGTAGTTGATTTGTGAAATGAGAACATTTGCTATGGAAGGCACCAGTAGAGGATAAACATGTAGCTAGATGCAAGCTTGGGGTGTAGCGTTCAGATCCTGATACACACTTCCCAATTTGAACGTGTTTGGCCTGGGATTTTGGTTCAGTCCATGACCACATTTGAACTCTTCCAAGTTCAGAGTTTACTCAGACCTGGGATTCAAGCCCAGCTGTATATGGAATACCAAGGTATTGTGATTTTACTCTCACAATTGTGGTATAATCATCCGCTTTAAACAGAGTCCAATGTGCTGAGTTATAACTCTTAGAAAAATGTTCATGTCATCTCACTTTGATAGCCCTGCACGGAGAGATTCACATGAAATGCACCTAGGTATTTAAATCCTGACTCTATTAAAACTGCAGGAAATGAATAACTCAAGTTGCAAAGTCAAAGAACCCTGGTTGTATGTGATCTAATAATATCTGCCACTTGAAGAAAGGGACCAAAACCAAAACACTCTCATTCAAAATATGTAACAAGCATATGTTTCCCTCCACAGCATCTCTATTTCCTTTATTACTTAATTAAGTAATTGCAAAGGCTGTCATTACAGACTGAAAAATCTGCAGTATGGTTATGAAATAGGCAAAAGATAAAAACTTCAGCCAGCTGTCTTATATCTTTCACTAATAAAGGAATGCCAACCTGTGATATACAGACAGATCTCAGTGCAGATCCTTATCTCAGTGACTCTTATGTAAGTTGGGGGTAGCGCCATTAAAGTGAATGGAGATGAACCAATGTAAATGAGATCAGAATCAGTCCCACAGAGTGTTATGGAAATCCAAAATCCAGTTCATGATCTGCATTCATTAGAGAATCATTTTAAAGTTTCAAAACAGTCCTGTGTGTTTTCTTTCTTTAATGACGACATCGGCGAGAGCTTCAGAGAGGAGAGAAAGAGAAGAGAGAGGCATGTTGTTCCCTGGGTTCTAAATGTGTTCAGGATGTGAATTTATACCTCGGGATCATTGCTGAAAGGGCCTACTCTTGATCCCACTGAACCCATTGGCAATTCTCCATCCTACTGATTTGCGAGGAAGCAGGAACAAACCAAAGTTGAGCTGTGAGCCGAAATTGAGCACAAAGCGCCACAGGATATAAAAACACAGACAAGTTTTTTTAATCACCTACCCCCCTCGTGTGCGTCTCTTTAGTTCAGCTCTAACCTGTGATGCTACAGAAGTACCCAAATATTTGTCTTCCCCCTTTGAGTAATGCCTGGGATACTAAAGCTCACATTTGTTTCTCTATGCCATTGACTGTTTGGAAATGCTTTGCATTTGTTCACTGGAAACTTAGACAGCAAACAGGCTACATTCCTTTTCCAGTTCAAGTTCAGACTAATATCCTTTCCCAGTCAGTTAATCCAAACTGGACAATCAGTCATACTCCATTTTATAGGCTAAATGGTATTTCTAAACTTTTCACCTCTCCCTTAAATCTCACAAGTCTTTATTTGACATGCGGCATGGCTTCCAGGAGAGGGAGCTACAGTCAAATCCAAAGCCTATCATCAGGCGGATGCTCTTGGGGAAAAGCATGTTTGCAAAAATCATTGCATGCAGAACGATAATTGTTAGCTCAACGCTACAGTTCCAGGCAGAATGATCAGTTTGTATGTGCAGCATCAATTAAAGTACGTGTCCTTTTTAGTGAAATTGTTCAACATGTATTCCTTGTTTTAAATATATTCACTACCTAAAGTGCCAAAGGTGTTTGAACACAGAACTCAAGTGAAATGACTGATGTGTTATACGTGTTATCCACTAGACTCTACTAGAGTGCATTGCTTTAAACTGACAATCATTAAAATACTCTTCTTTCTCCCCTGTCTACCAAACCTCTTTCTACTACCATCTTTCTTTGCTGTTGTCATGGGAAAGGAAGAGCGAACTTTACATTTTCTTCTGAAAGCACCAAGATCTGTGCTTATTTTAATATCCCATGGAAGTGAGTTCCCCAATGCTGGTTCAGCTGTTCAGAATGCTGGCTCTCATGAATTTCACCCTTGTGATTGACAGTTCAGTAGTTCCACTGAGGGCTTTGAAGATTCGGACGGAGACTTTGAATCTGACCTGGTATTCTGTGAGGTGTCTGTGTAATGAGCTAGTGACGTGCTCTTGGTGGGCTGTGTTGCTGAGATGTGCAGACACATTGTGGACCATATCAGGCATCTTTTAAGACCGTCATTTTCATTCCTAGATACAATGATCTGCCGTAACGCAGCAGACTGACATGGTCAGAAGGAGGTGCAGTCCCCTGGCCACCAAAATTTAGCGGTGGACTTGGTTACTCATGCTATTTCTGTTGCTGAAAGGAGTGAAAATTCATTCTTACTCTGTCACTGGAAGGTCAATGTCCAGAAGCGGGATACTGTCTCTCAAGAAGGTCTCTGGTAGAGTGACCAGATGTCCCGATTTTATAGGGACAAGATTTTTGGGTCTTTTCCTTATATAGGCCCCTATTACCCCCACCCCCTGTCCCGATTTTTCACACTTGCTGTCTGGTCACCCTAGTCTCTGGTAAAGAGAACAATATGAATCCCATGATTCTGTTCTCTTTGAATCCTATGACTCATGCGCCACATAACAGCTCCCTGCATTTCTGAGGCTGGAATGGTTGAGCTTGAAGAATTCATGGAATGTTCAGCTGTTCTTAAACTCACAGCCCTTTGAAGAGCTGCTTTCTTTTCTCTCCTGTCTTTTTTTCTGTCTCTGCTAATTGTGCTGCACTGAATCAAAGGAGTAAACCCTCCATCCCATATTTCTATTTATAATCACAAGCGCTTATCTGTGGCCAGCTGGGCTAGTGAACCTCTACTCTTTTAATTGGTCAAGTCATTTCATTTTGAAGCCCTCTAGAATATGTATGGTGAGAACAATAAGAGAAAAGGGCAGATGAACACAATTAAAATCATGTGCGAAGGAACAGTCATTGATGGTTATTTTTAATGCAGTAATTTTAATGGTCTCCCATTTCCTGCTATGGAAATGTGAAACTAATTAAATCTATGACATTTTTTAACTTGAGCAATAAAAAGTCCCTCATGTCAACAGAATTCTTTCCTAGGTAAGTGTCTTCCTGAAGGGGGGGAGAAAACCCCTTAAATGAAATCATAAAATAAATTGGCCGTAGCCTTTCTACATTCTGATAAAGATATTGCTGACATTGAAGACTAAGGCGTCTCCAGTAACAGGAATGTTTCAGCTACACAATATTTGGGAGTTGGGTTGGAAAATAATAACTCACCACGTGATCTGAGATTTGGTACCGAGATAGGAAGAGAAGAGGAAAGAGAAATGTTAACCTCCATAGCGATCATGCAGTGAGTTCACATAGTCATCTTGTAGACTCAGGTCCTGTTCAGGTCTGTCTGCGCTGCTATTAGACACTCACGGCTGGCCCATGCCAGCTGACTCAGGCTTGCAGGGCTCAGGCTAAGGGGCTGATTAACTGCCAAGTAGGGCAAGTGCCGTCTAGGGGCTTGGTCCGCAGCCCAAGCTCTGGGACCCTCCTTCCCCGCAGGATCCTAGAGCCTGGGCACTAGCCCGAGCCGAAACATCTACACTGCTGTTAAACAGCCCCTTGGCCTGAGCCCAAGTCAGCTGGCTTGGGCCAGCTGCAGGTTTTTAATTGCAGTTTAGATGTACTCTTAGTGAGCATCAGCTCTGAAATTGCCGTGAGACCCTTGTGTGGATATAGGTTATATTGCTGAACTTCTGAACCAAAAAAGAGATGGAAAAGATAAGACTAGAACTTTTCATCTCATGCTTCCTGGGTTTGTACAATGTGTGGCTTAGTGGATAAGTGCATTTGGGTCCCTCTCTATTAGCTAGTGCTAGTCCACTAAAAGGCTAAGAATCTACTGTTACTACCAGCTAGCGAAGTTAGGCCTTTACCTCAAACAGCAAAGACTTGTGCTGAAGGTCCCTGCTAAAAACCCATGGTGGAGGTCATTGCATCTATCACTTCCCTATAGTAGGGAACTCCTTTTGTTCTCCATCTCGGAAATTTTCTATACCTACCTCTCAATATAGAGCAGTTTCTAGTTATAATGTCAGCATGATTTTCTTTTCTTTTTTTACGGTTGATTTCATTGGCAACAAAGGTCAAAGGTCATGTGACATCCAGGCTGTTTCCAATTCTTTTTATTTCATTTATTTTGTCAGTGAGGAAATTCTAAACAGAGCTGTTGGAATTAATAATAATATTTGAAATTATTAATATGGGAAATCACCAAACACCAATTTAGCCATAAATTCCTTTATTAAATCCAAAGGCCACAGGGTACTTTATGCAGTTTCTCTAAACATTCCAAAAAAGTCTAACTAATAAGCAATTTAATAGATCCAAACAGTCACAAAGCATTTATAACACATTTGATCAATATACTTACAAATGGGCTAAACCCAGGGCTCAGTCCCATATTGATCGGCTCCAACGTGGTCAGGCAGGTATTAGCAATGAACCCTTTAAGAGTTTATTTTTTATACCCTTTAACAAACAAGTGATGTCATTGCCAATTACTGACTCCAGCTAAAAACCAATTTGAGACCATTCACCCTTATTTCCAGGCTTAATTCAGATAAAATTTACAGTCTCTTTTCTTCCCAAGGCATTTCCTTTCTTATCTTCTTCCCCACTCTTTGCTTACCAGCAGAACAGTGGGAAGGTTTGGGCTTGTTTCTTTTAAGACAGTTTTTCTTTGTCTTCTTACTGCATCTCTTTATTTGATTAGTTACTTTTGAAACCACACATCCTTCCCACAGTACAAGTAATACTACTTATTATTCTCACGGCCTCTTTTACTTGCTGATTGGGGCCTTCTTTTCAACACATATCTTTATCCTTAACCAAAAACTTAAGCTAACTTTAATTCTTTAATTTTATACTTATCCTTACAAGAGTTAAGGCTTTTCCTCCTCAGGCCTCTTGAAATGAAGAAACCAACAGTGAAAGAGGAACTCAGGCAGGTGGGCAGGGCTGGGTTTGCTGTTTTCCAAAGAGTGCTTCTTGACACTATCAAGTTCCATGTCCCTCTTGTAAATTTCCTTCATCTCTAGCAGATACCGGCACCTGTAACGGCCTCCTGTACACCTTAGGGGCCAATCTTGAAAACACTGGTGCACATGCTTAACTTTGCTCCATTAACTAGGCCCGGTGATGGCAATGCAACTGCTCGTAGGCATGAAGTTACTTATAGTCTGTAGAAGCGTTTGTCGAATCAAAGCTCTAGACCGGGGGTTCTCAAACTGGGGGTCGTGATCACTCAGGGAGTCACGAGGTTATTACATGGGGGGTCCCGAGCTGTCAGCCTCCACCCCCAAAGCCCGTTTTGCCTACAGCATTTATAATAAATGTAAAATAAAACAATATAAAATAAATATTAAAAAAGTGTTTTCACTTTATGGGGGAGGGGTCACACTCATAGGCTTGCTGTGTGAAAGGGGTCACCAATACAAAAGTTTGAAAACCACTGCTCTAGACTATAAACTCTTTGGTGGCAGGAACTCATTTTTATTTTTACCTGTAAAGTAACCAGCACACTTTTGCATTATTTACTCCTTCTCTTAACACAAGAACTAGGGCTCACCAAATGAAATTAATAGGCAGCAGGTTTACAACAAAGAAAAGGAAGTATTTCTTCACACAACGCACAGTCAGTCTGTGGAACTCTTTGTCAGAGGATGTTGTGAAGGCCAAGACGATAACAGGCTTAAAAAAAACTAGATAGATTCATAGAGGATAGGTCCATCAATGGCTATTAGCCAGTATGGGAAGGGATGGTGTCCCTAGCCTCTGTTTGCCAGAAGCTAGAAATGGGCAAGAGGGGATGGATCCCTTGATGATTACCTTTTCTGTTCATTCCATCTGAAAGACCTGGCATTGGCCACTGTCAGCAGACAGGATACTGGGCTACATGGATCTTTGTTCTGACCCAGTATGGCCGTTCTTATGTTCTTATGTTGCCACTATACAAATAAAAATAATGGGCTCTATCCTGTAAAATGCTGAGCATTCTGTCCCCAATCCAGTAAAGTCAGTGGGATTATTCATGTTCTTAAAGTAACCACGTGCTTATGCGCCTTGTTGGATTGAGGCCAGAGCCCTCAGAACCTTGCAGGACTGGGCCCAAAAAGAGCAAGTCAGAGAAAATAGAAAGAAATCCGAGAAGGAATCCCTTAGTTATTCCTGAAGTGAGATCTTCAGAAAGGTGTCAAGACAAACCACCAGTAAAGCCTGTGTATTAGTTAAAGCAATTTACTGTAATTTAGTCTTCTAGAAGTTGCAGACGTAAATCTCTTTCTGGCTGGCAATCTGGAAATTGCTAGCATTCTAAGTGTTAAATGTAGAGTGTCCTGTAAAAAAGCACAGAACAAAGAAGATGAAAACAGTTCTGTAAAATGTACTTTATTATGTATCATCTTCCCCTAAAGTGAAACCACTTTGAGCGTATTCAGACACCAGCAGGAATAATTCATTGTATCATCTCCGTGCAGGGTGGCAACTTGCTTTCATATCCCCTGTTGCTTTGAACAATTAAATGCTTTCTATGGTACCTGTTGTCATCAGACAACTCCGATAATAACAATGTCTAGCAAGGCTCGATGTGAGGAAATTATTGTAACTTGGGGCTGGGGGGGGGAGAGGATGCAGCTGTTTTCCATTGAGCAAGCCAGTTTCAGAGCACTGCCCCAATTTCCCTTTAAGATAGAGTCGGCACTTGCACTAAGCAGGGGTATTTGCTTTGTGTCTGTTCGTGTTTCATTGCAAGTCCACCAAGCGTTTGACACGTAAACCGCATGCCGGACCCACATCACATACCTTCCAGCAAATCTAGTCATGGCTAATCATGCACAGTGGCAGGGCATATGTTTTGTTTAGTCTACTCAGTTTGCTTTGGTGCTCAGTATTACATAATTTATGCCTGGTTTCTGGGCAGCGTCTGTTGTTCCTAACTGAAGCTTATTGCAAGGGTCACAATAGAGAACAAAATGGGCAGTTTAGCTGAGCACGAGGTAATGAGTTGACGTTGAAATAATGCACTTCAGAAGGGTTCCTCCTAAAACTCCCTATGACATCTCTACATTTCCTGCTGAAATCAGCATTGAGTGTAATCTCTGAAAGGATTCCAACAATGAAGTATGGGAGGGAGGGAGAAGAGAGCTGAACAATAATATAGAATGGACCTTTTGAAGTTTTTCATGAAAAACCAGAAAGAGAGAGACTCACCCCAGAACAGCCCAGTAGTTAGGAAACTCACCTCACAGACCCAGGTTCAAGTCCCTCTGAGAAGAGGGATTTGAATCAGGGTCTCCCACATTGCAAGAGAGTGACCTAACCAATTGGCTATTTGGAATAGGGTTATCTTTCTCCCCTTCTCTGGCTTTGACCAGAAATTCCATTCTGGACTTGAGAAACTTTCCCAACGAAACTGATAAAACTTTTCAGAGGAATGTGCTTTTGACAAAGCAGCATTTTCCGTTGAAAACACGTTGTCAAATAATTCCCCGACCAGCTCTATTCACAACACGCATGCCAGCAAACCCTTCTTTCAGGGATCTCATCCTAAACACTGCTCCCCCTTCCCAGGGAGCAACTCTGCTGCAAGAATCGACACCGGCTGCAGAGATTAAGGCAGAGAGCAAACTTCGTTGATGATTGCTGCAGCTCCCACCAAAAATCTGCCACAGAAAACCAACTCCAGCACAGCATTTTTTCCCAAGCCTGGAAACTTGCTCATGTACTAAGAAAAAGAACTTAAGACTCTGTGTGTTTCCCGAAAGCTTTCTTGTTTGCAAAGGACAATTCCAACAGAAGTTCTGACTCCTAAGATTAAGATGCATGGAGTGAAAGTTACAGATCTGTAACTTTCACTCCATGCATCTGAAGAAGTGAGGTTTTTTACCCACGAAAGCTTATGCCCAAATAAATCTGTTAGTCTTTAAGGTGCCACCAGACTCCTTGTTGTTTTTGTGGATACAGACTAACATGGCTACCCCCTGATACTAAGATTAAGAAAGATTGATAAATTTCTACAATAAAATAGGTGTGTCTCTGCAAAGTTATATTTCGCAAACTACCTCCTGCATGTCATATTGGAGTGTCATTCTCAATTTAAAATGCCATCATGATAGTAATATGGTAACACAGAACAGTACACTCTGAATGGTATTTCCATCGGCTGTGAATATCCATCCAGTTCTACTGAAATATGCCAGTCTTGATGTGAAATTGTTTATCTATTAAATGCAATATCATAAGATAAAATGTTTTAAAGGAGAAAAAATTGTTTAAGAGGAGACTTTAAACCTTTCTTTCTTTCTGTTTATAACTGTTCGGAAACTTGAAACCGCTTTCTAACCAAACTTTATATCCTCAAAACAAACAGTGGTTTGTTATTTATGGTTTCTCGTGAGAAGCTCAGGTCCTGCTGGCTCTGAATTTTTTTTTATTTGAGGGTATCACTGCAGCTGCTAATAAAAGTCTATAATGCATAACAGTGCTTGGTTTCTTGACCATGGGGTATTATAGTATAACATTTCTTCTAAAAGATGAACTAGTCTTTTTAATCTTTTCAGCTTGCCAGAAAAGTTACATTTGAACAAGAAAGGAGGAATCTAAAATGAATTTAAAAAGAAATCTGTCCGGTTTTATTTGTGGAATGTGTGATCTGGGGAAATTAAATCCATGTGGGTCTTCGTTGATCAAAATCTCCAAAGTCTATAAGCACTATAGAGATAAAGGACTCTAATGGCATTGATGGTCTTGGAATAAACAGATTTTATATTAGCTTTAACAATGAGTTTCATCTCATGTAGTTATAAGAAAGCCATCCTGATATCCTGCATGAGTGATTCTAACTGTTGTAGTGAAACAGACCAATGGTCCACCTAATCTAATATCCAGCCTCCAACAGTGACCCAGTCACAGATGCTTCAAAGGCAGGTATAATGCTCCCATAATACACATATTTTTGCAAAGATATGACACTGCATCATGGTATAAGGCAGTGCAGCTCTATGGAAATTAATGGATTTGTGCTGACACCAAGGCTAGATTTAGCATTTACTGTTCAGGCTTTAAAAGGATGTCACTGTGACATGTCATTCCATATTCTTTATGAAAAGATGCTTATGATAGGAATGTGATATAACTGAGATATACTTTATGCAAGATCGCTCATGTGAGATATCATTGGAAAGGTTATGATTTACCGAATGCGATTATGCAATGTGTATGCCTGTGTCATTTCTGTATCTGAAGTTAGGAATATTGATTATGTATCTGTAGTTCCACTATGCTACTTTGGGTGATGCCCACTGCTATCACTTCAGGTATAACAATGGAAAAGCCAGACAGGGCGGATGGCCCATCAGTGAGGACAATGGACTGTGAAAAGCTTGGCCTTCCTGTGGACGCTCCATACTGCCACTGACTCATGGACGCTGTGATCCTACAGAGTCAGGTGGTCTTGTCACCTGATACTAAAACATTACCTGGGACTTCTTGTAACTTTCCACTGTAAGGAAAGGGGGGGCAAGTTTGGGAAATGAAGGATTCCCTCCTTATGTAAATCCTATTTAAGGGGGAGGAGGAAGGCAAACTGGACTCCTCCTCTCCACGGCTGTCTGCCCAAGAAGAAAGACTGCAAAAGCCACCTGAAGGGAAGGCAAAGGGGGAGTCCAGACTGAGACAGGGGTCCAATCTGAAAAGGAACATAACTGGAACTCTGAACTACAGAAACTTTGCAACCTGCCTGCAACAACATCTAAAGTGAGAAATACTATTTGTAACCAATTTCTTTAGTGAAACTAACTTAGTTTGAGTGTTTGATTTCATTTGGTCAGTAATCTGCTTTGTTCTGTTTCTTACCCCTTTTACCACTTAAAATCTGCCTCTTATAGTTAATAACATTTGTTTTGCTTATTATTAAACCCAGTTTCTGTAATTTCTAACTGGGGGGCAAGAAGTGTGCACACCTCTCTCCACATTGAGGGAGGGGCGAATTTCATAAAACCTTTGGGTTTGCACCCCTTAAAAGGAGTGAGCACCAGAGTGCTGGAGCAAGTCCCTTAAGCTGAGTCTTCCCAGAGCTGATCTGCAGCTGGGTGTGGCTGTGCCTGTGTGTGTGTGTTAGAGCAGTGGTTCTCAAAGCCGGTCTGCTGCTTTTTCAGGGAAAGTCCCTGGCGGGCCGGGCCGGTTTGTTTACCTGCCGCGTCCGTAGGTTTGGCCAATCGTGGCTCCCACTGCCGCGGTTCACTGCTCCAGGCCAATGGGGGCTGCAGGAAGCGGCGGCCAGTACATCCCTCGGCCCACCCCACTTCCCGCAGCCAGGGCCGCCGACAGCTGGTTCGGGCCCCGGTGAAAAAAAATGTTCGGTCCCCCCACCAAAGGTAGACCGGTGAAAAATAATGATACTACCGAGAAAGACAAAAACATATGCAACATAGTCGGGCCCCGGGCCCCCTTCCGGACCGCCGGGCCCCAGTAATTTGTACCGGCTTCCCCCCCGCCCCCTCTCGTTGGCCCTGCCCGCAGCCCCCATTGGCCTGGAGCAGTGATACTCAGTGGTATCTCAGCACATCAGGTGGCTTCCTAAGGGGCCACACCCATCCCAGCCACCTTATAGCCCTTGCCTAAACAATATAATACTGGTGTCCTCTGCTCCGAACTACAATTGCTGTCTGTGCATTATAATTTATAAACCCTTCCTTTGCCGTAACACCGAACAGTTCCTGGATCTAAAATGGACCTCAAATTATTATAGCCCTCTGCAGATTATACAGTGAAACTCCCACTGATTTTTGTAAAACAAAAATGTTAAGTGATTTAAAAAATACCTGGTTTGAAAAGAAGCGTAATTCACATGTGGATAGTTCGTTTTAAAAAAAAAGAAGTCAGGTTGTAGCTGAGTATATTCTTACCCAAAATTAGAATGAAGTGAATTTAATCAAGATGTATGAAGAATCCATTATAAAGTTCAGAACACAAAAGGGAAAATTTCCGGGTGGGTTGCATTTCCCCCTTGAAAATAAAGCATCCTTCATCCATAAACAGCTGGCACGGTCTTTACTTACTCTTGATGCTGACAAGCCTTTGAAACGATGGGAAATCCTGGGCTCATGTACCCCTGATATTCTGTTACATTGCAATCTGTGACCTTGCTGTCTGAGCCTGCTTGGGCACTGAAATATCTTTCTCCCTCACTGATTCCTGTCAGAGGTTGAGGTCATTAGGAGGGCAGTACACACAGCAACTACATTTTCTTCCTCTGAGTTGGGGACTCTTTGCTGCCAGTTTTCTGGCTTTCATGATCCCTGTCATTTGGTACCTTAAACAAAACAAAACAAAAACAAAAAACATTTTAGCATAATGCAAAAAATGTGTTCTCTGGTAGCTTAGAAGGGCCCTTTACATACAAGCAATGGATTTAATTCTTGCAGTAAGCAGCACAATATTTTACCTCCGTTGTAGCATAGATGACAGGAAAGGGAAATCTCCCATAAATTACAGTTGCAATTTAAAATGTTGGCGACTAAGCGGTCATGAACTTCCTTTAGTCGTTGGAAGAGGCTCCTCTTGTTAGCTGCAGGGTACCTATTGTATGTGGTCTGGCTAGTGAAACATTCCAACGGCTTTCTCTGCTGTCCCGTCAGGGTCTACTGGCTGAAATGACACACACATTCAATCTCATTCATGAAGAACATGCTCATGCAGCGGAACAAGAAGACGCCCCACTAAATAACAAAGACATGGGGGCAGACTTTTATAGACTCAGCAACCACATCCCCGGCATTTTGCAAAAGACAAAGTAATCAATCCAAGTGTCAGAGGAAACCCTGATTCTTGGCTCCTGATCCCCTAGGGTCCTATTCTTATACAGTCAACAAAAGGGGTTTGTTCAGGGCCAACGACTCTGTTTTCCCAGTTTAGCTAAGTTTATGAGACTACAGGTGGGAGTATTCAAAACCTTATGCCCTCATTTATGTTTCTCTTTCTAGGTTTTCCTTAGCCCTCATTTCACAGCTGCAGCTGATTAACTCTGGGGCTGAGATTCGCCTTTGTTAACAACAGCATAAATCTGGAGTAACTCCCCTTTGGGACCCGAGTTTACACAAAATTGTCACTGTTCTTAAGGAATTTCCACTGCAGAGCTACAGTTGATGATTCTCCATGTACATTTTGGTTCTGGAATTGGTTCAGTATGGTTGGAACATTCCACTTGGTAGTTAGGAAGTTGAATGATGTAGTTAATTTTTTCCACTGTATTATAATATCTAACTGGTCTGTATTACAACATACAGTCTGTCCTTCCACTGATTGAACCACTTTCCACTCTGATTCAGAACTGGGCAAGCCTGTTGAAGTTAATATGGGGTTACACAAGTGTAGCTGATGGCTGAAGTGAGCCCCATATGGGTTGAAAGTGATGCTTTTATTCTGAAAACCTCCCAAGCGTTCCAACACGCTGGGGGAAAATGAAGTGTCTGACTCCATGGCGCATTAACAAAACCTGCTAATGGTTTGAGTCACAATTGATGCAGTTTTTCTAAAGGAAAAACCTTTCCTCAGAATCCCATCTCCACCCAGCAGGCAGCTTCCACAATCATGCACTGTTGCTCCAGTCAAAAGAAATTAAGGGGACTAACAGCATTTCCCTAAGGCTTTCCAGTGGAAGCAGTGCTTGCTAATCTTTAGGAAATTATGCTAACAAGCTCTAGGCCTGAACTGCAGGAGTTCAATACACCAGTCTCTGAAATCATGCACAGCCTTTAATCTATCAGGGCTTTAATGAACCAGAAAATTTGTGCTAAGCAGAGATAGGAAAGAGGCTGTAAAATTCCTCCTCTTCAGAAACTGGGTTGATGACAGTGAAATATGAAAGCGCTTTTTTCAGGGCTGATCCAGCCAGGGACTGAGAAGCTCCTGGTAAATTCGGAGCACTTTCAACTCCTACTGAAGTCACAGCATGTCAGCACGTCTCTGGATCAAGCCCATTGTGATTACAGATCAATAAGATGTTTGGTGTCCATGTCAGAAGGAAACTCACCTTTCAGACAATCTTCCATATTTCCTACTCTTTCACGAGGCAGAAGCTGCGAGAGAGACCCTTAAAACACGTGGCTGATCAAAACACAATCACTAGAACTGGTCGGAAAATTTCAAAATAAAGATGAAATTTTGGCAAAATTTAAATTGTTTTTTAAAAAACATGTTTTGCCCCATTTTTCCCAATGACCCCTAAAAGTTACTTATTTCCTGTGCATTATTCTAGCCTGCTTGATTTCTATGGAATAATATCGCTTGATTACTATGGACTAGTATTTCTTATTGGACAGCATGCAGGGTTGATTGGTCTGTAAAAGAAATAAGCTGCTGTTGTATTCATGGTAGACATCTGATTTAGTTTAATTAGAATCCCACACAATAGAAACTGGAGAGACTAGGAACAAATGATGAGTGAAGTGGGGGGGGGGGATGGGCTCCCCATTTAAGGGCTAGAAGCCTGGAGGTGGCCAGCCAGACCAGTACAATTAGCCCTACCTGCCACACCTGGGAAAGGGGGTGGGGTTTAGTTAATAGAACCAGCTCTGAGAAAGAACAGTGGGAAGGGGGATGTTTAGGGATAGGAAGAAGAGTTAAGCTGGGGGTGAGAAGGTTCAGCTGAAGCCTGCTAAGGCAGGAGATGGCTTCTAGGAGTAAATGGATTTCTGCTGGGGGCTCTGAGGTATTAGGTGGGAACTGAGAGACTATAGAGCGAATTGGGAAAGATGATGCTAACTGCTGCAAGTGAGCAGGCTGCAGTCTTAGGGAAAAGACTCTGGGCAGGGAAGGCCTTGGAGGCCCCAGCATGAAGGATTACATGGGTGGACTTGTGGGAGGTTTGAGAACTCTGTTTTGGGATTGATTTGGTTACTTTACTTGATAAATCCAGCCCCATGGAGGGGTTTGGTGAAACCAAAAAAGTCTTTGTTTTTGGAGGTTGCTTTAAGGAGCCCTGAGTTGAAGGAGAGTGGGGAAACTGAGGTAGGGCTGCTGCAAACTGACCTCATAAGAGGGTACTTGGGAGCTGGCTGGCCTGGTTACAAAGGGTTTTACTCACAAGGAATTCTAACTGGCAATCCACAAGCAGCTTGTTTTCATTTTCTCCTTAAAAGAAACAGCCTGAGAACTTATTTTTTTCACTGATCCTGCGAAGAGTTCAATCAGCGTATTCATGTGCTTAAAGTTATGCACATGCAAGTCATTGCAGGATCAGTGGCTAAATTAAGGGGTCTCTGCTTTAAAGTTTATAGGACCACTGCCTAAGCCATCCTCCTATTATATCCAACAAACTATAAAGCCTGCCAAGAGTGAGGGTGGGGAATAACTAGCTATTTTTAGAAGTTGGAGGAAAGTGTGTTTGGTTTTTTGGGTTTTTTTTTTTTTAAGTTTTGGGGAAGGGGATCAGAAAAATGTTGAAGTTTTTTTAAAAAAAAAAATATAGAGGTGTGGGAAGAATCTTGGAGCTAATCACCATCCTTGTGGGGATGGGAAGGATATTTTCATTTGCTTCGCCCCCCTGCCTTCTATTTCAAACACTTGCATTCAAGTCACTGCATATGTTGGCCCCAACTCCAAACAGCTCTGTGGTGGTCTTCAGCAGCCCATCAATAGACTGTATACACTGTTTGGCATAGCTCCAGCTTCTGTGTGATGCCTTCCCCTAGAGAAGGCCAGGGAAGTCTGCGTCTCTGTGTGTGGGCTTTATATTTGCAGTAATTTAAAAAATAATACACCATCTTTGTTTGTTTTTTGGGTCAACTATTTAGCCTTCTAATCTCTGGGGGCAGTTCATCTAAAACCAAAAGGCCCTCAGAGTCTCAGCTGTATTGGGATGAAAGGAGTGTCAATTCTATCTGGTGTTTTCTAATCTGGGACTGTTCCTCTTCTCTCATCAGCAGTTACTGCTTTTATTCGGTAATCTCTGCCAGATACAAAGGGTCTAACAAAGCAAATTTAATGTTTATACATAAACTGCAAAGATATAATACAATAGAGCCAGGACTTTCACATATTTCTGATTGTCTTGACTCTTGTGAGATCACTTTGAAGCTTTTAATAAAATGCCCTTTATTTATTACATCATACAATCTACATGATGAAAGGGAAAGCGCCAACTTAAACTTGGCTTCAAATTTAAAATTTTGTTGAAAGGAGATTCTGTGCCCCCTCAGACCGATGGGAACGTTTCCGTGCACAAACTTCCCAATGAAAACTTAGCTGAAAGCTGGTATTCCCTCCCCTGCAGTGCTTAAAACCCACACATTTCAGCACTGAGTGTAATTCTTGCCTTACTCGAGTGGATGGGAGTTTTGCTGTTAATTTGGGTGGAGGGGCAGGATTTCACCATAAGGTTTGATGAGCCTATGACAATTTGTACCAGCTGAGGATCGCGCACCCTCCCTCCCCCCACTTCTGTGAAATTGACCATAACTAAAAGCCAGAGGGTCACAACTTGAAAAGCTAGCCGGTTTCAAAATACAAGTGAAAAGTCATTTCAGGATCTTGAGTTCCCATTGCCAAATGTTCTCGTTTTACAATCACGTTTCCCTTTTAAAGAAAAATGTTTTTCCTGTTTATTTTGTGAAAGACTCACATGGACAGCAGGGGCAACTGACTACTAGACACAAGGGGCCTGATTCTCAGTTCTTCTAAGGACACTACACTGACTCCTTAAGACACCTTTATGTTACCAGAGCCGTGTAAAGGAGCATCAATGAGAATCCGGCCCAATGTGCTGTCCTGAGCACAAAGTAAATTGAAAAGATAGGGAGCTCTATTTCAATACAGGGTGAGATCCTGGCCCTGTTGAAGTCCATGGGAACACTCCTATTGGTTTCAATAGGGCCAGGATTTCACTCCTGATCAGGGCCGGCTCCAGCGTTTTTGCCGCCCCAAGCGGCGGGAAAAAAAAGAAGCCGCGATCGGCGGCAGCTTTACCGCCGCCGCTTCATTCTTCGGCGTCAGGTCCTTCCCTCCGAGAGGGACTGAGGAACCCGCTGCCGAACTGCCGCCGAAGAGCCAGATGTGCCGCCCCTTTCCGTTGGCTGCCCCAAGCACCTGCTTGCAGCACTGGTGCCTGGAGCCGGCCCTGCTCCTGATCAATTCCAGTGATCTTGGGTGACACTTGCTTTTTTGAGGCAGGGACTAACTTTTGTGCTCTGTGTTTGAACAGCACTCAGCACAATGGGGTCCCGACTAGGCTTCCAGGGCCCTAGGGCAATATAAATACTAATACTTGCAACAATAGGCAGTAAAACGTTTTCAGGCAGGAGTGGCAGTTTAAAGTCTCTGGGTGTCCCTTGAAATTGGCCTTCATTGAGTTTCATGGCCCAAGAAGATAGAAATGCAAAAATGAACGGCTTGTATTTTACACAACAAACTACCACTTAAAGTGAATGAGGCCCTAAATGCTGCAAGAAGCAACAATCAGTTGCTGCTCAGTGTTTACTCCCTGGACTTAAAAAGGAATTCTGCCTGTGTCAGGAGTCAGTGAAGATTCCAGGATTCGGCCCTATGTCCTGATATTTGGCTTTTACCCCCTTTCAAAGTAGGAGCCTGCTTGCAGGTATGAAAGGATAATCAATGGCAGCATGTTGGGCCAATCCAATTCCCATTGAGTTCAATGGAAAGATGCCAATTGTCATTGATGGGAGATGGATCAGACCCTTGATGGAGGGAGGGGTAGTGAGCTGGCCATGCTGCCTGGCAGCTGTGAGGCCAGAACAGCAAGCAGAGGTGCAGACATTACACATGTCCCAAGCTATGCAAGGATGGGGCCAAGAATCCATGTGGAACCTCATGCCCAGTTTGGTTCTAGGCAGTGCCTCCTGCCCTTTCCACTTCCCAGTGGTTCTGCCAGTAGCTCAGCCTGGCAAACACCCATGTAGTGTTTTATGAGCCTTGTCCCCCTTTTATGGGTTCCCCCCCCCCCCATAGACTCAGAACATCAGGTTTGTAAAGAGCTAGTTTACAAAACTCTGAATCAAAAATTCACTGCTTATGGTTCAATGAAACTCTATCTATCTATCTATCTATCTATCCTTTTACATGTAAACTTTCTCATCTGAAACTGTGAGCCCAAACAACACTGGACTAGTGCATGAGGATGAGACAGTGAAACTGACTAGACCTGCTCACTCCCCTCCCCCTCCTCCTCCCCCTGCTGAAAAGTGAAACTGACCAATCCATTCCCAGTGTCTAAATTGAATGACATGCACTGATTAAAAATACGGGGTAGGGGGAATTGATGGCTTTTGGGTGGAGCTATGGAATTGAGGGAACGTATTAGTACACCTCTACCCCGATATAACGCTGTCCTCGGGAGCCAAAAAATCTTACTGCGTTATAGGTGAAACCGCGTTATATCGAACTTGCTTTGATCTGCCGGAGTGCGCAGCTCCACCCCCCGGAGCGCTGTTTTACCGCGTTATATCCAAATTCATGTTATATCGGGTTGCGTTATATCAGGGTAGAGATGTATTTGGCAGGGAAGAGAAGAATTTTATCCTGGGAATGTGCCATGTATCACCATCTGAGGCTATATCCACACTTGGAGCTAGGGGAGTGATTCCCAGCTCGCACAGACATGCTCGCACTAGCTCTCATTGAGCTAGTGCACTAAAAATAGTAGTGAAGCCGGGATAGCACAGGCCGTGGCAAGTGGCAGCATGAGCTACCTGTGCCAAGTAGGTACCCGCTGGGTTCGGGCAGGTCTGTACTCCGCACCGCTAGCCCGTGCCACTGCTCACTGCCGCCCCGGCTACACTACTATTTTTAGCATCCTAGCAGGATGAGAGCTAGCATGGGTGTCTATGCAAGCTGGGAATCACACCTCCACTCCAACTCTAGACACATCGTGAGACGGACATTCTTTAAGGTAGCCTCCTGTTACATTACTGATAGCACATTACTGGGTAGAAGTGAGATAAATAATAAACCACCCTACTTTTGGGTAGCCATCTAGTTGAGCACAATTTCTCCATATGCCTGTCCATCTCTTGAAGTGACAGCTCTGTTTAATGAGTCACTGCTTCAGTGGGTAGACTGTGCCTAATGCTTTAGTATATGCATTCCTGAATCTGCATTTGGCTCATCAGCCCACAGGGAACACACATTTCACTAACAAGCTCTCAGAATAAAGGGCCTGGTTCTGAAAACAATTACTCACATTCTTAAATGTTAGCAGGATCAGGCCCTTAGCAAAAGAGTAATTTGCAAAGTGTGATATAATGGTGCACCCAATTTGAAATGAACCTGGCAGCGGTGATGACGCGCAGACTGAGCACTGGAACGCTGGTTGACAAGAAACTTTGGAAGAAGTGGATACAAACACATGTTGTAGCAATGTAGTCAGATTCTGCAAACGGCTTTGCATGGATGCCAGGGTCCATCTGTGCAGAGCAGCGTGTAGGAGTAAGCAGTCTTCACGCTAATTTTGTGTGACTTCCTGCTATGAATTTGGAAGTTGGGTTCAAATTCACTTTCCCTTGATAGGACCAGGTGGAGGTGATCTGTAATGATTTATGAATACTGTATGTGACCTGGACAGTGAATGTTTACTGTATGAATATGTTGCTTTAGTTTAAGAGCAGGCTGTTGGAGAAACAAGCGGGAACACAAGACAATGGCTCCAGTTAAGATACCTGGGGGCTCAAAGACAATGCCTGAGCCATTAACTGGGAAGATCACACTTCCTTGTCTCTAGCCAAGTTACACAGCTTGGTTTGCCAATGCTGAGAACCAACAGATCAAAAGGACCAGAAAGAGTTAAAAGGACTCTGGCCAGAGGTCAGGCTTTTGCAAAGGCATAGATTGACCCACAGACACCTGTTTGGGGGGCTGCCAAAGATACGCTTTCCTAGGCTTCAGGGGATAGTGAACCTTTAGCAAGACAGGCACGTGTAGCTCTTTTATTGTTTAAAACCCTCTTTCTCTTATATTCTGCTTTGTTCCTACTGTTTAGATTAAACAATACTTTGATTTCAGAAAGCTGCCTTGGGTCACTGTATTTACTGTTGGTCACAAGCTCGCAGAGTATCCACAGATACTCAACCCCATTCAGACCTGTTGGGGTAAGCACAGGCGACCCCCAGGGTGCTGTAGCGTGAAACCCAGTCTAAATGGGGAGAACTGTATGATTCCATCCCTGGGAGGTAATGGCACAAGACCTCATAATTGAGGGGTTTCACTCAGAGAAAACAGAGAAGGAGCCAGCAAGGCAGCTAGCCCTGTAACTTTGACAAGGGCTACCAGTGCTGGCAGCTCGTTAGTTGAGAATCTGGAAAATCTGGCTATCGGTAAATTATATGTATTTTCATTCTGTGCAGCAGTAGCATGGATCTATCCAATACACTAAATCTACCCAATCTACACCTGGTTCTTTGACTGAAGTGCCTATTGAATTCAGAGAGAAAGTTTGCATAACTGCAGGTTCTCTTGAAAAATCTAAAACTAAAAACATAGCAAAGATCCCTTCTCCATTATCTCATTGGGGGTGCCCCCTCCCCGCACACACATCTTGCAGAAAAGACTGTGGGGCTTCCCCCAAACCCAGAGGACCCCAGAGATCTATTTAAGCCCTGCACCAGCTCTAGCAGGTCCACTGTGACTGCGCTACCAAGGACATCCTGCCGCGGAAGTTGTTCCACAGAAAACATAATCCAGCCCCATCCTCATCTTCTTTTCTCTCTGAAATATTTCGCAGCAGACACACAAAAGGGAACATAGAAGGAAACTGAATGTGACTGAGAATGCAAAGCATCAACTTAGTGTGGCTATAGCACAGTACATCCAAAGTATTTCCAGGTTTCCCCTTTATCTCTGGAATAGGAAGATCTCCAATAGACAGCACCTATGGAAAAAACAAGGTCTGCCATACTTAAAGGCCGTGACTTACTGGGGACACTGCACTTCAATAGTGAAGTTAAACTAAGGACTCTATTCAGCTGAAAGTTTTGTGCACAATGTGACGGGGTGCACCAGGCCCGCACTGGGCTGCCAGGGTCGGACCAATCTTTGTGAGCCCCAGGAGGCCACGCCTCCTCTTCCCTACTGCACATGCTCCAAGTGGAGAACTCCGATAAAAGGAGGCAGCCCAGGCCAGTCGGAGGGGGTGGAGAGGGGGGAATGGAGAAGGAAGGGAGTACACCCTTGGCTCCTGCAGCGCCCCTGGTGGTAAAACCCGGGGACCTGGACTACCTGCCAGACGACCCGCCGGCTGCGGAGACCACCGTGGAAGCCGAGCTGCCGCCCGCTGAAACTATGCCCCAGCCCAGAGAGACATGAGGTCTATAGACGGCTTGTTCGCTTGCCTTGCCCCGCCCTGGGGTTGCAGTGTGCTTTGCCCTGCCCAGGGGGCTAATTCCCCGGACTGTTGGATTGTTTGCTTCCCCAGCCAGGAGGCTGTCGGGCTATAGACTACTTGCTTACTTTGCCCCACCCAAGGGCTGCAGCCTGCTTGCTGCTTGCCCTGACCCGGGGGCTAATTCCCCAGACTGTTTTCCACCCCAACCAGGGGGCTGCAGAGCTACACACTGTTGCTTACCTCACCCCGTGCCGGGGCTGCAGCCTGATTGCTGCCAATAACTATCGCCTGCCCCGCCAGGAGGCTACGGGACCACAGAGTGTTTGACTGTTTTGCCGCTCAGAATCCACAGATTGCCCGTTTAGGTGACCCCATCTGGGGGCCGGGCCACGCTTGGCAGAAATCACCCGCTTACCAGGGAAGCCCACGACCGAGTGGTGGAGTGGGCCACACCCATACCGGACTAACAGGGACGCCCCAACCAGCAAGGCCCCGCCCATCACATACAGCTCAAATGGTGGAAATCCTCAGTATACGCTTCCAAGCCTGCAGAACTTTCATAAGAAATTCCGCTGGAGTACTAAACCTTTCTGTTCTAGCCGGTTACACAGAGACCTCACACTCAGATACTGATGGGATTGAGGCCCCGATATTTATGCTTCTTCCAAAACCTGCACAAAACTAAGCTATGACTAAGAGGGCTGAAAAAAGTGACTTGAACAGCTGAGGAAGTTATATCAGCCAACATCCAGATTAGCAATGACTCATCCTCTTAATTATAGGTGCACAGATTCAAAACGGGCACTGGTTGGGGGATCTTGCATTTGCCCACCTCATTTGATGTTCATAAAAGGTCTGCTAGCTGCCTACATTCAAGTCTCTGCAGCTAGACGGCCTTCTGCCCATTCACCACCTGTTTGGGAAAGCTATTCCTCCGGTACTCAGCAAGATGGGTTAAAATGGACTAGCTGCATCATTTTTGGAAGCCATAGTATTTCTTCAGGAAGCTTTTCCACCATTGCTGTATTGTTGCCAGGTTTCTTTTTATGCGATGGCACCTGTTGATTGCTGCATGTGCTAAAAAGAATAACTGCATAGTGCAGGGGTCGGCAATGTTTGGCATGTGGCTCGCCAGGGTAAGCACCCTGGCGAGCCGCGTGCCAAACGTTGCCGACCCCTGGCATAGTGAGATTGCAAAGAAGGGGGCCAGATTCTGATCTCAGTTACACTAGCATAAAACTGGAGTAAGTCCACTGAAGTCAGTGGAGAATGAGATCAGAATCAGAGCCAGGAGTTTTGCATCATTAGCAGATTCCAACAAAACTGGGACATAGCAGAGAACCCAAGGACTGAAAGGAACAGCTGGATAAAGGAAATACATGTGATGCGACAATTTCTGGTTTCCTGGCCCCCTTGAGGTTGCCAAATTTGGCTGGATGTATTCCTGGAGGAATCCTCATGCATTTGCATTGCAAGAGGGGACCGGCACGTTGCTCACAGCCACTGCCAAAGTGACCCAGTGCCTCTCATCAGGCACAACAAAAAACGAAAGAAGCGGACACTGTTTTGAGGTGGTCACTTTGTTGAGAGCTGATGTAAAGAGCTGCACAAAGGAAGCCGAGTGTGGTGAACAACAACAAACTCTATAGCAGAGATCCCCAAACTGTGAGGAACATTCGGGGGGGGGGCACAGCAGGGCCCGGGCCAGTCTCCTCGGGGGACAGAATGCCATCCAGCCCTGCTCCGCTCCCAGCTCTGCTCCGGTCCTGCCCCCAGCCATGGCCCCACCCCCAGCCTCAGCCCCCAACCGTGGCCCAGCTGTGCCCCCACTCCCAGGCCCCATCTCTGGCCCTGCTCCTGGCCCCAGACCCACCTCCAGCCTCGGCCCCAGCCTTGGCCCCCTTAACCCTGTCTTCCCCCCTATCCCCCATGGGAGCCACAGCTCCACTCCCAGCCCCTTATTTGATAACTATTTAACATCTATACGGCCATAGAGCACTCTCATAGCAGGGAATCATTTGTCTCTTGAATTACACGTAGGCACCATTCAAGCTCTGGGGGTGATGCCCTTTAAAAGGTCCATGCAGAAAACTGCCCAACTCCGTCTTGTTCGTGACTCAGCTGCCCTGGGATCCAAGGCTCTGGGCTTCCGGAGCAGGGGGCTCTGTGTTCTATCCCCCGCTGTCCCTGTGGAGTTCTGACTACCCACAATATGGTGAGGGCTCTAGGGTAAAGATCGTGCAGTCCCAAGATTATAGCAGCCTCCACAGGGCCGGAGGAGGGCACGGTGTGTCAGACTGGCTCCACCAGCCTATCTAGTCTTCACCTCCTCCCCCTTTGCAGATTTTGAATGCTCAGAGAGGCCTCCAGGTGGGGGAGACAGCCACAGAGGAAATGGACTCAAGGGGAGGGAAACCCACAGTTCTGCAGGGGACAGTCCTGCCCACAGGATCTATTTTGGTTTCCCACAAGTTCTTCCACGGGCCAATTGAAATAATAAAAGCTACTCATTGTACGAAAAAAGCAAAATTCTTCTCCAGACTGAGTAAGTGTGGCTCGGAAGCTTGTCTCTCTCTCCAACAGAAGTTGGTCCAATAGAAGATATTACCTCACCCACCTTGTCTCTGTAAACTTCCCCCTTGTAAGTGGTAAAATGTTTTGAATACAAATGTTGATGCTTCCTCCTAATTTTGTTAGCAGGACACCGTGTTTCCCTAATCAAATTCATTTGCCTAATGTATATCTTATGCACCATAAAACTAGTTAAGAAGAACAAACACTTTATATCCCATTTACAGTGCTTTCCAAACGTCTGGGGCCACTTATATTTGACCTTTGCAAGACTTTGTGATGCCTGAGGCCAGATGCTTAAACATAATCACCTGCCTGCATTTTACATTCCCTTTCATCTTTTATTCCATGCTATAAATTCCCTGCACCCATTGGTAACAAACATCTGGCCCAGAACCCAGCAGCCAGTTTTCCCCACTCATAGAAGGAATCTATATTAAAAAGCAAGATTCATTATTTTCCAATGGTACTGAGCCTAAAACCACCACCTCAGAGGAGAAAGGTGTCATCTGGACTCTGTGAAATGAGCAATGCCCTTAGCTCTGTTCTTGGTGGGCAGTTTTCCACCAGGGGCAAATTGATTATAATTTTTTTATTGTGCTCTCATTCCCCCATTTGTCAGATTCACTCACCTGTTGCTGGATGTTTGACCACCTAGAAGTTGCCATAATAGAAATAAATAATAACGCTAATAATATTTAAGTGGAGTGATGGATATGATATAGTGGCTTTTTTATTCTACAAGCTCAGGCGACCAATCTTGCATCCCAAGAGCAGGGTCCACATTTCCCATTGACTTCAACTGAACTTCAGGGGCATTGCTAGGTGAGAAAGGAAAGCAGGATCAGGAGCACAGATTTGCATGCTCTGATCATAAGGCTTCATCTGCCAAGAAGAAGAAAGAAAAGAAGAAGAAATAATAATGGTAGATTTTAGCTCAATTTCTTCTCATCCATTCTTCTCTGTGTGCCTATCTCCTTGCTCTCATAGAACAGAACCTACGGCTGGATGATAAGATTGAAGGCAGTTCTCCTGTCATCGGAAGATATCTCAAAGTGAACAAGCAAGAGGGAGTTTCGTGTGGTTGTGACTTTTTCTATAATATTCAGCTAGTCTTTTGTCCGTGTGGCTAACTTCTTGGTTATGTTTTCCTGTAACAATACCCCACCAGCTGCATACTTTATCATGTGACATGAATAGCTTTTACTGAAATCCATATGTGTTTCTGTGAGTTGAAGAATCCTCTCCACCCATAGTTCAGTAAGTGCCCTTACACCTGTATTCCTGATATAAAAAGCTGTAAAGGGAATTTGGATTAGGCCATATATGACTGACTAAAGGCACTAGATCCCTAATGAGCAAGTTATCCAACAAATTAAATGGCCTATTTTTTTTACAGACAACTTGACCTCCTCCCTGGTCATCAGCAATATAGCATAACAATCTCACTTCACCCCCAGTCTCACTACTGCCCCTTACCTCATCATATAGACTTCATCCAGCAGCTGGCAGAGAAAACAGAAGGGCTGCAAGCTCTCAGTGTAGGCATGAAGGAACTGTGACTGAGTCTGGCCAGAGTGAGTTACCCTATCCTCCAGAGTGGTATGAGAGCCATGTATTCTGAGGAAACACGCAGCCTGACTTAACCTTTCCCTAAGAGCCAGACCTTTCTTCTGGGAAAGAGGGGAATCTTGGCACTGCCTAGCCAACCTAGTCTGTTTTTGGCTGAACAATGGCATTTTTTCCATGGCTGCACAAAACACTCTCTGAGTTCTATTTGGAGCCTCACTGAGAACATTTTTTTATTGTTATTTAATTTATTCTGGTTCAACAGTGAGAGTCTGACTCCAAGTGTGATTTTGTTCGCCAAGTCCTACGAAGTTGTCTTCCCATCCGGATGCTGCTAACCTGATCCATCGCCCTGTGCTTCTCTATAATGAATAATGCAGCAGGAGCTCCTAGTCATGTCTCGCAGGTCTTAGGACCATATGCAAGCTTGCATCATTGGATGGATTCTAAAGGTCACATCCCCATGGGGGCAAAGCCTCAGCTGCTGTGTATCATCATGACTACAATGGAACTACACCAATTTCCACCACTGGGGGATCTGGCCCATTACTTTGTTTTATACATTTGTTGATTGTAGAATTACACTGAGCCACGCATGTAGGAATGTGACTCTCCATGTTTAGGGATACTCAGCTAGAGTGATGAAACTGCCTCGTCTGACAGTTTTGAAGTCAATAGGAGTTTTGTGCCATGAAGACAGAAGGACCAAGCCCCACAGCTGTCCCACCGTTTTTATACACACTGTGAGTGGGGGAAACCGGACTCATTGTGGAATCGCATATCCCCAGGTTTTGTCCCATGACAAAATATGAAGAATATGGAATAAAATATTTTATTATGGGAAAGATCTTATACAAATGAGCCCAAGACAGTCTCTGGCTTTATCAAATATGTCTAAGACATGGTCTACACCTATTTTTTATGGTATAATTTTCTGTTTAGGGGGTGATTTTTCACTTTGGGGTTATGCTGGTGTAAATATTTATGTGCACGCAATTATACTGGTATAAAG
This sequence comes from Terrapene triunguis, assembly GCF_002925995.2. NCBI lineage: Eukaryota > Metazoa > Chordata > Testudines > Emydidae > Terrapene > Terrapene triunguis. The sequence continues at coordinate 8,558,277 of NW_020698242.1, forward strand.
GTGGCTTATACCGAGATAGCTGACTCCCTTTCCCATATGGGAATGACTATACTGATATAAGCATCTTTATATTGGTATAACTGCATGAATGGCACCAACTGGGGGCTTCCTGCTCCCCTCCCCCAAAGGTTTTTTGCAGTTTCTCAAAATTCCATAGGTTGCCGAGCCAGCAGAGGTCATAGGTGTGATTCCATATGTGACGGGTTGGATCACAGAAACTCCCTTGGGAGCTGCCACCCGATGTGCCAAGACTACCCCTGCTTCTGTTTTCCCTGCCAGCTCAGGACTCCAGCACCCTGTCTTGCTGAATTAGACACTCCAGTCCCCTTCAACACAGACCCAGGGTCTGAATCACTTGTCCCAAAGCTGCAAGTTTACCTAAAAACAGCTCACAGGAGTGTGCTTGTCTTTAGCACTCAGACAAATCCCAGATAAATCCGTTTTACCCTGCATAAAGCTTATGCAGGGCAAACTCATAAATTGTTCGCCCTCTATAACACTGATAGAGAGATATGCACAGTTGTTTGCTCCCCCAGGTATTAATACATACTCTGAGTACATTACTAAATAAAAAGTGATTTTATCAAATACAGACAGTAGGATTTAAGTGGTTCAAAGTAGTAACAGACAGAACAAAGTAAGTCACAAGTAAAATAAAATAAAATGCGCAAATCTATGTCTAATCAAACTAAATACAGATAAGTTCCTCACCAGTTCCAGAATGCTCCCTTTTACAGGCTAATCTTCTTTTAGCCTGGGTCCAGCAATCTCTCACAACCCCTGTAGTTACTGTCTTTTGTTTCAGTTTCCTTCAAGTATCCTGGGGGGGTGGAGAGGCTCCTTCTTTGGCCAGCTGAAGACCAAATGGAGGGGTCTCCCACGGGTTTAAATAGACTCTTGTGGGTGGGGACCCCCCTCCTCCCTCCTATGCAAAGTCCAGCTCCAAGATGGAGTTTTGGAGTCACCTGGGCAAGTCACATGCCCCTGCATGACTCAGTCTTTACAGGCCGACGCCATTGTCCACATGGTATCTTGCATGTCTCCAGGAAGACTTCTTATGTGGATTGGAGCATTCCAAGATGCATTGTTCTCCAAGTGTTTCCTGATCAGGTACTTAACCTGGCGAATTCCTTCCTAAAGAAGCTGACCAAATGCCTAACAAAGCTTACTTAGAAATCAAGCAAGCATACAGCCCATATTCTTAACCTCAAGTAGAAAATGATATATATGTACAAATAGGATGAATAGATATAGTAGACCATAACCTTTATGGAGATATGTTACATGGCACAGGCGCACAAAACATATTTCAGTTATATCATACATACATTTATAAACACCCCCCCATAAAGCCTTATGGGGTACGCTGTCACACCATACTCAATTACTATGGATGCTAACGAAATGGTGCAGAGTATCTCTCCAGCTGTGTGGTCGTAATGCCACTGAAATTTGATCCAGCCTCTCCTCTGTACAGACAGATGGATGTCTGGGCCAAATTTCCATGAATAATGATGTGATCTGGCACACGGAAACTGGCGGGAACCAGATTTTGCCCCCCTCCATCCCCGTCCCAGGAAATATCTGAATTGGCGCCTCTGAACTGCACCCCCACTAGGGGGATGGTAACACTTAAAATATACCGGTGAAGTTGCATTAATGCATGAACCCCCAGAGTATGAAAGGGTGGGATCTCCGGGAGTGACTAGGGCCAGCTTTCTCTCTGCCCTTGTTTCCCATCCCTTGTAGAGGCCAGCCACAAGTTGAGCACAAGAACTGCTTAACTATACCCCTAGAGCTACAGAGGTACAACTTTTGTGTGCAGATAAGCCCTAATTGAACAGAGCAAGTGGTTAACATAATCTCTGTTTTAATACTTTCTTAAATACCTAGCAGTTAAAGTCATACAGTTCAGAACTCTGCTGAGAAGTAAAGACAGTTAAACTAAAGATTTCAACAAATCATAAAGAAGGGTTAGAGGAGATTCCTTTTAGACTTCTAATTATTGCCAGGGTCTCTCTTTGCTAAGGATTTGTGCCTGATTCCGATAATTACATCACAGGCTGCCAAAATCTTTTAGACGGATTGTGGGAGCCATAAACCCGCTGTGAACTACTTCGTTAAACTAGAGGTTCTTCAGCAAGTCAAAGCTCCTTTTTTTTTTTGAATGGGTTGTTTAAATCCAAGCGTAAAAGTGAACTTGACAAAACATAGCAACGGGGAACAAAGCTGCACCAGCTAGTGGGTTCATATTGAGTCTACAGCAGAATTAAAGCAGCAGTTTCCAAGACAGGAAGAAAGTGGAAACACTGTCCCTGAGTGAAACCTCTCAGAGGACAATTTGTCCCTCCCTGCCCCAGCCAGGGTGAATCTGCCCGAGTGGTTCCCTTCCATCCCTGACTTCTGGGATTCTAAAATAGATTAGCATCAAGGGGCTGCGTCCTCTGAGCCCTCGGTGGATTTTCTGGCTCTTCTAGAACTTATTGCAAAGAATGGAAGCCATGCCATATGAGAAGTGAGCTGGGACTGGTGTGAGGAATTCGCAGCTGATAGAGAGTATAACTGATTAAGGGCATGGCTACACTTTCAGATGTAGAGCGCCGGGAGTTAAACTAGCCCTCGGAGACCGCAGCAGGGAAAACGCTGCCATGTGTTCACACTGTCAGCTGCAAGCGCAGGGGCGTGGCTACATTAGCAGCTCTTGCAATGCCACAGAGAGCAGTGCATTGTGGTAGCAATCCCAGTGTGCAAGTGGCTGCAGCGTGCTTTTCAAATCGGGGGGGTGGAGTGTGATAGGGAGCGTGTTGTGTGTATGTGGGGGGAGAGACTGTGTTTTGGGGGGCAGAGAGTGTGTCAGCATGCTGTCTTGTAAGTTCAGACAGCGGCAGAGGGAAGGGGGAAACCCCGACATCAGCCCCCACCCCCACCTCTCTCTCTCTCACACACACGCACAAACGTCTGCCTCTGCAGCAGGAGCATTCCACAGTGATGGTTGCTTTGTGTCCCGGAGCAGATAAGCATGCCGGCTGTCAGAAACGGAGCTTTGAGAGGGGATATCCGCATGCCTGCAGCCCAGTTCAAAACAATGAGAAGAGTGGCCACTTGACTTCAAGGGATTATGGGACGTTTCTGGGGGCCAATCACAGCACAGTAATGCAACACGTCATCCACGCTGACACGCAGGCATTTCAGCCAGGAAGCAGCAAGCTTTATGCTTCTCATGGAGGTGGATTATCAGGAGCGCTCCAGCTGCCGAGTCCAGGCGCTCTAAGTGCCTTGCCAGTGTGGACACCTCAGGAGTTTAGGATGCCCGGGGCTGATTTAATGTGCACTAGGCCAGCGTTTAACAATTTGGTTAAGTGGCTAAGGCATGCGGGGAGGAGTCAGGAATCTGAGCTCCATGCCCAGTTCTGCTACTAACTTATCCTGTGACATTCAGCAAGTCGCTTTAAATAAAAGCCAAAGAAACCCCCTCTTTGACTCAGTTTTCCCATCTGTAAAGTGGGGTTAATAATGCTCCCACAGCTTTGTAAGGTGCTTTGGAAATTTAGGATGAAAACTACCAAGTAGATAAGTGCTAAGATTTCTTAGAACTCATGTGTTGGCTAGTGAAATGAGGGCTTTAAGTTGAGCCCTTAATCACCTCCTAGATATTTAGTAATGCAAGGGAATTCTTACTTCCCCAGTGTGCAATCTATAAACTGTAGCACAAGTGCCCTTATTTCTAGTGGGTATGTGTCAAAGCTGCATATCTGTCAAGAAAAGGGCCAGCAAATGATTGATACCCTGACCATTAATCTCTAGAATTAGTAGCTCCAAATCCGGCATGTGCGTGTATTCAACAAAAAAATGAACTCCGGGAGATTTATAGTGAATAACTGTCATTTAATGCAGATTTGGTTTCAGAGATGAAGAGAAATATCTACACAAGCATGTAGATGAAGTGGGAAAACTTTAATAAAAATCACTTGTTTCTTTAAAGCATTCGGTCCTGTCATTTATCACCCAACACACAATAGGCAGAATACTCAGATGTTAGCAATTGTGTATGATCAAAGCTTTATCAAAGTGTTCTTTATTATTAACAGCAACAAAAGGAGGAACCGCATTCTAAAAAGAATGAAAACAGTTTGAGGCATATAATCATGTCAGCTGAAGACAGATCTTGCTATTCAAGCTTTCCAAGCAACTTTGATGCTCACCCTAACAGTGATCCTGGAGCTGACGTGAAGGCTTGCCTCTTCCTCCTCCTCCTCCCTTGAACAGCTCCACCCAGCATTTACATCTCCGTCAATTGGTTTTCTTTTCTTTTTTTTTTTCTTTTCTTTTTCTAAACTATTTACAGTCTTGTTCTCGGTCTCTTTCTGTCTGTGTCTTGGCTTCCTCAGTCCATTTAATTAAAATGAAAAAAATTTCCCTTGGTAAAAAACAAACAAACAAACAAAAAACAGAATCTAAATCCAGCCACAAGCAGATGACTGATTTGATTTATATGAGGGATGAATTTGTCTTTAGAGGTACTAAAATATCTGAGCCATCATGGCACTACTCCAGGTTTATGCTGGTGATTAATTTCACTTGAAATTTAGGATTGATTCAGGGGTAGAGGTGAAGGTGATTTGTAAAGAGACATAAGATGATGGGCTCTAACTTTGGTATTGGAACCACCCAGGATGGGACTAAATTTCCCAGGGAAGGAAATAGGTCAGTTCAAGGCTCTCACTGACTATAAAGACATGGAGTATGGGCCTGATGCCTTTGTCATCAGTGGGGTAACTGAAAGTAACCTGCTAGACTGAACCACAGGCGTGAGATGGGCCTTATTAAACACAGAGGAAGCAGTGAAGGCTTTTGTGGCAAATAGCCTCCTTCAAGGAGAACCAATCTGGCCAGTCCTTAGGTGCTCAGCACAACCTAGAAGGTGGTGGTAATGCCTCTGCTTCCCAAAGTGAAGGAAGAGCTCTCTAGAATGGTCTAACAGAGCACATTGGAGAGACAAGGGGCATGAGACAATATCTTTTATTGGACTAACTTCTGTTGGTGAGAGAGACAAGCTTCCGAGCTACACAAGCTTGTGTCTCTCACCAGCAGAAGTTGGTCCAATAAAAGACATGACCTCACCCACCTTGTCTCTCTAATATCCTGGAACCAACCCAGCTACAACAACACTGTACATCCAGACCTGCGTAGCCCTAAAGACTCAAGAGAGCAGTAAGACAGAGCCTTCCATGAACCATGGAAAAGAAGGGCCTAGATCCTCGGCTGTGGCTAAGATGCATACCTCACAACTCGGGAGGTGGGAGAACAGGGGTTAAGGCAGCTTTGCATTCTCATGATCATAGGCCAACAGCAGGCCCAGCCAGAACTGCCAACAGGGGGCTAATTGCCCAGGGGCCCAGGCGATTTAAAAGGGCCTGGGAGGGCCGCATGCTCCTAAGTGCATTCAACCGCTCCGGGCCCCATGCTTTGAGGGGCCCTGTGGGCCAGTGCGATTGGCCAGCGCTGTCGGTCCCGGAAGTGAAGGATTCCTCACTTCTGCCCCGGGCCCCGCACTCCCCCTAGGGACGGCCCTGTCCCCAGAGCCAGGAATTGCTGTTGGCGGGCCTGTGCCCAGCATAAGCTAAGGTAGGCCTGGAAGTGACACAATAGGAACGGGCCTGTTTCTAGGAGCAGCAAGATACTGGGGATTCATTTCAGAATACTTTTCAAGACTCTTGGACAGAGAAGGAGCATGTCTCCCGAGCTGCTGGGAGGGGAGCTGCTCCATGGGGTCCCATTGTCACTATCTACAACCAGGGAGGCCGGCTCACAGTGTCCACTGCCAGCATTCTGCTTTCCATCTCTGGAGATAGACCGGTGCTAAAGGAATAACGTCTCCTCCCCTGGGCCACTCACCCATTCACCCTGGCCTCTGTAGGCAGGTGGTTAAGGTCATTCTCCTGAGGAGAGGGGTCACAGGAGGTCCGTCCCCCCTCTGGCTGAAAACTCCATGGTTTCACTTTCATTTTCCAACCATGGTCACAGAGCAGGCAAAACAAGTGTCCTGCTAATCAGCAGGTCACGGTGGTGCAGGAGCAGCACAGATCAGGCAGGCTTATCATGGGGAGTACACACTGGCCCCATCAGTGCCCTTTGTAACTCCTGCTCCACTGAATTCACTGGAGATTTTGCCTGGGTTAAGACTGAGTTCAGAATTTGTCCCGAAGGGGCAGAGCCAGGCAGGGCCCAGGCCTAGAATCTCAGCTGGGTTCTGGGAAGATCTGCAGAGGGAAGAGTGAGTCCTCCCATCAAAGCCAAGCTATGGCAGTAGAACTGTTCCACCAAGGCCGTAGCCTAATGGCCTGATTAGACTCTGTGATGCTAACTCACTCACTCCAAGGTGGGGGAGGAGTTATACAGTATGGGATCCTCTGCCCAGGCCTCACCTCCAAATACTGCCTGGACACTGCTGTGCAGGGACCCCCTGCAGATCTGTGCTGCACAAAGTGCAGGGTTCCACGTAGCCCTGACAGCTCCCTCAAATCCTGTCCCCACACCTGGGGCAATGGAATTGCCCTTGTTCTATGCTTGTTGGGAGTGTGGGGAGCAGGACTGGCCCCTAAGTGCATGGACTGACAAACACTTGAAATCATTTTAACGTTCCATAATTATTGTGTTGCACCCAAACCACAGAGAGCATAAAACATAGATTTCCACTGGCATTTGTGAATCCAAGCTTCAGATGTGGGTGCCTCAGGATTGGGGCCTAAATTTAGGTATCAGCAGCTACCTGCTTCTCTAGAGGCACCTAGGATTGGATTTAAGTGGCTAAAACAGGAATGTAGGTGCCTAAATAGTGATTTCTGCAATCAAGTTTGAAAATAGGGCCCAAGATAACAGTCTCAAATCCAGTCCCTGCTCAATTCCACCCATTGTATGGCACTGTAAGCCAGCCATTCATACCATATTCCTTAAATCAACTCCCTTCCCCGGGCACAGCATTTCCAACTCGTTCCCAGCGCTTGCAGGCTCCTCTTCCCCCAGTGGCCCCCTCTTCCCCTAATTTAACTCAACCTTCAAATGAAAGCTAAAGTCAACTTGTTTTAATGACCACATCCGTTTGTTTATCGTGTTTTTAAATAATTTCCTTCTGGAAACGAAGCCTCCCTCAGAGAATAAACCACCTTGTAGAAATAGGGTACAACCCCACAAATCAGGGCATCTACTTGGGGGTGGGGGAGGGTACACAATGAGAGTACTTGTTTTCTTGGAAAGTTTGCAGCTAGAAACTGCTCGGGGCACTCCTCCAAGACCTTTCTTTCCCCCTGTAGCAGCTGCCATTTGATCCCATGCTTTGGCTTTGAATGGAGTGCCCTGAGAGAGCCAGATGTTGTGAACAAAGGTCTAAAAATAATCTGTCCAGTGATCATTCAAGGGGAATATGTGCCTCGTGGGAACATGAGATGGGAGAACCTGATCTATCTTTGAACAAGAAAGTTCAACAGCAACTCCTGGCTCCTGATTCTGGGCTCCCAAACTTTTTTTGTTTGTTTGTTTTTTTGCCTCCCAGAAGCTGCCCAGTAAAGAGCCGGTTGCTTCAGCAGTCAGCTCTCTCCCTCCCTCTGATTCGTCTGGCTCCTTGAAAGCTGGGATCCGTATTTTTTTATTTCTCATCAGGAGCATGGACTCCAGCAGCAATCGCCTGGTGCCCAAGCTGCATTTCTGCAAAAAGCTCTTTGCTGCAGCCTTATGTGTCTCAATCTTACTCCCAGAATCGGGCTTTGCAAAGAATCTCTGGAAACGTGCTCTCCATCTGAAACTGGCAGAGAAGTATGATGTGAGTACCTAGCTTGGAGGGGAGGGGGGGACATTACATGTGAACTAGCGGGAGGCAGGCGTATGTAATGGTGTGAGTTCCCTAAGTCCAGTGTGTCCTTTGAGAATGATCAGTATTTGGATCCTACGCTTTTTCTGTTTGTAAGAGGGCTTGTTTAAGCTTGCTAGGCTGTGTTAAATTTTTACCACCTATTTGCTGCAACATGAGACATACAGATAAGGGCACACTTTATACATTGAAAAATAAATTTGTAATGCCATAGCCACAGCCCAAGGAGGTGCTCTGCACCGGGAGAGGCTGGAGAAGGGGAACTTAAAAGGAGAATGTGGTTGCAAGTGCAAAACCCATATAAATGTGCATAGAAGTGCTAGCATGAAATACCAAAAGGGAAGTAGCATGGTGCACTGCTTAGAGCAGGGGGAATTGGGAGTCAGAATTCCTGGGTTCTAAGCCCAACTCAACCACTGGCTTGGTGTGTGAGTGATCCTAGGGTAAGTCACTTCATCTTTCTGTGACTCATTTTACGCATCCACTGTAAAGTGAGGATAATATGTACAAGGGTTTTGTGACATTTAGCTAATGAACAATTTTGTAAAGTGTCTTGAGATCCATACATAAATGGTACTATGTATATCCATGTAAAGAGGTCGTTCCTGACATAGAGCAAGTAGTTCAAGGGAGAATCCATTCTCAGGTCTGCCTCCTCTTATAGAATCATCGAAATTCAGGGCTGGAAGGGATCTGGAGAGGTCTTCTAGTGCAGCCACCTGTGCTGAGGCAGGACCAAATATACCTAGAACCATCCCTGACAACAGGTGTTTGTCTAACCTGGTCTTAAAAACTTCCAGTGATGGGGATTCCACAACCTCCCTGGAAGCCTGTTCCAGTGCCTAACTATCCTTAGAGTTAGAAAGTTTTCCCCAATATTTAACCTAAATCTCCATTGCTGCTGATTAATCCCATTTCTTCTTGTTCTACCTTCAGTGGACATGGAGAACAATTGATCACCGTCCTCTTTATAACAGCCCTTAACATATTTGGAGGCAGTTAGCAGGTCCCCCCTCTGTCTTTTTTTCTCAAGACTAAACATGCCCAGTTTTTTTAACCTTTCCTCATAGGTCAGGTTTTCTAAACCTTTCAGCATTTTTGTTGCTCTCCTCTGGACTCTCTGCAATTTGTACACATCTTTCTTAGTGTGCTGCCCAGAACGGGACACAGTATTCCCGCTGAGGTCTCACCAGTGCCAAATAAAGTGGGGCAATTACCTCCGGTGGCTTAGATACAGACAGAGGTGAAAGTAAAATTGAGCTCTTATTGGTACGGGGCCAGCTCTGGCCTCCCCAGAAGGGGTGGGGCCTCGGGCAGAAGGGGCGGGGCTGGGGTCAGTGTCCCCCAGCCAGCCCATCTGCGCTGCCTGGCCCGCGCCACCCGGGGCTCCAGTGGCAGCGGCGGCCGGAGCCCTGGGCCCTTTTAAATCGCAGCCCGGGGTCAGTTATTTCTTCTCCTCCCCTGCCCATTGGCGGCTGGGGGGGCACAAAAGGGGCAACGACATTCAAGCGCTGCCACGGCAGCACTTGAAAGTCAGCGGTATGGGCCGGTACTGATGGCTACTTTTTACCGGTACGCCGTACTGGCCCGTACCGCCTTACTTTCACCCGCGCAGACAGCGCTCCTGTTAATATACCCCAGGATACTAGCCTTTTTCGCAACTACATCACATTGTTGACTCTCATCCAATTTGTGATTCACTATAGTCCCCAAATTCTTTTCTACAGTACTACCACTTAGCCAGTTATTCCCCATTTGGTAGCTGTGCATGTGATGGTTCCTTCCTGAGTGTAGTACTTTGCACTTGTCTTTAGTGAATTTCAGCTTATTGATTTCAGACCAATTCTCCAATTTTTCAAGGTCGTTTTAAATTCTAATTCTGTCCTCCAAGGTGCTGGCAAACCCTCCCAGCTTGGTGTCATCTGCAAATGTTATAAGCATACTCTCCACTCCATTATCCCAGTTACTAATGACAATATTGACTAGTACCAGACCCAGGACAGACCCCTGCAGGACTCCACTAGATATGCCTCCCCCTCCCCCTCAGTTTGACAGTGAACAGTTAATAACTACTCTTTGAGTGCAGTCTTTCAACCAGTTTTGCACTCACCTTATAGAAATTTCCTCTAGACCACAATTCCCTCGTTTGCTTATGAGAATGTCATGTGGATCTGTGTCAAAGCCTTACTAACAGCTTTGCCCCCTATCCACTAGGAGAGTAACCCTGTCAAGCGAAGGAAATTAGATTGGTTTGGCTTGATTTGTTCTTGAGAGATAAAGTGGGTGATGTAATAACTTTAATAAAAATTTAAAATCTTTTATTGGACCAACTTCTGTTGGCGAGAGAGACAGACTTTCCTTTTCCCCCTATGACTAGAGAGGTGTTAATGGGCCACTTCACCTTGAATGATCCCTTGAAATATGTGTTAACAACCCATGCTAAACAATCTGCTCCACCTTGCATTTAGCTGTGACACTCTGAGTACACTTCCCAGACCTGAGGAAGAGTTCTGCCTAAACTTGAAAACTTGTCTCTCTCTCCTTGTCTCTCTAATATCCTGGGACCAACATGGCTACAACACTGCAAACATGATTTGTTCTTGACTATTCTCTGGAAGTACCTCCTCCATTCTGCCTCCCCAGACTTTTCACAGGTGTTCATTAGCACTGCTTGCTGGCGTGGGTTTCTGGCTGACATGCCGTCATCTGGGACCAGCCTCACTCTTATCTTCAGGCCATTACAGCTGAGAACAAACCAGTGAAATGCAGGAAACTTCCTGCAAAAGCACAACACGCTTTTCTAGCAAGATTCAAATGTTTCCTACCCAGTAATCCAGTTGCAATGTACTTGAAAACCCTTTTTGCCTAATTAGTATGTTGCAAAGAGAAAACTAGCCAGGCAGTTAGTCTCCAAAGTGGTACTGGACACTATGATCACAGTGTTCCAACTCTGAAAGGTTGTCCATCAGGATCAGTAGCAGCAAAGCTGCAACTGTTCTGTGTACACAGAACAGAAGGGGAGGGGTTGGGCCTGAGCAAGTTTCTGGAGTTCAAAATATTCTGGGCCAAAAGACTTTTCTCAGTATTGCCAAACGTTCAAAAATCATGAGTCAGGCTCACCAAAAATCATGAGATTGGCTTTAAAATCATGAGATTATGTAAAAAAACAATAGATTTGGGGTTCTTTTTATTTGCCTTCTACTTTTTGAGTCTTTAGGTTCGGGGTTTAGTGCACTGGGGTCACATTTTGAATCTTTCTCCACAGTCACGAGGGCAAGAAACTTTTTCTTTAAGCATGAAGGCTGAAATCATCACATATCCACTTGACTCCAGGAGCTGGGGCTTTAAGGAAAACAATAATTATCATGAGACTTATGACAAAATCATGAGAGTTGGCAACACTGTTCTAAATGTCAACAAAAAGGAGGAAAAAGGTATACAATTTTTGTAAAAAGAAAATTCCTAGTTAAAAATTCAAGGCATGCTATTTAAAGGGGATCTCAGAAAAAGGGTTGCTTTTTTTAAAGTAGCAAATTAAAAAAAAATTCACGTTGACCTTGTCCTTTTAAAAGCCAACATTGGCCAATGCCTTTTGCCTCCTGAATACGTTGGGTCAAAATTTCAGCCATTGTTAAGCTGGCATCTGTTTCTGCATGCTCAAGTTTGATTGACCCACAAAGTAGATGCTAAACTTGTTTTATGTGTGCACTGTTGGTGCAGGCACCCAGCTACTCCAGAGGAGCACAGCGAATGGGTTGTGCACACCGAGAGGTTGGGCACTCACATTAGGAGGCACAACCAAGGTCCACAAAGACAAAATGCCAGGGGCTATGGCCCATGAGGCTGACAATGACATGTTCAGTAGCAGACTTGCTCTGCACACGCGACAGGTGTTTTGTGAAGTGTGGTGCACTGGAAAAAATACCATTATTATTAACAATAATAAGTCTGCCATGTTGCAAAACCACTGTGAAGTCAAAATCTGCAATATTCTGCTTTCCACAAAAACTATGAAGCAAAAGACCCAGACAGATAGGATCCTATGTTTTGATGTTCAGATAGCTTGTTCTATAAAGGCACAGAATCCTTTCTCTTAAATATGCCCTCCTCCTGGAACCAGTGGCTTTTCAAAGGACTGTTTTTCTGGCAGCAGCTAATCCAGGTGCTACTGATCTGGCAAGCTCAGGAGTAATCACTTTCTCTAGGAGGGGGTGGAAGCTGCATTTCTCTCTCCCTTCCCTTGCACGCTTGAAGAAGGAGAGTTCCAATGTCTGACTTTTCCCTTTGCAGAGTCTCTCTCTGTCTGGTGTCTGGTTCTGCACAAATGTGCTGCATTGTCCATGCCTGGCTGAATGCACACCAGTCATGCAGAGTGGGGAATGCTCCTGTGATCAGCCTTTTTCTTTCTCCACCTAGACCCTCGCATCTCATCGGACAGGGTTGTCTTTTTGGGGAAGAGGGAACATTGTTCTTAGTCCGTTGTTTGACCTGCCCCAAGCTAATGTATTTGTTGCCTCCTGCTTATACCGAGAACTGTATTTAGAATGAATGCAGGATCATGTTTCAGATCCTTTGCTTCTGACAGCAAAAGGAAGGAGAGGGAATATTTGGGACATTCAGTTTTAGCCACGTTAGATTTCAGTTGATGGAAGGATGTCAGAGAAGCAGTCAGTGATACAAGAGTGGCCCAAAGGGAAGAGGTTGGGGTTGGAACAACAGATTTGTGCGGTATTAACCTAGAAGTGCAATCAGATGGAGTCCCGAGGGATAGGGCATAGTGAGACAGCAGAGGGCCAAAGATGTAACCCAGTGGGAATCCCTATCGAGAGTGGGAGAAGTTTCCAAAGATCCAGCAGTAGCAGTGAAATGGAGATGATGATCTATCAGGTATTCCTATCCCTCGTTTCCATGAATATGCACATCATGCACAAGATGTTTACTCTTTATTGTTTCAGAGGAAAGATGACTGGTGGCCATTAACTGAACAAATCTCACCAATCACACGGCACACACTGAAATCAATGGCAACACTCCTATTGATTTGTAGTGGGCCAAGATTGGGCTCTAAGCATTGTCTCACTAGGGCAAGCATCTAGAACAATGAAAGGAAGCCGTAAACGTAAAAGATCTGACCCTCATCTGGTGTACATTGGTGTAGCATTATTGACTTAAATGGTGCTGTGCATATTTACACCAGTTGAGAATCTGGCCCTAACTCTGTCTCAACAGGAACCCCAACTAGAAATGATCTCACCGGATCCATTCTGCATTGTAATATCCTTATGTGCAGCAGAAATCTATTTAGATTTCCTTGGAGTTCAAGTGTCAGTGCATTGTGCTTAGAGGCAAACTGGTTCTCATTTGCAGACAAGAAAAATATACGGGTGGATGGAATTTTTATGAGGCAGGTCAGATCCCTCAGATGTTATTGAAAGTCTGGGAATATAGTGAGTGATTTAGGATAATGAGGCTTCATTCCTTTTTTTTTTCCTAGTCACTCTGGACTTGGCATTCCAGGTTCCTCAGCTGAACTTTTAACTTTCCACTGTTAACTAGTTTTGGAAGTCTTTAATGCAGATATCGCCATTAAAATGAGTTCATGAGCCTCCTGAGACAAACAGCAACTCGCCTCCAGGATTGAAAAATATCTTCAAGTGCAGAAATGTTAAGACTGCCAGAATCCATAATGTTTAAAAATTCAAGTCATGCTGACAGCCAAAATGTATATCCTAGGCAAGCTATTAAATAGGCATTCGTGGAAATCATTATTCCAAGACAGCATTAATACAAGACTTTGTAAATGAGGGAATTACTTTCCCCCCTTTTTCCTAAAAATCTTATGATACCCAAAGCAGTGGCAGCATGTTGATTAGTTATATTTTACAAACATGCTGTACAGCAGTGAATTTTTAAGTGCCGGGATATCAGAACACTAGGAACACTGAGAAAGTAAGGAGAAACTTAGTAGGGAAAAGGCCACTCTGGGAATTCTTGGCCTTAGAACTTTTATTGTTCTAAAAGGGAAGCCACATTCATTATGGTCAACTGTTCATTATGAATTTTGCCCTTTCAATTAGTGAATCATCTGTGAATCAATCGTATTCATTTTCTTTTAACTATCAGTTACCCATCTGTATTTGGTAAATATTTTTGGTAAATACATTTCAGATTATGGGTTGAGTGGCAATAACATTTTAAATAGGAGAATAACAAATAATGAACTTCCAAAATGAATGCTTTGATGAATAATCGTCCCTGCTAAAGTCTATGGAACTTTTGGGATTCCTGAACATTTTCACTGATATCCAGTGTTTGGACTGGATTATGAATTATGAATAGACCTGGTTCCACAAAAATAAAAAAACATGTTGTGATTTAAAAAAAAATCTAATTTCCCAAAATTTCAAATTTAATTTTTTTAAATTTTTTTGAAATTCAAAACGTCAAAATTGGACGTTAGTGTTCTGACCAACTCTATTGCTGGTTAAAAATGCAGGAAAGGGTGGGAAATTGGGGATATCTTCATAAAAAAAAATTCTTTTTGTTGTTGCTGTTGTTTTGCATTTTGAAATCAAAATATTGAACTTAAAAAAAAACCGAAGAGCTCTCATGATTAATAATGTGACCCATCAATTCATAGGAAGAGATTCTGATGCCTTACTCCATGAGTAGTGCCTGTTAAATACATGGACTGCTAGTGGAATAAGGTGCTTGTCAACATGATTAGGCATATTAGAACCTGACAGTGTGAATATAACTTGGGGCTTTCATTTGTGGAAATACTGGTGAATTAGGTTTTTCCCCCCTCACTTCTCAACAAATTAAAAACCAATCATCATCTGGATTTTCCCTACCACACCCCATGAGCTACAAGCTGCAATTGTTTGTTTATTTAGAACCTGGGTGGGTTTACACTACAGTTCCCAGGTAATATACTGGATGCATTTCAATCAGAGGGCATTTCAGACATCTGGGAATGTTCCCTATTATTAAGGGTCATTCTTGTCATTGCACAAATGTAGGAGATTGGCTGAAATAAAGAAATATCATATCGTTGTCTCTATATGTTATGCATGATCCATTACAAAGAAAGTGGAGGTAAAATCTATCATGTCAGCATTACAAAAAATATACATCATTTCCCCTTATCACGTTGAACTGAATTGCATCAGTTTTCTATTAAATGAACTATTAGTTATTCCTAATTCCATTTTCAAATAACTGATTCCAATCCAGTCATTCCTAACAACAAGCCCATAGTAGCTGCAGCCAGTCCCAAAGTTAATAAATGGAGTTATTTGTGCACTGGCTCTCAACAGTTGCAAACTGAGGCCATCTGTTGGAATCGAACAGCATTGCAGTGAAGCCTTCAATGTTTCCTTGTACATGGATGTAATGACAATATTTGAATGAAGGGCTGCCATGATTCCCCACCCCCCCCTTAACCTATGTCCGCGGGGTGCATTTATTTGGAAAAGGGAAAAATGAGTGATTGGAAAATCTATTTGCGTTCTTATTTAAACAAAAGCAGTTTCCCACACATAACCATTACCAGGCCCAAGGAGAGAGGCAGAAACTCTTGGCAAGCAGACTTATCTTAGATGCAAATCATGGGAAATGCTTATACATTTCAGAGTAGCAGCCGTGTTAGTCTGTATCCGCAAAAAGAACAGGAGTACTTGTGGCTACAGCCCACTTCTTCGGATGCATATAGAATGGAACATATATTGAGGAGATATATATACACACATACAGAGAGCATGAACAGGTGGGAGTCGTCTTACCAACTCTGAGAGGCTGAGCCATTACAAACATTGAATCTATCTCCCCTTGTAAGTATTCTCACACTTCGTATCAAACTGTCTGTACTGGGCTATCTTGATTATCACTTCAAAAGTTTTTTTTCCTCTTACTTAATTGGCCTCTCAGAGTTGGTAAGACAACTCCCACCTGTTCATGCTCTCTGTATGTGTGTATATATATCTCCTCAATATATGTTCCATTCTATATGCATCCGAAGAAGTGGGCTGTAGCCCACGAAAGCTTATGCTCTAATAAATTTGTTAGTCTCTAAGGTGCCACAAGTACTCCTGTTCTTTTTGCTTATACATTGTACCTGATAAACATACTGGGTGTGTTGATACTACAGGGGAGTATCCAGTTTGGAAGTTCAAGGTTTTGCAGGGGATCCTCTCCCAGGAAGTTTGTTTTGACAACACCTAGTTCAATGGGCGGTACCCTAAAGACAAACATTTGCTTTCCAGAAGCGTTGTTGAGTCCCAAGGATAGGGTACCTCTGGCAGGGATGATTTAACAGCACCCAGACATGGGGAGAATCTCTCAGTGTCAATCCAAATTCCTCTGTAACCTGACGGTGCCCTTTTGAGAACAGCCTGACTAGAGTGGTGCAATACAGCAGAGCAGGGGTCGGCAACCTTTCAGAAGTGGTGTGCCAAGTCTTCATTTATTCACTCTAATTTAAGGTTTTGCGTGCCAGTAATACATGTTAACGTTTTTAGAAGGTCTCTTTCTATAAATCTTTAATATATAACTAAACTATTATTGTATGTAAAGTAAATAAGGTTTTTAAAATGTTTAAGAAGCTTCATTTAAAATTAAATTAAAATGCAGAGCTCCCTGACCGGTGGGCGGGACCTGGGCAGTGTGAGTGCCACTGAAAATCAGCTTGTGTGCCGCCTTTGGCACGCGTGCCATAGGTTGCCTACCCCTGCAGTAGAGAATCGGGCCCTTTGTGACTGATTTGCAAAGGCTAGGGTGCTGGACATCATTACGAGAGTGTAGGTAGATTCTTAAACCAAACGCTCAGATAGCAAGTTCTTTTCTTGTCTCCATTTGCAGCTTTATCATTTTGGGCCAAATGCTGATCTCAGTTACAGGGTGTAAATCCAGAGTAATGCCTTTGGCTTCAGTGGAGCTTATTTGGCATTGCACCTGTGTTCATGAGAGCTGAATCTGGCTATGTGAGTCTAGTTTGATCCCACTGTTTGATTATAGTCAAACTTTTCTACTCTCTATTTCTGAAGTTTGCTCTGTTCAGTTTAGCTTAGTTTCACTTACATTCCCCAGGTTCTCTGTTTCTCTCACGTGCTCAGACACTCTGACACCATATTCTTTTGCAAATCCAATAAAAGTTATCTTTTTCATACTCCAGAGCATGAATAGACACGTTGCTGGTAGCACATGGTAATAGTTAGATAGCAAAAGAGACAAGAAATGTTTGTGTCTGAAGAACATAAAAATTCAGAAGTCAAAAATCATTCCTCCGAGGAGTGATGTATTATTTAGACAATGGGTCTGATTTCCCCCTGCACTGAGATGCTTTGCATTGTCCCACCAACAGAAAGCAGCCCTAAGGCTGATGTAGCTAGCCAGGGAATGCTTGCTGTGATGTGTCAGAGCCACCTGTTGTGACATAGACCCAGTATATCTGATCCTTGGCTACCCTCTTCCCAGCCCTCTGCATAGCTTCCCAACCACTGAGAAGAGGGTGGACCCAATCATATTCTTTTCCCTGTGGGAAAAGGGGTGTGACCAAGGGAAAAGGGCATGCCTGGGGGCGGGCTCCCCATATTAGCTCCTTGGGGAAGTTGGCAGCTAGTGCAAATGATAGCAGCTGCCAGCATTTGGCCCTCTAATTGACACTGTGGGATGGGACTGGCCCACAGACAGCTGATGGTTGGAAGGTTACATAGGTGACTTAGAGCCAACTTTGTGTGCATGCACACCCACGTACACGCACCCTTCCTTTGTTGTTCTGTGTGCTACTCAGCTACAGACCATGACCCGAGCCACTGAATTCCCTTTCCAGGGGGTGAGGCTGACAGAACGGTTCTCCTGATCTGAGCAGCTTGTGCAGAGAGGCTTTGCATCATCAGTATCTCACAGAGCTGAGCGCACAAGTCCCTAGGCTCCGCCACGAGCAGGGAAGCACAGGAGTAGAAGCGTGGTCGGTGGGTGGGCTGATCCACCTACACAGCCCCACCCACCAGGGCAGGTGGAAGCTGAGGCAGCAGTAGTGTCTGCAGAGCGCCTGAGGTGGGGAAATTGGTTCCTCCCCCTTTCCCACAGAACTCCCCCACCTCACACAGCATGTCTGAGCGCAGGGACGAGGGGTTTGGCCCATGGTGAGTAGGAATCGGGCTTCAGTGGCTTGTCGATTTCTGTGGAACGCAGGGAGTTGACTCCTCGTCCAAATGCCATCTGTGTGAATCATGTGACTTTGTAAGCTGCTGCTTATGCTTGTCAGGGAAAGTGCCACGCTCTGCTATTTCTACTTGAGAGTTTTCCTCATCGTTTGTGTGTGATTAAGAATAGGGCGTATTTTCCCCATAGCCAAATACAGTTTGACTTGGCACAGTATTAAATGGGCACGTGTCCTCCTCTGCAGCTTCTGGTACAAAGCTGGACATTTCATACACAGGGAATCCCAAGTCCTGAGTGTTATACAAGTCTGGAAATTAAAAAACAAAAACTTAAGGCCAAGCGTAGGCATAACTTTCAAAAATAACTGGTGATTAAGAGGCCTGATTTTCAAACAACACTGAGCACCTGCACTCTGGAAAAAAAAAAGGCCCCTTAAAGGTGCCTTATGTTGGACAGGCCTAAACTATGGCATCCCAAATCATGAATCGTGCCCAGGATTTTCAAAAATAAGAGACTATATTTAGGCTGCTTAATCCACAGGCAGACAGATTTTCAGACCTGCAGAACATCCCAGTCTTCCTCCAACCGTGCTGTCACCTAGCCAGATCATGTGTTTGATAACATAGTCTTCCAACCAAAAATATCGAATCCCATGGTGAGCATGCCTGAAAACTCCTATAGCCCCCCTGAGGTAAACTAATTTAAAAGGTCAGAGGAGGGGAAAAGCAGAACATTCAGAACTCTGATACTACAGGTGAGGCATAAGATATTGTCCAGAAAGGGAACAGATTAGGCACCAAATGCATGAAAGAAAGATTAAGCTTCTTTTCAAGGCCTTCAGTTACTAATCTCACTTTACAGGAAGGTTTTAAATTAGTCAAAGGCTGCTGGAATTAATCACAACAAACACAGAATGATTGTGAAACACAGGAACAATAAGACCTCGATATCATCATCTTCATTTCAGCTGCTCTCTCTTTCTCGCTGGAATATTTTTAAGGCACCAGTTACTGAAGTGCCTACTGCCTTTCTCTCTTACTCTCTCAGGCCTGGTCTACACTACGACTTTAATTCGGATTTAGCTGCGTTAATCCGAATTAATCCTTAACCCGTCCACACAACGGAGCCAGTTACTTCGAATTAAAGGGCACTTAAAATGGATTTCTGTACTCCACCCCGACGAGCGGAGTAGCACCAAAATCGATTTTGTTAATTCGAATTAGGGGTAGTGTGGCCGCACACCACCGAATTAATGTGGTTAAAATTAATGGGGTAGTGTGGCCGCACACCACCGAATTAATGTGGTTAAAAACCGAATTAATGTGCTTAGTGTGGCCGCGCACAATCGAATTTATACAATCTGTTTCCCAAATTCGAATTATCTAAATTCGAATTAATCTCGTAGTGTAGACGTACCCTCAGACAAGTGTAATGGACATTTTAGGGATTTAAAAATTAGACTCCTGAACGCTTCCACATCATTAAAACAATGTAATAAATAGTAGTACTTGGGTAACGCCTTTCATCAGCTGATCTCCAAACACTTTGCCAAGGTAGCGACAGATTAGAATCTTCACTTTACAGGTGGGGAAACTGAGGCACAGGGTGGTGGGGCCACTTCCTCGATGACTACTTGAAGTCAGTCGCTTCTGAATGCTCACTCCAGCTATTTCAGTTTGCAATATGTTTGGTGTTGACCAAATGTTCTCCCTTATGCCAAATCTGTGTGTTCTCTTTTTTTTATTTTTTTGCAAGGATTATGAGTACCCTCTTCATTCTCACAGCGCCCACTACCAGAAGAATGACCGCTGCCCCCCGCCCCCGCAGACTTTACCAGAGCGAGCATGTGAGGTGCCCAGCTGCCGTTCAGATTCCGAATGTGAAAGACACAAGCGTTGTTGCTACAATGGGTGCATCTATGCCTGCTTAGAATCAGTACAGCCACCTCCAGGTATGGTGGGCTGTGAGATCAAACTGCTTCAGAAAGAAATGTCCACGATGTTGCCCAGATACAAATAGAAACAGCTGCAATAACAATAGTAGGCTGTAAAACGGGGGTATATCCCCATATATATTAGGTCTAACATAGGACTTGGGGTTTGAGCCTAAATGAAGAACTAAGCTCTGGTTCCATGGCGGCGAATAGTTGAAAGCTGCCCTTGTGTGATTTTTGGCTCATGAGAGAGGAAGTTACACACGATCTGTTGATCTTGCAAGATTTCCACCAACTTGAATGGCAGAAATCACGAGATCAGTTATTTTCACTGTATTATACATTAGCCCAAGTTCATGGCCACATGGCTGGTAATGAGAGAGAGTGGACAATTTTTGAATTTTCAAAATTTAAGTGAAAACTTTGAAAAAAAAATCGGAGACCATTTTTTTTGCTGGTCTTCAATCAGTTTGGAACTTTTCCAAAATTCAAAATTATGACAAAAAGTGTTTGGAAAAGGTTTTCTGCATTTTTCCACCAGTGCTGCTGGTAACCTTTTTATAGGAAAGACCAAACTGCTTTAACCAGCTACTTGCCAGAGTCAGAGATTTTGATTATTGTTGAGAGCTAGCTTCAGGACAGTCATTTTTCTTTTTATTCTAGTGGATACTCTTAATGTTGCAATGTATTTAGTCTCTGCCTGTAGATGAATTTATTTGAAAAGTTTGAGCAAAATCCTTTCTTCTGTTTCCAAGTTAAGGGAGAGTTCAAAGAGATCTTCTTTTCCATCTGTGAAATAATTCTAACACCATATTTTTAAAGAGACGGGTGGTCTACACTTACTGCAGCGTGTACAGATGCTGCACGCGCAGTTAGTACAGGTATAAATAGCAGCGTAGATGGTGAGGCACCGCTTAGGTAAGTAGAGTAGAGTAAGTGCCCTGCATGCCTGAACCCCCGGGGTACGTACCCTACATGGCTGTCTACTTACCCAAGCAGTACCTACCATGCCTACGTTGCTATTTTTAGCAGTATAGTGTCTTGCTGCCGGAGCCTTTCCCCTCTGCAGTGAAAGGCTCTGGCAGTGGTGAAAGGCTCCGTCAGCTCCCCACTGCCTCCTCCCTGCCAGAACCTTTCCCGTTGCCTCCCAGCTGCCAGAGACATTCGTTGCCATGTTGAGCTACACACTGCGGTGACGAGTATGGACACAGCCTGTCTGCCATGCAGTGGGTAGTGGCACATGTAATGCCTGTACTCTACACTCCGACATAAGTTTAGACATAGCCAAGGATACAGTAAAAATGGCTTGAAACTTGGCACGGACATCATTCTCATTGAACTATGACTTCGCTTGGGTTACACAGGGAGCAAGAAAGAAGCTTCTGAGCGTGCTCCGGGGGGTATTTGCTATGACTTTTAGCAGCACTCAATGACGCCCTATCCACTTTGGGGCCAGATCTTACAAGGTGCTGAGTCATGGCTCGATCCAAAGCCAACGGAAGTCAATGAGTGTCCTTCCGTTAACTTCAATGGATTTTGGATCAGGGTCTCAAAGGTTGCTCAGCATTTTGCAGGCTTAGGCCCTTTGTGCCGCCACGTTGCAGGGGTCCTTGATATGACTGCTGCAATCAGGCTGCGGCTGGGACATTTTGAATGATTGTGAATGTAAATACGTCACTGAAACACACACAGCAAAACCCTCCCTGAAGAACTCCACCTGCCTTATCATCAGGGACTGGAGAAAATCAGTGGCATGAAAATAATTGTGTGCCCTGTGACTGCTCATCCTTAACAATGTGGATTTTTTTAATAGTTTTAGACTGGTTGGTGCAGCCGAAACCACGTTGGCTTGGAGGAAACGGTTGGTTGTTAGACGGACCCGAGGAAGTTTTACAAGGTACCGTGAGAGCAACTCGGCATTTTAATCACCTGGGCATTGTGGGTTGTTGAATTCTGCAGGACGAAGGACACTGATTTGGAAAATAATATGCAAGTCAGATGCAGTTCAATGCCAATAAATCAGCCCTTTTTCGAGGGAGAATAGTAAGTACTGTGGTTTCAGTTCAGAGCCTCAGGCTCCTCTGAAACACCACTTAATCAACTTTGCAGACTCAGTGTTAGCGTGGAAAGAACACGTCCTGTAAACTCATTGTCCATTAAATGAGATACGGATGTACAG
This sequence comes from Terrapene triunguis, assembly GCF_002925995.2. Taxonomy (NCBI): domain Eukaryota; kingdom Metazoa; phylum Chordata; order Testudines; family Emydidae; genus Terrapene; species Terrapene triunguis. The sequence continues at coordinate 8,580,417 of NW_020698242.1, forward strand.
TGCAAAAGGCCAAATAATAACCGATTTGTGATTGTACCCCATGTGGAAAGGTGACTCCAGGGCCTGTGAAGTGAACAGTATTTCAAATCTAGAGCAAAAGATTTGTTTTTAATATACAGCTCTGCTGAAAGCCTCCTTGGTAGGGGCAAAATTCTCCTCTTCTGTCTGCCATGCAGATGCATAACCAGTGCTCATTAGTGTATGAAAATGTGATTAATGTCAGGGAAAGTGATGTGAACAGGATGAGCAAAGAATATACCCAATGCAACTTGTAGAAGAAGATTTTGCCCTCAGAGTCGGGTGTGACATGATACTATAACCTGACAATACAATATTGCATGTCATTCTGTATGCGTGGGTGTTTGGGTTAGATGGACGGGTGAATAAGGGAGAGCCATTTCCTTCCCAACTAAATAGAACTGATTTACATGACTCAATGGCGAGATTAGTTTGTGTGATGTATTTGGTGACAAACACGATCCACTCCCATTCAGGCTTACACAGTTTCATGTAGCCTTTATTTTGTACATTTTAAGACAGTTCTGTTGCCACCTATGAATGACCTGGGTGAGGTAATATCTTTTATTGGCTCAACTTCTGTTAGTGAGAGAGACAAGCTTTCAAGCCACACAGAGCTCTTATCTTATCTTGCCTCTCTCACCAACAGAAGTTGGTCCAATAAAAGATATTACCTGATTCCCCTTGTGTCTCTAACCTCCTGGGACTGACACAGCTACAACTACGCTGCATATACATGCAAAAACAGATAAGCCCAGGAAAGTAATTGATCAGGTTACCTCTCCTGGCACACTACCCATCAGTACCCAGCCTGGGCTGTGGAAGCTAATGATCCAACCAGTGATGAATCCTGGTCATGTGCTACCTGAGGAACATTGTGTATACGCAAAGAAGAAGGGACTAGGTGACTTCTTTTGCAAATCTCTGGCCTCTGCTATGTTCTTCCGCTGTGTCTTCTTCACTCTCTGGTTGTCTACCACTGTCTTTTATACCCTGTTCCGTGACTTTACTCAGACTCAGTTACCTCATCTGTGTACCTACCCATTCTAAACCCGACTAAACATTTTTATGCCTAAATCATAACTAACCAAAACGAATACATTTTTGCTTACCCTGTTAAAACTTTTTTTTGTCTAGTTCTATACTGATCTCCTTTATATTCGCTGCTGTTAATTTTACTGGCGCCATCTAGTTTTATCTTACTGGTTTGTTTTTGTGACCTTGGGTTTTTGCTTGTTAGCTTCTCTTGCAGGGCACCTGAAGTTAACAATTCCCTCATGACGATCTGTTCCACCCTGCTATTTCCATAGATAAGGCTTTACAAAGCAAGACACACAAACTAGGTTTCATGGTTTACATAACCCTGAAGCTGTTACAACTAAGCTCTGAAATGTTGCATCAGCAGGGACACACAGAAAAGCCAAAATTCCTTTATATTTTTCTACTCTCTATTTCTCCAACACTGTTTAATATATATATATTGGACTAACACAGTTCATTGCACTGTTTTCCAGCTGATGCTTGAGATGCACTTTATTCAAACAACGAGTTTTAGATTAATAGATTTCAAGGCCAGGAGGGACTATGGTAACCTTCTAGCCTGATCTCCTCTATAACACAGGCCAGAGGATTTCACACAGTAAATTCCTGCATCAAGCCCTTGAGCAAGTCATGCCCCGATCTGTGCCTCAGTTTCCCCATCTGTAAAATGGGGATAATGATACTGACCTCCTTTGTAAAGTGCTTTGAGATCTACTGATGAAAAGCTCTATGTAAGAGCTAGATGCTATTATCTTTATATCATTTGTATAGTATCAGCTTCCAGCCACTCGATTTTGTTAGGCTTGGTCTTCTAAATTAAAGACCCCTCTATTATCAGAAATATTTTCCCTGTGTAGGTACTTATAGATCATGGTCATGTCACCTCTTAAATAAAGATGAAATCACATCCCATTACCAATTCTCTGAGCCATGCAATCCCACCTCAGTTGAGGGAGATGGGATCTGATCACAGGCCTGGAAAGAAGGAACCTGAGAATTGTCATTCCCAACCCTGACACTGACACCCTTGGTGGCCTTAAGCCAGTCTCTTGGGACCTGATTTTCAGATTCCAGAAGTTGCTCATGCAGTTTCGTGTGTGTTTCGCATGCATGCACAGCTGAGCATGCAGAATGTAGGTTCCTAAAGTAAGCGCAGGCCTGAAATCTGAAAATCAGGCCTTTCACCTCATTGCCTCAATTTCTAGATGTATAAAGTGAGCATAAAATGATCTGCCTCGCAGGTTTGTTTAATTAATCAATGGTTCTAAAGTACTCAGACAGTCTTGCTTCAAGGCTTATTAGAGACCAGGATGAGACCTAAGAAATGGGGCAGATTATCCCACATCTGTCTACTGTGGGGGTCCTTCCACCTTCCTCTGAAATATCTGTGGCTGGTCACTATCAGAGACAGGATATATGGATGCCAGCTCTGATCCAGACTGGCAATTCCTAATGAGAAAAGTCTGCCTTCAACTCCACTGACTTCACTAGGGTTGTACAAGTGTCAGTAAAACATACCTCTCCTCCCCCCGTATTTATTTTTGACTCTTATTTTATTTGATCACAGCTGAATGGAGCAGTTAGCAAGAAGGGCTCCAGAAGTGAGTACCCTCAATCAAGGCATGGGCATTATCGGAGACTCTCCTGAAATTAAAATTCCAACAAATGAAAGCAAGAAAGTGTGGGGTGGTCTTGTGGTTAAAGTACAGAAACAGGCGTTAGAAGTCCCAGGTTCTGTTCCTAGCTCTGACACACACTTGCTGCATAACCTTGGCCATGTCACTTAACCTCTCTGTGCTTCAGTTTCCACATTTTACAGATGGGGATAATACTGGGTTACCCCACAGGAGTCATGTGTGAGAATCAATTCATTAGTTAATAGATGTAGAGCATCTTGAATATTTTGGAACCATTTTGCCTTGCTGTGCCCAGCAACCTCTGGGCACAGAAGGGGAGAACTACCAGGGAGTTGGTAACGGTTCCCTCATTCTTGACCCAATCCCGGGTGTTGCTTAAAGCAGCTTGATGGCTGCTCTAAACTGTGCCAGCTGGTAACAGTCCTGGAGAGGCCACCCACTGTTCAGAGCACGGCCAGCAACCCCTCTTTTCCACCAGTCTCCAGCCCCAGCACACACCCTGTAGAATGGGCCGCGGGAAGAACGGAAAGGCAGCTAGCTAGCTTGGTTCCACAGCTGCGGGGCACTCTCCCACATCAGGGACTCGCCAGTGAGCGGAAGCAGTCGTTCTCCCCTCTCTTTGAGTGGAGTAAAGCAGACAGCACGTTGTGTCAAGCTCTCTATACGTGTTAAATATTCCGTATGATTGTTTGTAAAACACTTTGAGCTCTTGGTCTGGGAGGGGCTACGGAAGAACACAGCAGGATTCTCCTTCTCCGGTTCGCCCAGCGTAATCAGATCTAGGTTTCTGACACGCAGGCTTGTTTTCCAGCTGAGGCCTGCAGCACCACTGAGGATGGGGATGAGCCACTGCATTGCCCTACAGGATATGAATGCCACATCATCAATCCTGGCAACACAGCCGAAGGGATCCCCAACAGGGGTCAGTGCATCAAGCTACGTGGAAATCCCGGTCAGTGCATTCAAAAACATCCGTCCTCGCTTGCTCTATCCAACTTAGGGGCTATGCTGAGGGGTCTCTCGCCTGCCCTGAGGCAAATAACCGCTCAAAATGTCAGGTCAAGCTAAGTAGAGTTCCTGGGTTTTCACGTCCTCCCTCTTTTAATCCCGGGTTTCTTCGGCGATGTATCTGATCTTTCCACCATGGCTCCATCACACTTCCATATGACAAAGGAAATGTTCCTGCTGCATTGAGTGAACATCATCCCCCCTTGCAGCCTCCCCATTGCCTGCTGTCTCAGTCGAGTGGATGCTTTAGAAACCAAGTCTCGCACGCACGTGGTGCTGGCAACCAAGTCATTGCTCTGGCCTTAAAAGAAAATGCCATAAGATCAAATATGTGAGCTAAATTCAGGGGGGTTAGGGAGTGGGGGAGTTCAGCGTGAGATGAACACCCTGTATAAACGTGGGGGGCTAACATCTGGGCCTAGTTATACATTAGCCACCCCACAGAGAGAACTGTAGGTTGCCATGATGTAACAGGGGGGCAGACTGTGGAGCATATGTTTTTGTGACTAGTCTTTACTGTGTGTTCTTTTGATCATACTAGTATGATACTCAAGGATAAGGCACCATGAGGATGCAGGACAGGAAACCATTTAATTGGAGGAACCACTGAACAGTTAAAAGCTGTCTATGTGTAACGCCTTAAATTACAAGAGAAAATTAAACTGCTGCCTTTGAGAATCAATACAAATAGCTCATGTTCATGGTCTTTCAGGGCTTCTGGAAAGGTGCTGACTGACCTCAATCCCCATGGAAGCCAAAGGGAGTTGAGTGTTCGGCATCATTCAGGATCAGCCCCTAAATAAATCCTAGCAGCAATTCACTTTTCTCCATGTTTGCAGTACATGACATTCTGGACTGTAAGCCAAATTCTCAGCACAGCTCCACTGAGCTCTTTCATTTACTTGACATCAATAGAGCTAGGCCAATTGACAAGCTGAGGAATAGGCCCTGTAAATGTATTTTATCAATGTCTGTGTGTTTGCATTTTGGCTGGGACAGGAAAGCATTTCTTCCCATCTACAGATGATAGTAAACCTCAGCTCCTTCTTTTTAAATATCAAACAGTAAAGTTCTTAAACGACAGTAGAAAAATCAAGATGGAAATTGTTTTCTGTCATCTGACCATAGTTTCTGTTGTTGTCTGAGTCACAAAGATCATCTTTTTTTTTTCTCCACTGGACTGTTTGCCAATAAGGGAGCTCACACATGTATAACATGTGTTTAACACACATCTGAGTGTAACACAGATGTGTTTTCTGAGACTGTTTTCAACCTGTACAAGAGTGTTTAGCTTCTCGGAAAGATTAATAGACTATATACTCTGATGCAACTCATCACAGGCCAAAAACATCAGCAGCCCCTTTTCCTACTTAACCACAATAAAATCCAGTAGAAGTATCAAACCAGAGCCCTCTTTTGTTGTTGGTTTTTTCTGGTAATAAAGACTAAAGGCTTAAGAATTTCAACTTCCTTTGCCTTTCTTGTGTCTTTTGGGGTTTTTTTTTAAATGTCCTCTAGTCCAGTTCTTCTCAAAGCCGGTCCGCCACTTGTTCAGGGAAAGCTCCTGGTGGGCCGGGCCGGCTTGTTTACCTGCCGCATCTGCAGGTTTGGCCGATCGCGGCTCCCACT
>NW_020698242.1:8586149-8587622 GCF_002925995.2 Terrapene triunguis
TTCCATATGACAAAGGAAATGTTCCTGCTGCATTGAGTGAACATCATTCCCCCTTGCAGCCTCTCCATTGCCTGCTGTCTCAGTCGAGTGGATGCTTTAGAAACCAAGTCTCGCACGCACGTGGTGCTGGCAACCAAGTCATTGCTCTGGCCTTAAAAGAAAATGCCATAAGATCAAATATGTGAGCTAAATTCAGGGGGGTTAGGGAGTGGGGGAGTTCAGCGTGAGATGAACACCCTGTATAAACGTGGGGGGCTAACATCTAGTTATACATTAGCCACCCCACAAAGAGAACAGTAGTTTGCCATGATGTAACTGGGGGGCAGACTGTGGAGCATATGTTTTTGTGACTAGTCTTTACTGTGTGTTCTTTTGATCATACTAGTATGATACTCAAGGATAAGGCACCATGAGGATGCAGGACAGGAAACCATTTAATTGGAGGAACCACTGAACAGTTAAAAGCTGTCTATGTGTAACGCCTTAAATTACAAGAGAAAATTAAACTGCTGCCTTTGAGAATCAATACAAATAGCTCATGTTCATGGTCTTTCAGGGCTTCTGGAAAGGTGCTGACTGACCTCAATCCCCATGGAAGCCAAAGGGAGTTGAGTGTTCGGCATCATTCAGGATCAGCCCCTAAATAAATCCTAGCAGCAATTCACTTTTCTCCATGTTTGAGGTACATGACATTCTGGACTGTAAGCCAAATTCTCAGCACAGCTCCACTGAGCTCTTTCATTTACTTGACATCAATAGAGCTAGGCCAATTGACAAGCTGAGGAATAGGCCCTGTAAATGTATTTTATCAATGTCTGTGTGTTTGCATTTTGGCTGGGACAGGAAAGCATTTCTTCCCATCTACAGATGATAGTAAACCTCAGCTCCTTCTTTTTAAATATCAAACAGTAAAGTTCTTAAACGACAGTAGAAAAATCAAGATGGAAATTGTTTTCTGTCATCTGACCATAGTTTCTGTTGTTGTCTGAGTCACAAAGATCATCTTTTTTTTTTCTCCACTGGACTGTTTGCCAATAAGGGAGCTCACACATGTATAACATGTGTTTAACACACATCTGAGTGTAACACAGATGTGTTTTCTGAGACTGTTTTCAACCTGTACAAGAGTGTTTAGCTTCTCGGAAAGATTAATAGACTATATACTCTGATGCAACTCATCACAGGCCAAAAACATCCGCAGCCCCTTTTCCTACTTAACCACAATAAAATCCAGTAGAAGTATCAAACCAGAGCCCTCTTTTGTTGTTGGTTTTTTCTGGTAATAAAGACTAAAGGCTTAAGAATTTCAACTTCCTTTGCCTTTCTTGTGTCTTTTGGGGTTTTTTTTTAAATGTCCTCTAGTCCAGTTCTTCTCAAAGCCGGTCCGCCACTTGTTCAGGGAAAGCTCCTGGTGGGCCGGGCCGGCTTGTTTACCTGCCGCATCTGCAGGTTTGGCCGATCGCGGCTCCCACT